>NW_015090922.1:20454235-20755035 GCF_001431845.1 Calidris pugnax | reverse complement strand
TGGTTTGGTTGTTGTTGTTTTTTGTTTTGGTGGTGGGTGGTGGTTTTTGTGGGGTTTTTTTGTTTTTTTTTTTTTTTTTTTGGTGGTTGGACTCGATGATCTCTGAGGTCCCTTCCAACCACTACAATTCTGTGATTCTGTGATTCGAGTCTCCCCAGTATCAGAGCAACACGCATCCAATTGCTTTTAGTGTCAGTAAACTTCAGAGAGGTCATTCAGAGTGTGTGTGCATGTGTGCAAGCACAAACTGCACAAGGAAGGACACAGCTGGTAGTACTAACATCTTCAGTCCAAAATGTCTTTTCTCCCCTCACCAGTATCTCAGATCCCCTCAGAAGCCTGTTGTAATACAAAAGACTGATAACATGTGAGTTAGATCACTTATTTAAGCAATAGTATCAAACTTGTTTTCTCTTCTATCATATCAGATAATTCTCCAGAGAAACTTTCAGGTGCAGTACACTGTCTCTCTCTCTCTTTAGAGAGATGATTACAAATATCAATTTCAGATAGGATGGCTGAAATCTGGGGAGACAGTAATTTTTCTCATGACAGCTATGGGTCAGGAAAGAATCAAAGCAGCATGTTCTTTGGCTGGATATCTGTCACTGTCCACTTCTGGGGACTAGAGAGTTATTGTTATTTTTATTATGTTTTTAATACACATAGATCAGTGTTTAGTAGGCATTTATATATACAGTGATGGGTTCTGAAGTAACCTGGATAATTTAGGAAATATATCTTGGAGTTATAATGGATAGTTCTGTGAAAACAATAACTCTGTGAACATTATGGTCAAAAAAGCAAAACAAATATTAGGATGTTTTTAAGAAAAGCAAACAGAGAAGTGCTGTAAAAATCCATCACACCCCTACATCTTGGGTGTTGCGTGCAATTAGGATTCTGTCTTGTCAGAAGAGTTGAGTAGAAAGGTATAGACAGAGGTGATGAGGACAGTTAAAGGCAGTGCAACAAAGGAGTAAATAAATAGAACTGGACAAGCCTGCAAAAGAAATTATTGTGGAAGGACTTGTTGATGGATCTACAAAATCACAGGTAGCATAGAAAAGGTGAATGAGGAATGACCGCTGTCTCTCATAATAACCAGAAGATATCATATGACACCAACAACTGGCAGGTTCAGAACAAATAAAAAGGTGTTCTGTCTCACTCAGACATCAGCCCAATACCTCAAGGTGCAGTTGATTTTTGATCAAATAGTAAATGGATAACCAGGTGCAGGTTCATATTGTCTTCTTCCATGACTACATCATTTGGCACGTTACAGTCACTCTGTCATCACCAAATCTTCTTTCATGTTTGCTATTTCCAAATAATAAGCTTCCAGTTTAGAACAGGTGGAAGACTGTGAAAGAACTCATAGGAATCCCCTCCTTTTTTGCCTCTTTCTTGCAGTTTCTTATTCACCTTATCATTTTTGTGCAAATGACCGATCAATGACAATGACAGTAACTCTGTAATACTCCATTACATTCTTCACTGAAGCTTACATCTGTGGTATTTTTCTTCATTTAGATTACATTGTCTTATCAAAATTAAAGTCTCACAGGATCTATTTTTAGCAAACCAGCATTTTCCATTCCTTTAACTTTTTTCTCCTTTCACAATTTGCTGTAAATCTTTGAGGTGATGGCCCTCTAGTTCCTCCTTCTAAAGTACTATGGGTCCTATTCTTCAATTGCTTAGTGTCACCTCTGATGTAAGGATGTTCCTGGAGCACCACTTTTACTTTTTTCTTGCTTTTTGGATACTTAGTGTCAATAATAATAGCAACAGTAACAGCTGAATTGGCATTTACAAAATGTAGTGAGATTCTTATGCATAAGTTGTTACCAGCATGTCTGAGCAGGAACTCCATTGCCTGATATCAGATATCTCATTTAGACATCAAGACTTACTCCTCGTGTCTCAGCTTTTCTATCGTTAAGATGGGAATACTTATCTGTTTGGTGGAGTTGATATGAGGGCTAAATTCAGTTATTTTTCTAAAGAGCTTTGAGAGCTCAATAAAAAGATTCTGCATAAGTTCAAAATATTAGCACTAGTTCTGAAGAGAACTACAAATCCTTGGTAAGCTACACAGCCAAAATGTGTCAGCTAAACAAGACCATCTGTCTGAACTGGAGAACACTTAACTTCCATCCAGTTGCTCAGCTGGCTAGAAAATTTCTTGCATGACCCAAAAGGCATGTAAATTGCTCCAGAGTTTCCTAGGAAATAAAACAATCTGGAAGAAAGGGGAGGGGGAAAATAGCATTCTTTGCAGAAAAAAAAGAGACCTGCTATGAACTTTATGAATAGCAATCATGAGCAATAATCTCTCCCAGGCTCTAAAGTGCTGCCTGAAATGTTGGCTGAATATAAAGGAGATTTTTTTCTAGTAACACCACTACGCCTCTTCATAGCATGGAAAACGGTGTGCAATACTTCAAAAGACCAAGGCATGCTTGAATTTTCTGTTTGTAATTGAAAGTAGCATGTTCACTGAGCAAGATTTTTCAAGGAAAGCCAGGTTTGCTGTACACCTTGATTAATGAGTATGTTTGTACCTTGGCAGAACAGGCAGGGGCTAAAAAAAATTTAAGATAAGATTGCTTGAGGAGGAAATAGATCCATGAAATGAATGTTTCAGTTCATATAAAGTAAAGCAATTCTCAAGATTTCATGCTTTACATGGTATCTCATATCAGTAGCTAGTTTAGTCTGCGAGTTACTGTCTCCAGTGGCTAAATCCAACATGTATGTTAGAGATAACAGAACATCTCAAGGCACTTTCCACTGATGTAAACCAGTACAATGCCACTGATCTTAATGCCTGATGCATAGACAGCCACGGTTATATCACCTTTTGCTAGCATGTGGAACATCATGCTTTTAAGAGCTATAAAACAATGTTAATGTCAGCATCACAGAATCAAAACCAAGTTTCCAGAACATTGCTCAGAATGCACAGTACTTTGGATTAAAAGATTTTTGTCCAAACAGTACAGTGTTTGGATAGTGTACAGTTTCCGGTAGGTGTTTTGCATTGAATTTCCTCAGCGTGAGATTTGGGATTACATTTCTAGATTAGGTCATTAGAGATTTATGTCTTGACATGTCAAGGATATATTTCTATAGGCAAGATAAGGGATGAACAATTCATTTAAGACAAAGTGCAATGCATTCAGGGAGTTATTGAATAAATTTCTTGAGTAAAAACAGAAACAAAGAGTTCCCAGACTGAAGATATAGGGCACAATACTCAGGAACCCAGTTCTCAAAGAATTAGTTTGCTTTACTCTCACTTAGTGGCTACTACATAAAATACACAATGAGTTTGTTGGAAGGCTAACATTTTCTCCAATCACAGGAATTCCAGCCCTTGTGAGGAGAGCCATGGAAGGGCGGCCGCCTCTCTGGGCCATACCACAAGTGCAGCGGCTGAACATGACACTGAAGAATATGGCCATGAGCCCACCAGAAGAAAAGAACCAACCAAGAAAACCCCTGGAAGCTGCACAGGAAGTTACTTGACAAGTACCTAATCAGTCCAGCCCTTACAACAGTACTCACTCGGGCACCAGTGGTGGCATAGACATTTTGTGTCCAACTTCCTTTCCCTAGAGTCCCTCCTGTCCCCTAGACATCCCATTGGTGCAGCACATTTCTGAAAGGAATCCTCTGAAACAATCTGATAAATGTTTACTTTGTACCCCATTCAGTGAGGGCAGCAGGCACATAGGAAGAGCTACAACTGCACTATCATGCTAAAGTATGTGAATAAATGCCTTGTACCAGTCTAAAATTACGAAACCGTGAGCGACCACATTTCTTTCTCAGCCAGTTGTATGGAGGCAATTAGCACATTGATTTATGGATGAGTGGAGGAGGGGAAATGAGCAAAAGAAACACATGTGGACTGTATCAAGTACTATTTTTTCTATCAAGTGTTGGTTGTGTC
Source organism: Calidris pugnax (assembly GCF_001431845.1). Taxonomy (NCBI): domain Eukaryota; kingdom Metazoa; phylum Chordata; class Aves; order Charadriiformes; family Scolopacidae; genus Calidris; species Calidris pugnax. The sequence goes on along the minus strand of NW_015090922.1, from coordinate 20,751,071 downwards.
CCACTGAGCTAAAGAAAGACTCTGTAATGCTTGGCCCACAGTTCCCAGTAGACAATTTCTGTGCAATGAGACAAGGTTCACAGTTCTAGCTCAGAAATAATAGCCAGTACACCGGGAAGAGCTCCAGCAAGCTGTTGTGCAAGTGCCGCAGAGCTGCCAGGGTAACCAATCTATGAGCCCTGTGTTTCAGGTTATACCCTTTTATTTGCTAAAACCCTTTGGCATAATACTTACTATTGGTTTCCGATTACATGTACCAGCTGTGTCTGAGGCAGAACCCCTGGTCTATCTTACAAGTCATTATTTCAAACAGTAAGAAGAAATTTCCTTTTCTCCCTCTTCCCACATACTTGTCTCCTGTTTTCTTCTCCATTTTCCTCTTCTAGTTTTTCTATTTGTCTTTCCTACTCTATCTATCCTTACCCTTACATTTTCTTCTTTAACTATTCTCTATCCAACCAAGTTGCTTTCTTCCCCTCTAACCTCATTTTGCCATCTTTTTATTCATCATTTTATAGTTTTTCCACTCCCAGGTCCTGTCTACCTACGCATAACCAAAGCAGTGTGTCCTGTGGAGGCTGACTGCTCATTTGGATGGTCTGCATGCAAGACACACATCTTTGAAGCAACTGTTAAACCAATGACAGCTCTTTCAAAGTAAACTCCATACACACTGAAAATTACACGTTAAGACATGTGATGGTCTACTGTGCATGAAGCCTCAGGAAACTACCCATTGATCTATGATATGTCCATCAATCTCTGCAGCCTAAAGGGCATCTTTCTAACTTGATACAGGAGGCAGACATGAAAAGAAATCTGTAAATATTCCTTTGTGGGGCATATGGAAAACCATATACTGAGTCTTTGCTATTAAATATGAATCTACAGCATGAGGCAGGCATCAAAATCTAAAATGGCATTTACTTGCCTCGAGCTAAAACAAAATGTCATGGCGCCATCTGATTTTGCAAAGTATCACAATGGGATCTCACCATTTGATTGTCAATTTGTGATTTCTCTGAAATATGGCTTAGATATCTCTTGGCTTTTATGGCATCAATTTGGAGGATTTTTGTATCACTTCCAGTTTGTATGTCATGCTGGGCGAGATGTATCTCAATAGAGTGCAGAAAAAAGCCTCTGCTAGGTGACAGCTTCTCTCCCAGAAAAATGGAGAGCTTTCCTGGAGTCACATTGCAGATGCACATCATGGCACTGCAAGCTTTTGTAAAAAAAAAAAAAGGACTTTATGCTCTTTCTTGTAGCTGTATCTTCTTTCTTTCTCTACTTATGGTGGTACATCAAGTAATGTTCTTGGTCCACTTCCTCCCCTTTTTTGTAAGATTTTCTCAAAGGACCAGCAACTTTGACTCACATAAAAGAGTTCTTAGAAAGGGCTCTGCTAACTGCTTGCTGGCTTTCGGCAGAATTGGCTGGGGAAAAACTATGACATACCTTACCACTGTGCTTGATATTTAGGACACTTCTTTACAATTTTCCTTATCAGTTGAACAGCTGATGAGAGTTGTACCATCATATAAGAAGGTATATTGCTCAGTTGTAGCCCCTGCTTGGTTGATGTTGTCATTGACTGTCATCCTTAGCCTTGAATCATCAGACCTGCTATGGATAGGCAACTGGGCGGACATGTTGATGGCTGTGTTCCTGCTTTGGCACTGGAAGCTTTTGTAAAAAAAAAAAAAGGACTTTATGCTCTTTCTTGTAGCTGTATCTTCTTTCTTTCTCTACTTATGGTGGTACATCAAGTAATGTTCTTGGTCCACTTCCTCCCCTTTTTTGTAAGATTTTCTCAAAGGACCAGCAACTTTGACTCACATAAAAGAGTTCTTAGAAAGGGCTCTGCTAACTGCTTGCTGGCTTTCGGCAGAATTGGCTGGGGAAAAACTATGACATACCTTACCACTGTGCTTGATATTTAGGACACTTCTTTACAATTTTCCTTATCAGTTGAACAGCTGATGAGAGTTGTACCATCATATAAGAAGGTATATTGCTCAGTTGTAGCCCCTGCTTGGTTGATGTTGTCATTGACTGTCATCCTTAGCCTTGAATCATCAGACCTGCTATGGATAGGCAACTGGGCGGACATGTTGATGGCTGTGTTCCTGCTTTGCTTTTCCTAGCGGCTTTGCCATGTGTCCATTTTCCCTAACCCAGACATGTTCTATATCCCGTCCTAAAGCTGAATGACCACTGCTTTGGTGTTTATGCCGTGGTTTTGAGATCTGACATCCCTTCCCCTCAGAATTTGGGGGTTGGATTACTGTTGCAGTTTTTTGGTGTAAGTTTGTTTTAAGTCAAAAGCTAATAATTACATGACAAAGAAACCCAAAGTTATGCAGTGCGCTTCCAGAACAGAGGTAAGAATAAGCCCACTCCTGAACACAGAGTTATTTAGATTAAAAAACAGCAGAAGGCCTGGATAGTTTACCCATGTAAATGATGATTTTTATATATTGCTATGAAGTACAAAAAATGCTAACCGTGCAAGTAAGTTTTACAAAATACATATCCTTTTTCATTGCTGGTTTGAGGCATGATACAGTAGATTCTTTAAAACTGCAGAGTATTAACTTCTCCATGACATTTGTTTATGAATAGAGATGAGCCAAAAGGGAAATTTTGCTGTGCACGGAAGTACACTGACAGCATGAACACTACTGTGTAGTAAAAGTATTTCCACCGTGACATAAGTAGATTTAAAATGAATGCATGCAGATATGTAGATTGCCTTAGCATTTAAAAATATGAGCTGGGCAGATTAAATATAACCATACACAATTTTTTAAATTCCTACATGATAGAACAGAGATCAAGTCATTCCATGCAGTATGTAATACAAAACTATATAACACATAACATTTAAGCCAGTTTCATGTGGAGGAATGCTTATATCAGAAAACCACCATTGAAAAAGGCTATGTTGCCCTCAAAAGAGGATGAATAAATGGAGAGATTACTGAGTTACAGAGTACAGGAATACCCTGTTTTGTCTCCACTCTAGAGCATGTACACTCACCTCTTTCTCTCCTTTCTTTTGGCAGCTTTGTCTTCTTGCTTTGGGAACAGCCAAGCCTCTTCTGAATCCTCCACCACCAAGTCTCCCTTAGCTTTTAATGAGGCTTGCCCATGCCCAAGGCTCCTTCACTGAATATCCTTCCTGTGTCTTTGCCTGCAAAGGGCTTCTGACAAGATCACTAACCTCCACACTAGTCAGTCAACTTGTCATTAACAAGTCATCAGACTTGTTAATTGCATCACAAGCCTCATATATAGAGTAGGTTATCAAACCTGAGATGTAACCTCGGTACACTGTACTTAACTACTTCCATCACATACTCTCATTGTCAGCACTTTTCTAGCATTATTCTACAAGCAAAATCTTAATTTTTAAAAGCAGTGAATGACCATTTTGATAAAGAATAGACTCCATAAATCAGAGTAGTGAACAATCTGATGGCAATTGAGGCATTTAATACCTGTACAGCAGCTTACCCAGCGTATCTTTGTCACCCTGTAACCATCCCAAAACATTGCTATTGGTTACCTCGCTGTATGTGTATTACTGTATCACATTTAATTTAACACTTTATTAAAAACTCTATTGAACTCCAACAAACCTCTCCACCTAACCGGTAACGTCAACAACCCAAAACATATTAACAACATTTTACACGTACATTAAAGGGCGTTTGGTCAAATTTCAGTTCTACACTTGTCAGTGTATGTGGGAGTATCCCAATTGACTTGATTGGAAACTATGGCTGCAATATTGAAAATTTTCCAATCACAATTTCAAATTTTCAGCATTTATAATATGTGGGCAAGCACACTGATTTTCAGGAGGAGTTTGGAAATAAATGTAATTCTTGGGTACACATAATTCTTCTGCATAATACCAGAGTTAGACAGCCTGTCTACCTATAGACTTTCAGGGTTAATTTGAATTCATTAATGGTGTGAATTTAAAGTAATTGCTTCAGCCATGTTGTAGATGCTGTCATTGAAAACTAACGCAGAGTTGTTTCATATTCAGCTTGATCCATTTGGGCCATACTGCACTAAATTGAGAAAAACACAGGTAGTTTAAAAGATTAATTTAAGCACTTTAAAATCTATTTGGGTTATTTAGCCTTAAGGCAGAAGCATTGCTTAAACAGAAATGGTATGCTTAAAAAACCAAAAAGCCTATGTTTGTTCCGAACGTTGGACCAAAATGTATGTAAAGCTCAAATCCTATGATGAAGATCATGTAACTATCCTCTCTTCAGAATACTATTTGATGTTTTCTGTATGACTTGCTCTAAGTGGACAGGAGGTAGCTAGAAAATTGGCTAATATGGAGAAATAAAAATTGTTCTTTCAGATACTAGACAAAATGGGGCAAAGTGCAAACTAGATACAAGAATGTATTTTGCATTATTAGGTTAATAAGCTGGTTGTGCTATACTTTTATACAAAATGAATGGTACAATAAATATAAATTGCGAATTATTAATCAGAAACGGCATATTATGCTTAATGTACTAGCAAATACCAAACTACCAACAAACACATAATCAGTTGCTATAGTAATTCCAGTCTCCACCTATGTCTTACAAATTATTAAAGGCTATGATGGATTTTGTCCTTTACAAAATGTGTGCTTTCCCATAATCGTGTTTAGTGTATTTTCTGCACAATCCCCATGTGCATACTGCACAGATCACACAGTGTCTAATCAGATCCGAATAGTTGATTTGAATTTTCATTGAATGCTGACCTTTCCAATATACACTTCATTTGTGTTTGTGTCTAATATATATCGCGATCTCAAATATTCCACTCTGCCTGTGTTTAAACAGAAGGCAGCGTTAAAGCAGTTCACCAGGAAAAATAGAAGCAGATCAAAAAGAATAAAAGATTTTTAAAGCAAAGTAAAATAGTTAATTATTGCAAGCCTGGAAACTAGGAGCAATTCTCTCATGTGTATAGGGGCCAGTACAGGTCCTGTACATCAATTAGGCCCACTTAAAGCACATTTTAAAGGCTTAGGATTTATGTGGTGCGTAAGCCTGGGGCTGTCTGTCTGCATATGAATTTCATCCTCTATGAATATACCTGTCAAGATAGCTGAAATCTGAATATTAAGGAGGTTGTTAACAAATCAAAACCGAAATTCTCAGACATTGTCACCTCAATTGTATTTGTCACACTTCCCTTTCTCATAGCATACAAAGTCGTTACATGCACAAAGCAAGTGCAAGCAACTGCAGCTAGCGTACTGAATTTTCTCATTTAAGCCACCCTAAAGAGGAAGATGGATGGTACTCTCTGAAGAAAAAGATTGTTTCTCTCTCTTGCCCTCTTTAGAGGAAGAGGTTTTAGTGGTACTCAATAAAATTCATTTCTATATTTCTATGTCAGGAAACACAGGGCAGGACAAACACCATACTAAGCTCCCAAGATGCACAAGCCTTCAATTACCTGTTTTGTTCACATAAACATAAGACTTTAAAGGCAAGATTAAATTGCATTATATAAGGAGTTGGAATTTGATCCCTGAGGAACAAGTATTCGGGATTCATGGACTCCTAGTAATTACAGGTTTGTCCATTCCTTTTCTCCATTAGTCATGATTTCAAAGGAAGGCAAAGTCCCGAAATCTAGAACCTCTACTTATCCCCAGAATTCAAAAGAAAACGTTATTTATTTTTTTTAATTGAGAAATGAAACATTTTGACAAATACGAAATAAAGGCAAATCTACTGGAATCATTTCACTCATAATCCCTGGAGAAAAGCCACAGATACTTCAGATGGGAAATTTGTACTGAAGCACTGAAAGCACTACAGAATTCAGGCTTTGCATTGTACTGGACTTTCTCCTATCAGATCCTGTCTGATCTATTATCAATACCAGATTTGAGAATTTATTTTTTTTTCCCAATTCAATTTCTGGGCATTTTTCTCTGTATCTACTTACAGTTCCTCTCATGCCTAATTAGCTAAATATCACCATTGCCTCACTTAAATCCCTCTTAGCACATTACATGTTCTGCAGCGCCTGAAGAAAGCAGAATTTGAGCCTTTTTGCACCCTAGGAATCCTCTAGTAACCCCTGCCACTGGATTTTTTGGGAAACGTTGTATTCTGTCCACCTACCTTAGAGTCTGTTCTGTGAGGTCACTTCATGTCTTCGCACTCTACATTGCACTGCACCTTCTAAGCATTTGAGCACTAATTCCATCCCTATTCAGGAAAGCATTTAAAGTAAGTGCTTAAGCGTCTGCTTAGTTGACTTCTGTGGGCCTTACGCACGTCTGTCTCTTTTCCAGAGCTACCTGCAGTTCGTTCTAAATAGTTAACAAATAATCAGTTCTGCTACTGTACTTGAACGTGACTTTTGCAAACTCTTACATGACAGTAAAAGTAGTATTTATCCCAACAGTATATTCATGCTGTCAGCTCACAGGCATCTAACTTCAGATGCCTGGACAGGAAGCTTAATCTTCCCAGGTTCCTAGTACAGGCAGTGCAGAGTCAAGGGCTCCTTGAGAAGGAAATCCAGAATACCTAACTCTGCTGAATATCCCCCAGCATTAATAATTCAAGATCACCTTATGATCTCAGTTTTCTGTCATCTTGACTCAGACTCGTAACCAGGGGACAATTTGTACCACACTTTGATTCTCCAAATTGAAACAGGGATACAGAATGATTGATTTTGCTTGTAATTTACTAATCTGTGACACATATGGGAAGCTTCAGGACAGTTCATTTCTATAGCAACAACACATTTCCAAAAAGAGAATCCACCTCAGTGCAAACCTCCTCCTGTAAGTATGTTGCATGTGCAAACTTCATCAGTGACTGCATTTAATAAATGCTGTGGCAGTAAATGTCTATAGACTAAAAGCACAATTCTCAAAGGGCCACAGTTTCTAATTTCTTTGGAAAACAGACATAATCTACACCATGAAAAATTTAATTGCACTTTAATTACCAGTCAGCTGAATGGCATGAGATACGTATGCCTTTGTTTTTTAATAGCTTCTGCCACTTTCAACAAATTGTGGAAAGAAATAATGGATGCCTTGAGTATTCTTTCTGTCTGCTTCTACAAAAATTAAAAAAAACCAAAACCCAACAGTAAAAAATTCAGAATGAAGATTCAAATTTTTCTGGATTAGTCATAATCCAGGAGGAACAGTAGCAATAATGAATATGGATACACAAACACAGCTGCAGCATTCCCATCAGTGGCAAGGTAATGCAAAAATTTGCCCCTTTGGTTGAGTTCTGCTACATTAAACTGATAAAAAGCTCTTGGCTGGCTGACTCAAGGTTGCTTCTTTGTTTTATAAGGTCAGAGCTTTAGCATTTGAAAAATATTTTGTATACTGCAGTATTTATCGCATTTCCTTCTACAGAGGTGTTGTAATCATTCAGGAATAGCACAGAATATTGTATATATAGCAAAACCTTTATGAATAAAAACATACTAGCATTTTGAAGGATTTTATTAAAAGGGTGTGTAGCCAAGGAAAAATGTTAGGCTGGATACAGCGCAGTCTAGCCTGGCTTTTGTATCACACCCGACATACTGTTGCATCTGAACAGCATACAAAATGACAATATGTTGACAAAGTCTCTGTAGTGCTTAAACATTCTCATAACTGAAAACAAACCGACATTAAAAAAGGGTTTCTGTTTAGAGTTATAGGGAAACAGGCAAACCAGCATGTCTTTGTTTTGGCCTCAATGTCTTTTGTTCATGCTGACCTCAAGCACAGGAGAGCTTCCTAAGTATAAAAGTATGGCTGAATGAGTTAATTCAATACGTACTATTGTATTCAGTACATGCCATTGGGGAATTAGCACGAACAGGAAGCATGTGATAGGGAGAAATTATTTGTCTAACCATGCTCATAGAAAGAGGATGGAAGGAAAGCTATGTGTGGAGGTTTGTGCTTCTTACCATAACAGATTTGTTTGACCACAGGACACATGTGTTAGCTACAAATGAACATTAGTTACAAATGTAAATATCCCTCTGGGACTAAGGAAATTTTATCTTTGGTAAATCTGTATCAGGCACCGTAATGTGGACTGTTTATTATTATTATTACTACTACTACTACTATTATGTTTTCTACTTTTTAAGGGAGGAGTTAAATAGTGAAATAGTAACAAAGTGCCTGATACGGATTATTTGGAGAACCAGTGCTGCTCACTGTGATAAATCCTCACTGCTGCTTTGCTGAAGAGATACATCATACAAGAAAATATTTGGCCTCTAAAGATACAATACTGTCAAAATTGAAATATCAAAATGCTCCCACTTTTTTTTTTCACATCAAGAATCAATATTACACTGAAAGTGTAAATGAGGCAGAACCAGGTATTATCATTAGCAAATTACAGAGCGGAGTAAAGATCTTGAAAGGAACACCTTAGATAAGTATTCAGTAGATAAAGAACATTCACTGGAAGCAAGTAATTTTGAGCTGCATCTTGCATGTTTGTATATATTTAAAGCCCTCAAGTTTCTCCTGCAATTATTATCATGAAGACAGAGTACAAAATAAAATAAATTTGATTTTATTTTTTTTTTTTTGGTAAGTGTGAAATGCAGGCTTTTTAATATCAGAATGTTATTTTTTAAAATAAGAACCTGGAAAGCCTTGATGTTTCAGCAACATTTTAAAGTCTGACTAGAGGTTACAGGGAGGTTAATATTAGTCATTGCTTTCTTACTGTTGTGCTCCTTTATTCCCACAAGTTTTCCATAAACAGCTCGAATTTGCATAGGCAATACAGCATTGAAGGAAGACCTTAAAGCATGGATAACTGAAGAACTGTTACATGAAGAGTCAGAAACATTAGCTGGTGTAGCACAAGTGTTTCTTAGAGGATTTGCACTGGAGAATAATATTCTTCCTCAGTGCTTGCTTTATTTCCCCTGTCCGGGATGACTAATCACAAAAGCACTGGTATTAAATCAGTGAGCAGAGCTGAAAACCAGCAAAATGTGTCAAAAGTAGATGAATTTAACCTTGCAGTATTCAAGGAATGGAAACTATACCCTGGGGCACATTAGAGAAGTACATGGATAGTAATTATCTAAAAGGAGATAACCAACGTGGATTTAGAAAGGCAAGAGCCTCCCTAACTAATCTACTTGACCTTTATCATGAGGCTAAAGACAGGGCTGATAATGGGCTCTGCAAATAAAAGACTCTGTTTGTATTTTCAGGAGGTCATGTAGGCATACACAACAAATAGATGAAAGGGGTGAAAAGAAAATAGCTTTATAAAAAACTCTGAAAACTCATAAGAAAGCACGTACTGCAAGGGAATGCATTTAACCCTTCATCGCCCACTGAAGCAGACACACACAATTTCTGTGAACTGACAGCAGCGCTGTGGGACCATTTGTTACATCAGCCACATGGTAAGTTTGCACAGTAATGTAAACCCTAACGAAGAAGCGTAGTTCCATAGGAGCTGATGGTCCATTTAAATATAAGGGGAAAATAATATATAACCTACAGAGATCTCAACATAGGTCAAAATTGGATTTAACAGACTAAGCAGCTATATCACATGAAAACCCTTTCTACACTCAGCTTTTCTTTTTCAATTTCTCTTTTTTTTCTTTTTGCCAAGACAGCAGATGAACCTGCGGAAGGCAATGCTGGAGGAGGGTAACAAAGGTAAAGCTACTCTCCAAAAAAATGTCTTTCTTGAAACTGCTCTTCTAGCTTATGACAGTCTGCAGATGCTTTGGGTGGGGAATGGTTGGGTTATAGCGGATGTCTACCTTCTGACAATCACATCCAAAGCCCACAGAAATCAATGAGGTTTGGATGATGTCCTCGCAGTTTCACTTCCCTCTAACCAGGTGCAAAGGTGCTCACATGTCCCTTTGGAAGGGAGCAGCTAAGCTCTAGTGAGGTGATTATTTTCCTCATTCCTGCACTGCCTGAGCAGGGGAGGTTCTCCCCTCAATCTTCTTGGAAGATGGAAAAGATCCTCTGCTAAATTGGTTGGAGAAATGACAGTTTATGAAATGAGAACTTTGTGTGACAGGAACAACCTCTTCCTTGGAGAAAAGAGAAGTCAAGTTATAGGGTCGTTATCCACTTTCCATAGGAGCTACTGGAAGGAGGACTAGTTCTCTGTCTCCTATAGTAAAAGGAGAGGCCAAGAGTGATGATACACATTTGTACTCTCAAGTTGCTGAGGTAATGGGGGGTAAAGGAGAAGAAATTACAGGAATACACATATACACCCCCCAACTCATTCTTCACCAAGGAACAGAGAGAGGAATCAAAGAAATTAAGATAAAGAGGTTGGAGTCAAAGAAGCAGTACAGAGTGCAAGAACAATTTGTGAGAGGAAGGAGGCTGATCCAAAACATCTCCCTGAGGTCAGCTACTGAGACAAAGAGAAAAAGAACCTGAAATGAGGGATCCCAGAAGATCCATACTGCCTCTAACACTAAAAGTTCACGTATCTTTAAACCTGGAGCATTTTCTACATCCTTCTTTACTGAGCATGCCTTTTTATCCATGCCTTCTTTACTGAGCAGACAGTGGGCATTGTCAGCCACAGGGTCACGAATACCCTTCCATATTGCCAGTTCCCTCTTCTTAGGGATCTTGCATGGTAGTGAGTGCAACCAGTGAATCAACACAACTCTCTCAGGTCTAATACCAGATTTTGCAGCGTCAAAGGGACGCTTCTTTACTGCCCTAACCTCACCCACAAGTTAACTGTGAAATTTTGAACACCCGGATTTTGACTTTGGTCACAGTTGCCAGTTGTACTACTGGATCCAGCACAAACACATCACATTACTATCTTCTTGTCTTTGTTTCAGAATAAAGTGCTTAGATGGAATATTTTAGGTAGCTCATGGAAGTCAGGAATCACTCAGAAAGCGTGATCAAGGCCAGGAACACAGGAGAGAAGTAAATTAGATCTGTAAACTAGACTATACAGTAAGCTAGACCATATGGGTAAAAAAAATAATTAAAAAGTGCTCCATATAGCATTCATTTGTTGTCACAAATCATTTTGCAAACATTTAAAGTACTTCATCATCTATATAGCATCTGGAAATGTACACATTACAGCTTTTTTCCTCCTCATTTCATAAATGTGCTAGAAGCAGCACAAAATATTCTGTTCTTTGATATGAAGTGGAACATACTTGCCTGCATTTTAACTGAATTTATCAGGTCCCTGATTTTGTTTCACAGTCCATGACAACTTGAATTCTACTGAAATAAATATTCATAGTATGCATATTCGTGTCATATGTGCGAATTTGTAAACTTAAACCTTGGTTCCCATAATTAAAGCCATCAGTAAAAATTCTAAGATGGCTCTGTGCTTGTGCAGAAACTTGCAGAAGAATTTTCTCAAATTTTTTTTAATGCCAGTGCTTTGCTGGAAATGCCTTAATGCTCAGCTAGTATGGAAGCAAGCATTTTTACCAGAGGGATAAAAAATGAGCTTTGGATTTTAAAGGTTCATAATACAAAGTAAAATATTCTAAAATATTCTAAAATATAGTCATTTAAATAACTCTACCAAAACTAAATCTGAGAAAACTACAAATATGCTCATGGCTGTTCTGAGGGCAAAGGAGAAATGAATTTTGGGAAACAAATTAGTTGTTATTCATTATTTTCTTAGCTCTATTCGTAATTAGCTCTGTTCAGACCCAATTCTAATATCACTGATGGAAGTCCATAACCTCTGGCTGAGTTGAGTCATGTTGTGTGGGATTGGCACGCATTCAACTGCTGAAAAATCATTACAGGAACTACAAAATGCAAGATGGTGATACATCCTAATGTAGCAATTCCCAGGATATGGTCCCTTGAGAATTGCTTTAGGTTATGCAAGAGTCTCCCCTTGAATCAAATATCTCATTTTTAAATGCTAGGAAAACATCTAAAGGTGAATATTGTCTGCAGCAGGAGCAACACCCAGGCAGTGGAAGTGGTGACAGTATTTGTGGGTAAACACAGAGGCAGGAAGGAAAATTCTGTGCTGCTGCTTGTCATTTGTAGATTGTCTTCTAAGAGAAAAAGGTTGGCATTTGGAAAAGAAGATACATACCCGTAGCTGAGTGGTCTGGGGTGAGAAGGTGCCTGGAGAGGGTCGCAATGTGAGGAAATAGGAAGGTAGTGTTTGGTGTTGATAGCGGGGCTATGAGGGGGGAAATGGGAATCTAATGACAGGTGGGAAAGAGAATAACTCCAGGAGATTTAGCTGCCAAAACTCTCTTGCAAAAAGAAGTTGATGCTCCACTGCAATCAGAAAACTGATTAGCTAACACTATCTAATCAGTGCTAAGGTACCTAACAAACTGAGATGTTCCATTGTCTCTGCTTAGTTACACTAATAGGAGCAATGTCCCCTGCCAAAGTTTAAAGTTTCAATTTTTTCCCTGCTATACTCTCTCTCAAGCTGCCCTTCACACCTGGAAGAAGCTTCCTATAAGCATCCACAAAACTACTTCATTAGCTTTCAGCAAATTCCTCACTAAAACTCCTCCTTGTCACAGTTCCTGAATAATGTCTAGATTATGTGGGAACTGGTAACACGTCACGCATGCCCACCAGTAGTTAAACTGTCTAAGGCTGGAAAGGACTGATGTCCTGGTCACACTCTACCTTATTGTCAGCTTGCCTTTCCCTGACCTGCTGGCTTTATCTTCTTCTGTGACAGCTCGGGAAAAGAATTCCTTTTTTAGCCAGATAACAAGATTTATGGAGCCTCATCTGTCTGCCAGTTCTTCTCTAGTAACTTCTAAATCCATTGGCCAATTTTAGCTAAATTTGGCAGCGCAGGAGAAATCTCAAAGATTCTTTAGTACTCTAAAAAACCAAGATGACAGAAGATAAAGATACCAATACTATGTTCCCCAAGGTAAAGAACACAGTGTGAGCTTGCCTCCAGATAGGTATCATAGAATCGTACAATGGTTTGGGTTGGAAGCCACTTTAAAGATCTCATCTAGTTCCAGTCCTGCTGCCATGGGCAGGGACATCTTCCACTAGACCAGGTTGCTCAAAACCCCATCCAGCCTGGTCTCGAAAACTTGGAGGGATGGGGCATCCAGAATTTCACTGGGCAATCTCTTCCAGTCTCACTTGAGACATTTTATGATTTTGTATGATGGAATATTATTATTTTATACGAGGGAATGCATGCAGGAAAAATATTATAAATTTTTCACTCCTGGGAAACTGGTTTGTGCACTATAAAACCATTATGTTGTCTGTCTAGTGAATTCTCTGATGTGTCATAAGTTGTGCATGAACACTGCAGCATAGTTATCACTCAGTCAATCGGGACAAAAAATCAGTGAATCATAATCAAAAATCTTATGGAAAAATAGCTCCCTTAGTTCTGGAGACCAGTAAGCAACCTGCTTGTTGACTGTTGGCATGGTGGCATTTTTCTTTTACAGCTGACATGCCACTGTCCAGAGCTTCTAACAGCCAGAAGTTGTCCTGGCGTTGCTCACAGCTATCATGAAGTACTTGTGTGTTAACGAGCAGTGAAGAGCTACAAGGCACATACTGAGCTAAGTTCTGAAATCCTGTGTTTTGAGGAGCCCCCAGACTGTGAGTTTCCAATATGCTCGTTGCACATGTCTGTAGCCAACTTTTCCGTATGCTTGTACATTTATGGATAGCACTTCAGGGAAATCTGTGGCTTAGAAAAGGCAAACATTTAAATGTAAAGAAGAAAAACAGATCTCCTGAGTGACTGTTGTTAGCAAACTGTCTTCAGGAGGAGAATAAACCAGACAACATTCTATAAAGTATGTCTACATAATAACATTTTTTCCTGAGATAACAGAAAACAAAATAGAAAAAGTCTTCTTAATAGAGGGCTGGATACATAAATATCACGACTCTGGTCACTGGTATGATTTGTATCAGCAGAAAGTTAAAGGGCAGTGATAGCTTGGTCAAAGGGCAACACACAGGTTGGTGTCAGGGATGAAACAGGGCAGCGTGATACAGAAGACAGATCATGTATAAAATTCGGGATATTTTCACACTAGAGACAGAACAAAGGTGGCAGCTATTAAAAACAAGGCAGTACATAAATCAGGGCTTGCTCCTACAGATGGTGGTGAGCGATTCCCAACACTTCCACTACCAAATATATTGTCAGCATCAGCCAGAGGCTGGATTTATTCTCACTAACTATTTAGACTTACACTACACACTGACTTCATTTTTCTATCACTTCAAGTTAGATAGTATCACTGCCTTTGGTCCCTCTGATCCATCAACCTCTCTTTGGCTTCTTTTTAAAGACATTTTGAAATCAAATTCACAGTACTGAAATCACTGAAAACCAAAAGCTGTGACAGAGTAAAGAGGGCAACAGTCATACAAGTATCAATCTTCACAAAATTGGATACACAATCTTATGACAGCTTTGGCCCCGCATAATGTCCATGCAAAAAAAGTTTCTGAGAAATGTCAAATATATAAATATCAGCTTATTAAGGATGGCCATTCAAAAAAATAATTTATGAAAAATTCCTACACCGCACAGTGTGCTCTTCAAGAAGAGAAAAGTAATGTAGTTGGACAGATTCAAAATCAATTATAAGTTTCCTTTTCATTTCCCTGAACTCTTACTCACTAGTTTTCTTCATTGTTGTTAAGTTAAAAAGTAATAATTAAAAAAAGACTTGAAAATGGGTTTTTTTGCATTATCTAAACCCCTTTTGCTTAGCAGAAGAGGTGTGTTATACAGTGAAGAACATTCTACTGATGCCTTACGAAATCTTCTTTGCTTGCTAAATCACCGCTTTGTCTGGGTTACATGATAAAATAATTTGTAATCTCCATCAGACTGTGAAAAGCAGCTATCTTCAACTACTGAAAATAAAGTAAAATTGCAAAACTTGGCTACACTAAAATTAAAGAGCAGACAATGCTTCATTGAACTCAGGGAGAATTAGAAACATCTGTCAACATATTATAACAAAAACTCCTACAGTGAACAAAAGTCATAAGTGTAGCTCTCTTACTTCCAGAGAAGTTTGCTAATTTAAAAATTATGTACCTGAAAGAGAATCAGGTCCTGAATTTATGAAAGTGTCCTTAGTCATAAAAAATCGAGGAAGAGAAATACGCTACAGGATCTACATACACAAGATTCAAGCATTGGATAACTGTCTGCACTTCCAGGGACATGAGAGAGAAGGACCCATCACTGCATTGCTCCTGGATAAAGACACACCTAGTAATAAATTATTCCAGCTGACTTTTCCCAGGGATCCTCATTATCAGATGCGACAGACATGGAGATGGAGCCAAGTAACAACCACTGCATCAGGGGTGGGGAGTACTAGGAAGAGGTCAGAAGAACAAGTTTCTTACCCAGTGTGTGAGATTTGACAGCTCGGAAGATACTGGGGACACTTCCATATGACTCATCCACAAGCCATCTACAGCTGACTGATCTACAACCAGCACAACAGATGAAACTCATCCCCTAATGAAGCCAAGAGAATTTTGCCAATAACTACAACAGTGCCAAGTATTCCACCTGAGGGCTTTGAATTTTTTCCAAACATATTAAGCAAAGATTGTGTTTACTTTGATATATAAAAGATTGCAGATCTGACAAACCCTCTCAACTCCGTCCAGGCAGTGTAGTAAGAACTGCAGTGTTCAAGTAACATTGAAGTTGCAGACAGGATTCAAGATTTTCCTTGGTTTTAAAATTTTCGTCCCATTTTTACCATGGTAATTGTTTTCTCCATATATTAAAAATAAAATAATTGAACCAAACCAAATAAACAATTCTGTAGCACAAAAAGGAGGCAGGAAAGCAAATCTTTCCACTGATACTGTGCAAATTTTGTTAATCTAAAGCATTCACTGAGATGTAATATCACAGAGTACTATGCCTGTAAAATGCAGATGTTGAGCTCTGATGACATCATTTCTAAGAAAAATAAACAAATATATTGGCTGCTACTTATGGCTCTGTTTCACATTCTATAGTACTTTGTCTCCAACGGGGGTGAGAAAGGTCTTAGCTGCTGCCCATAGCTGTTGAGTAGCGAAATGACAAAGTTCAACTGGTGGGAACACCAAAATTTTCCAAAATCCTGGTGGCTCGTGGTTGTTTTACACTACCATAGTAAGATAGGTGTGAAGCTTTTTCCCTGTCACTGGGGAAAAATGCTTTTTGCTAGGTGGTCTTTTTGGTGTCTATTAATACATTTGAACAGAAACTTCTCTTTTTATTGTCACCCCGTATATTACTTATTTTCTACAAACTTGTAAGAACTTCATATGCTTGAGGTCTCTGTCCTTATGCAAGTTGCTAGGTAGCACTAACAAGCAAAGGCGCAGACAACACAATCACAAAAGCCTCATTGACACCCAAATGACTTTAATTTCTTAGTGATTGCTGCAAGAGGAAGCATTTACTGGGACAATGTATGGCGTTCTTTCAGCATGTCCCTGACCTTTGCCGTTCTTCTCTCCTGTGCTCTGGGCAGAAAGAATATACATGATACACTACTACTGGGAAAAATGGAGGGGTTTGGTCTGTTGGTTTTTTTTGCAGCTCTACAGCTTTTGCCATACTTTGCATAGTCAAGATTCACTTGGGTTTGAAGATGTATGACCTTTATTGTGCCTTTTAAAAGCATGCTGAGGATGTGTCCTCCTACCAACAGCATACGCAAACTATCTCAATAGAATATTATATACTATACCCTGAAGAACATATAAAATTTAGTTTTAAAGTTAACTGGAGACTACAGCACACATAATTCACTAGAACAGAATTATATTTCCAGAGACACATTTTTAATATCATTTCTTACTCCACTCACCCCAGACAAATTTCTAGAAAAATTCAGCTGAAACGATCTCTGCTACAAGTACAGAAATCCTGCACTACATAGAAAGCAAGATGTTAGAAATCCACATGCTCATTTTTCATTTAGGAGACACACTGATTTGATTGCTTTCAAAAAAAGGAAAAAAACCCTCAAACTTATGAAAATCTAGCCTCTTTTTTGAATCAGTTATTAAGCTGATTTAGTTCAGCATAAAACGCTAGGATAAGTATCAATGCAGGTTGTCTGTAAATTCCATCCCAAGGTTCAATTTGTTGCAAATTTTGGAATGCAAAAATTAAATTGTCATTGCCACGATGGCACACAACCCAAAAACCATAAAGTAGTGCCTGTGGTGATGGTTTGCACAAATATAAAGGTCTTCCAGATCTTGATATGGAGATTATTATTTCTTCAGATTAGCAAGTGGTGGAGCTCAGAAAGTCAGCACTAAGGATACAAATGTAATGTCTCCCTTACATACATACCCTAGTGTAATTCAAATTGCAACTATATCCATTGTCTGCAGAGTTTTACAATATGCTTCAACAGATCTGTAGGATGCTTAACATTTTTCTATTAAATGCTACAGATTTGTATGTCATTTCTGTACAACTCTACCTCATTTTTATAGATGCTATTGATTCATACTAAAATTTTAACACATGCATGTTACAGATTTAGCTTTCCATTGAATTCTAATGAGACTCCAGCATCTTATTCTTTATGTTGTTGCTGAATCCTTGAACTTTTTTTCAGTTCCTTAGCATATATCCACAATGATAATGTACTTTTTAGTGATCTCATTATTTTAGGAGAGAAGCATGCCTGTTAAGTAAAAGACCCTTCCTGATGAATTTCTGTGCACCTATTAATGTCGGGATCCCCACTTGCAGCTACTGGCACCTTACTGAAAATACAAGCATATGGGGCCTGTGTTTATTTAGGTTAAAACAAGGAAGCATCAAACAAGTGTGATAGAAGCTGCACACTTTCATGAATCAGTCTATTTTACAGGTTCCATCTGCTCTTAAGTGTTTCCCAGAGAACAAACACTGTGTCACTATACTGCATATTTCCATTGCACTATCCCAAACACACTTAAGCTGCTGACAGATTAATGCTTAGTTCACTTGTGGCATACATTCTTGGGTTCTTACACATGTTCTTATAAGGAAATGGAACTCACTAAGCACTTAATCGCAAGTTGGGGTAGTGTTATTGTATTGAATACAACACACTAACCTTTTTTCAGGAACAGGCTAAGGTATCTCTATATAAGCCATTGCTGTCACTAGCACTGCCAAAGACCCTGGAAATCAAATCACTTTTGTCAACCTCAGTTAAACAAAAGCAAGCAGAACTTTGCTAAAGGGTAGCCCTGGGGGCTAGGGATGAGCCACCTGAGGGGTGGGCAGAAATGGCCAAAGGATTGTACTGTTTACTGGAATGCAACTTGTATGACTTAAGCACGCATATATTTGCTTGAAGCCATTACAAATAGATCTTGATAAAATAACTGCAAAGACAGGGAATAATAGGCAGATATAAAAACCAGCATCAACAAAACTGAAGTAAACTACAACCCAACTTGCTAAAGACATCAGCAATCCATGAATTTACCTAGCTAGGAAGCAGTAACAGCAAGAGAAACTGGTATCAGTATATGCAAAACATATATACACCATGAATATCTGCATTTTTGCCTGGGAGAAAGCTAGTTTCATGGAGAATCCTTTATGGCCTTACCTGGTGTAAAACAAATTTGGTTAGTTCACAGCAGCGAAGAACCTCACCTTGTCTCTTGTTTAATTACAGGGCACAAAAAGGAAGAGATAGCATTTTAGAGTGAATATCAGAAAAATTGTAAGTAAATTTTCTTCCACGTTCAACCAGGCAAGTATATGTCCAGTTCTGACCTTTGAAATAAATTTTATAGAAGAAAACTTAGTGCTTGACTCCCTAAGCAGGCTGATCCCCCCAATTATATACACCACACCATTATCACCAACAGTGAAGGCCTTTTTCACAGACTTGTATGTTGCTGACACCTTCAGTGAAATCAAGATCTACAAACCACTGCTGATTTCTGTAGAGCTCTGTCTTTTTCATTTATCAGAGAAATTATTGTCATTCTTCCCTTGCTTAACTCAGCAGGGTCTGAGTACAATTCGCTCTGGGTTTTTATTAATGTCACTGGATACAGTAAATGCTCCATCCCTGCAGTTTTTCCAATGCAAAGATCAGGCACAGTGACAGTCCTCACCACTGCAAACGGGAGGGAAAAAGTCATGTCCCACTGCAGTATCTGGAGTTGATTGTTCACCAACGGACAGTTTAACACACCAGAGGTGTATAACCACCGTATTTTTTTGTTCTCAAGTTATAGAAGACAGGGGTACTTCCCCGGGACAATGCTGCTCTCAGAGCAAGGCAGGGGGTTGAAAGCACAGAGTACTTAACAAAATTATCAATTTTAGTGAATGCCAATATACTTTTATTTCTGTCACAGTGTAATGTTTGGGGACAAAATTTTTAGCAGCGCCTGTTGCAACATGACAAGGGGTAATGCTTTTAAACTAAAAGAGGGAAGATTCAGACCAGATATAGGGAAGAAATTTTTTACAATGAGGGTATTGAAACAGGAAAACATTGCCCAGAGAGGCAGTAGATGCCCCATCCCTGTAAACATTCAAGGTCAGGTTGGTCGGGGCTCTGAGCAACCTGATCTAGTTGAAGATATCCCTGCTCATTGCAGGGAGGCTGGAGTAGATGACCTTTAAAGGTCCCTTCCAACCCAAACCGTTCTATGATTCTATGAATCTTGATGCTCTGTTACATGAAAAAGACCTTTTTTTTCCCTCTCCCTCTCTTTCTAGCTCTCTAGTGGCACAAGCAACCTTACAAAATTTGATAGTGTCTTTTGATAAATATTCAGCATTGGTAGAGCTCACCTGCACTGCAAACATGCCAGCAAGACAATACACAGATGATCTGAATCCAGACAGGTAGCAGCAGATAAAGCCTGAGTATGCATTCAGGATGTTATCTTACTGTATCTTACTGCAAGCACGTAAACCTGCTTTTCATCTCAAAATTCTGAGATGTGAAACTCATAGAGGTAATATTACCCAACTTAGTTACACATTTTGAAATCCCTTGAAAAACAAAAGGCCTTATGCTGCTGCAGTACTGAGACAAATATCTAAGATAACTTATCTCTAGCTATTGTCATGAAAGTAACCAACTAACTAGCAGTACATTCCCCTGGTCATAAGTTATTTTGTGTGATTTTTTGGTAAGATTTGAGAAGTTACAATATGTTTCATAGGACACAATGTCTGTGTTTCAGGACACCTCAAACAGTCCAACATGCAGCCATTTCCCATTCTTCCCAAGCAAGATCTTCAGTTGTATTTACATAAACATTTTTAAAACGTGTTTTGTGCCACCATCTAAAGTGAAGTTTTCCACAAAATGCTGTGGTAAATCTTGCAAATTCCCTCTATGACAAGAAAATTAATCTCCCAAATGTGTTTCCTTTTTATGACTGCATATATTGAGGCTTTTGTTTTGCAGCAATGTAGGATCTAATTCAATTTTTCAAAGTCTGCCAAACACACTATTGCATGAAAAGATTTTCTTTTCTCATTCTCTTTTCTATTTCATCAACAATAAATTGAGTTGAAAGACCTGGTTTAGGATGCTTCTACTTGTTGGCTCTCACTTTTTGCCAGTTTTCTGAAGACTTCTGAATGCTGGCCAGCCTTAAAAATACATTAAATCCTTGGTGTGCATCATTCAACATACCTGAATTAATATGGAAATGTATTCATGATGTGGCTGTAATGAACACACTTTGGTTCCAGAACTTTATCTTCACTTCTGGCAGCGCATCAACTATATCCTCCAAAAGTGCACTCCACGGCTGGAGAAAGCTGATTTTCCTCTTAGAAAAGTATTTGCAACTGTAGCAGTATCAATTTTCTTTGCCCTCTCCCTTTATCTTCTGTGATGATGGGCAGAAGTTAAAAGAAAGGCTTTTCCTCCCTAATTTTGATATTTCTGGGCTTCTTCTAGTTGTTCTTTGGTTGCTTATACTCTTCCCTCTCTCCCTTTACCGGTCATGTGTGCATTGCATTCCTCAGTTTTCCTCCAAGATGACTTTGTTTTGCTTGTAAAATGTAATTTTTTTATAATTAATTAGTAAACTTGCATATTTTTCTGAAGGGGATTTTTTTTTTTCTCTTTGATATATTTATCTTGCTCTCACTTTTGTCAGTTTTCATGGCCCTTTGGGCAGCCTACTTTCTGTTTCTCAGAGAATTTCTTCTTACCCGTGCTGTAGCCTAACCTGTCTTTTGTTAGCCTTCCAACATTTGTACTCAGTTACCATCTTTCTCTGGCTCTCTACCCACAGTCATTTGCTTTTTGTTTCTTTCTTGTTACTTTCATCTTCAAAGTCACGTTACTGAAGGTGATTCAGGCTTCTGCGTCTTGCCTGATGATGAAATGACAAAGTGAATCTGAGAAAAGAGGTTCCAGTATACTCAAGGGAGGAGAAAGGAATCTGGGAGAGGTAAGGGGTGGGAGAGGAGAAACACTGAATCACCTGCTTAAACATTAAATTGGATTAAAGGGGCTTGGCATACATCTCAGGGTTAGATACCATCAGACAATGTGTGGGGTTCTGGCCTAAAGCAGATCGATAGATTTTCTAGTATAAAACCAGAGTGGAAAGGAAGGAAGAAGCACCTTCTGTGGCAACCAAGGGAATACACACAGGAAGGTTTTGCAGGTGAGCATACGGTCACATCACGCCATCAATCCTTTCACCCTAAATTGCATAATCCAACATTTATATGTTGTACAGAGAAGTAAGAAGATTAGCCATTGACTAAATTTCTGAAGGCCAGGAGCTGTTGTATTTATGAAGCAATGCAATTAGTGTTTGTGTAGCAGTCAATATTATTCTATTTCCTTGAGCAGTCACATATGGCACAATTCTACTGCTAATTATATGAGGCAGAGTGCTATCCTAATGTGGCTATGTCACTTCTTATACCAGGATTAGATAATTTAGAAGTAGTTCTGATACCTCCAAATATATAGAAGGACTGGATTTTCTGGTTTTATGGGGTTAAGAAAAGCTGACTCACAGACCTTGATCTTGTAGTCTACCATCACACCAGTAACTGTGTGGTCTCCAGGATTTGCTCACTGCACTAATTAACCTTTTCCTCTCGCCTACATATTATGTTTTTTCTATTCCTTTCCTGTCAACATCAGTCTGGGAAATTTCAGCTTTACTCAGCATCACATATCCTGCTGCAGAACCTCTCTGACCTTCATTCTCTGGTTTCCCTGCTGGATGGATCATCTCACTAGGAATTTGGTCAATCATTGACACGGTTATTGTTTGACAATACTTCCTTCAATTTTCTGGTTCTGCACGCCCCTCTTCAAAGCACCGTCTCTCCATCACTCACTCGAAGCTCATTGATTCACCCTTTACACAGACTCTATTTTCTTCAATTTCTTTGCTCTCCTTATCTGCTGCTCCTTTCCTCTTCCCTTTCTCACAACTGTGTTTTTCCTTTTCAGTAACTTTTCCACTTCTTCAATAGCAAAAAATATTGCTTTTTCATCTTCTTCAGCCTTTATCTCTAAGGTTGCTTAGACTGTTCTCTTGCAATTTATACTATAATTTTCCTTTTTCACCATTGTTCATACCTCCACCACTAGGAACTCTTAATTGATTCTCTTCTTAAAAGCACTGCCAAGTCTCCACTCTCTGCCTCCTCAACTCAAATTCACAATTTATTCAAACAAAGAAATAGATATTTTCTGAATCAAGTCAGACTCTTCCTAATTCTCCCCCCAGAGAATGCTTTGTTCCTTATGACTTCTCTGATGCAATTTTTTGCATGCCCTCTCTCTTTTTTTGTCTCTTTCATCAGACATAGTACTGTAAGTTTATCTTTCTTTTTAAACAACTCTCCTCTCCTTTGTCTCCCTTTTCACCATGAATTCTGCCTCCAAAATAGATTTTCAAAGCAATGTTCACTTACTGTCAAAGCAGTCCAAAATTCCACATATGCTTCATACGTATCTATTTTTAGCTATTAATTGTTCCCTTGATATCACTTTCCAATCCCATTTTAGCTCAGGTTCTAACCAAACCTTTGTTTAGAATCTCTATGCCACTAACTTCCCCCTTTTTGTCCTAGCAAAATTCACAAAGACACTGTGAATTCCAAAAAATCGTTCTCAAAATCATTCCAGCTGAGTAACTATGCTGCATTTTTCTCACAGCACACAGGTCTTTGTAATATCTCCTCAGGCATTTGTAGGTTAGTATGTGAGAGCTTTGTTTTTGCTTAGAATGTGTTTAATTCTCACTTCTATTTTATTCATGTGTGTCCTTTAATTGGTGCGTAATAGCAAGCAGACTAACGAAAAGAGCTCAGGTAAGGGCTACATAAGTACTTACTTTGTAAATTTTGAGTATGCATGTACAAAAAAGAATAAAAAAGGATCCCCTATGAGACAAAGGTACTAACTATTCCTGCTTATGTAAAAAAAAAACAAAACTAAACTGAATCTTTCAGTTCTGATAGGCAGGTAGACTAGGACTGAAATCTTTATTCCAGAAAAAGCCAGAAGCCCTGAATGGTCTTGTATCTTAATCTGAAAAAGATCCTACAGTGCAAATAAATAATTACAGATGAAGTTATCAGTGACAGAGAACACAGCTCTTTCAAGAAGTTTCTTAAAACATCTTGGAAATGCTACGTGAGAGGTGGAGAAATCAACACTTGTAGTTGTGTCAGAGAAAAATGAAACTCTGAGAAACTCTTGGTTTCTTCTGGGTTTTTATTCTGGGAAATAAAACTCTTGGTGATTTAGTTCACTAACATCACTAGGAGATCACTGTCTGTAATATTCAGACTCATATAGCTCTTGGCATAAGTGAAAGGTGAAACTAGAAACTAAAACTGAAAACTGAAGCTAGTTAGCACCAGTATATAAATATAGAGCTACTGGATGAACACAGTCAGAAAAATCTTGCAGCAATGAAGCTATTTAAGAAAGTCTTAGCCTACCTAAGAAATGTGGTATATACTGAAAGAGGTACTGCAAATTAACTCTGATGTTGCTGAAGTTATGTGTGATAGAGTATATTGGACAACCTAGACACATCAAAATTATGCCTGAAAAACAGTTGGCGTGACTAGAGAGAATTATAAGAAATTTTACCCGTATGCACAATAGGAGAAAATGAGGAAAGGTAGATGGTGGAGCAACTATCGGAGCGTGAGCTTACAGGAATCATTGAGAATTATGCAGCTCAGTATCACTCCTGGGGACAGCACGTGCTTGTAATGGAAGAATACAAGAAAAACAACCAGAAAAAGAACCAGAGAATGGAAGGTGCTGATGCTGTGCAGACATACCTAGCAAGCAAGCAGCAAACCAGAAAATCCATTTCCTATGCGGGAAATGGACTGATCAGGAGACAGATAACTTAGGGACCAGATTTCAGACATAAGACATTTCTTTTTCTGTTTTGGAAAAGCTGTTGAGATTAGAGGGATATGGGGGGGACAAAGTAGGGAGGAATGGAAGATGGGACTGGGCTGCTGAAGTGCTTTAAGGGATTTCTAAAGATATCAGGCCAGGGACACGTATGTTCCCTGTTTATCTGTAAAACAGCTACAATGAAGCCAGAAATTGTGCAAATACTGCTACAAACATCTTCCTTTTGGAAGAGTTACCTACAATTAATCAGAGACAATGCACTCTCCAATTTATAACAGGTTCTTCTACCAAGAGGCCCAAGAAAAAAGAACCAACTGGAGTTTACAGTTCTCATGGGTTTGTGGTATATATTTTTGTCCTTTCAGATTTGCATAAGAGATGTCCAAACCTCTCCAGAACACAAAAACATCTTTAACTTTCTGATTAAAATAACAAATATGCAACAAAAATTTTTACTGATGTCTATGTTATCTCACATAAAAGATTTGTGAGATAAAGTGGGGATAAAGTAGGAACAAAGACAATTATCATACAAATGTTCATATATATCCTATTTTTTTGAAAAACTGTATAACACAACAATATAGAGAGTACAGAGCATGAGAATGTCTGCCTTCCACTAGGAGGCACGTTCAAGTGAAGAATGTTTTTGTTAGACTACAAATATAACAGTCTCTCATGAGGATTTCTAACGCCTTCATGAGCTGGCGTGGTTTGTATATGTGGTCTGGCTTCCACTGATTTATGCTAATAATGTCAGCTAATTATCACATAACTCATTAAACACAGGCAGTGAAGAGCGATCCCTGGGAGGAAAGTGGAGAGGTGATCTTGGTGCTGTCCACTGTTTCTACCTGCTTTAGCAGTTTGTCACTATCAAGCTCTCATCCTTCTATTGATTTCCTTACATTGAAGGTGCACCAAAGAGGCCTGGTGCTCTTCACTCACTTTATGGCGACAGCTTCCTGAGGTCCAATGAGTTGTGATGCCCCCAGCTTTGTACATTTACACAGACACAACCTACTTTTTTAGCAAATGTACCTCTTTCTTCTTTTCACAAACCTCTGATGTTTACTTATGACTACTGTCTTACCATCTTTAGATGACAAATCAATGGAACCATTCATGAACCAAAAATCATTCCTAAATCTTAATTCACATGTATTTGTTTAGGCAACCAAAAGAAAGGATACCCCATCTATTCAGATTTTCCCAGTTTTTTAATCTCTTACAGTTCTTTGGTAAGATTTTGTTTTCTCCTCTTTCCACATATTTTTCTCTAAACATTAGAGATAAATTCCCATTTATGTCTAAGTGGCCATTTTCTAAAACCCCAGAAAAGTGAGCAAGGTAGATTTTATTCTTTTTGTTCTTTGTTTCATTCCTTCGTGGAATTACTTTCTCCACCTTCACGTTTTTGTCTCCCTCTCAAGGGATCCCAGAGGTAAGATTTATGTTTACTACTGACGTTTTATGATTAAGACACTGAACTTTGGTCCCTGAATTACTGCTGTCTCTGGGTCCAGAAATCTGCCAGCCACGCACAAGTCCCCAGGGGACCTCCCACAGCCAGGGTGCCGATTGGCGCTGAATCCAGACTTTAACCCTTAAGCACCAGCATCCCCCAGTGGTCCTATTTATCACTGCAGTTCACTTTTTTTTTTTAGTTTTTTAAGTGCTCTAACTTTTCATGTAAATGTTAATTCAAGCCAAGTGCCTCAGAACTAGTCGGTACTCAGGAGTTTGCTGAACTCCGTAAAGAAACATATATCTTTGATCATAAGTAAAGATAAAAAAAATTAATTTTTTTCCAGTCACGGTATATATCATCAGTGTAATACAAAGTGTACTACCTGTAAGAACAGGACTTTTTTGTAAAACACATTTGAAAACAGGGGGAAATCAGACCAAAAGAAAACCAGACTATTTATTGGAGAGCATTTTTGAAGAAGAGAAAATAGGTTCAGAGTTTCTTCCAACAAGATTAGATTCTACAGCTATTTTTGGCTTTTTACAAGATCATGACTCATGGAAAAGATACTATAGCAGCCATCAATTTTTAATCTTCTTGTTGATTGAAGTTCACATACTTAGAAACTACAGTCTGTCATATCTATTGGATTTGAATTCTACATTAAAAATTCCTGGCTGAAATTTCGTTCATCCAATGAAAATTGAACCATGTTCTCTGAAAAGAAGTATACAAGAAGTATATCCCAGCCACTGTTCTTACACTTAGCCCTTTTCAAAACAACCAAAAATTGTGTTGACTGTGATTGTTTTCTCTGTTCCCTAAAAAATCTCACTCACTGAGGAAAGCTGAAGTAATGGGATACTGCAAAACATCACTGGAAGGAGTAGGAGGGGTGAGAAGAGCAGACAAAGGATGCCCACCTCACACAAATATGGGATGCTTGCACCTACCCAGCTCCCTCCCACTCCAGGAGCAGAACAGCCACATCAGCACAAGCCCTGTATCAGTGCTGATTCAGTGGAGGAAGGATGGAGGGGGAAGGATGTGCAAGGCTGCCAGGGGAAGAAACAGAACAACACTACTGCACAACACTTCTGTACAGCATGAGACAAAGGAATTTCCTCTCGTTAATGCTGGAGCCCTCCAGTAACTTCTAATGCTGCAGCATTGGAGATGAAGGATTGTTAATTAAAACAGCCCATCTGAAAATCAGTGGGTTTTATACATTAGGTTTAATTTGATCAGATTATGAGCAGTGCAGAACAGAAAAAGATGACCATTTTTCTCCTCTCAGCATAAGAATCTGACCAGAGCTGATGCCACAGGAGCCCAGAGAGGTGACACAGCTTTACCCAGTCCCTTCTGCTTTCTAAATCCAGTAGGCCCATGGTGTCACTTAGCTACTTCTTTTCCTCCTATTACTCTTGCTACAATAGCTGAGGACATCCAGCAAGTTTTATAACAGGCGCTCACTTCCACTGTCTACATTGTAAGCAGAATACTTGAGAGAATGGAAAAAAAACCCCACCCCAACCCAATCCCCAGAACATTTGTGCATTCTCTGCAATTTAAGAGCTAAACGCTGGGGTCCTTCCTGAGAGGTAATCTAAAGGAAGTCTGCCTTACTCAGCATCTCTGAATTTGATTCTTCATGAGCAGCAGTCAGCCCAGAGTGTGAATGTGCTCACTGAGACATGACAAACCCATGTAACACCTCTTGCTGATATTCCGTTATTATGTGGTTAAGGCTCATGAGGATTTTTGAA
This sequence comes from Calidris pugnax, assembly GCF_001431845.1. Lineage (NCBI taxonomy): Eukaryota > Metazoa > Chordata > Aves > Charadriiformes > Scolopacidae > Calidris > Calidris pugnax. The sequence goes on along the minus strand of NW_015090922.1, from coordinate 20,723,375 downwards.
AGGAAGTTTATTTTTGCAAGCTGCTGAGTGCTGACTATGATGTGGGGCAGCTTTCACTTAGGCAAATGTCTTAACTTTTGCTAAGGCTCTTGGACAGACAGACAATTACTGTGACGTACAAGAAAATCTGTGTAGATAGATTTGGCTTGGGCTACTCAGCGGAAGTACCTGTTGTAGATTTTAACAAATAATGGACAGTTACAGTTCAGCACAAAAGGAGAAGGCAGCTTTTCATCTCGACAGCTGCCATCTCTCCCATTCTTTTGGAAGTTCTAAAATTATTTGAGAGCTCCTAAACAGTGTCCCTCATAGGCTACTGTCACTACCTAAAACACAGAGGTCGGTACTCAGTATGACAAATCAGGTTTATGTAGTTTAACCACCTGTCTCTGCCAGTTATATGAAGTGGATGATTCTGAAAATGTCAGGAACCATCATAATGAAATCATACATTATGATACAAAGTGTCACACAGCACTGAAAATTAAACCTGCTGCTAAAGAAATGGAAAATGCACAATACACAATTAAAATTGTTTTTGACCAAATCTCCAGAGCCTTAAAAGTTGTAACAATGATTTCCTATTTATATGGACCACATGAATTCTCAGGTGATTCCCTGTGGAGAGCTGTATGAATACTTTTTCCAGAGCTGAGGAAAGGAAAATAGATAGCTATAATGGAACTGCAGGAGCAGCCAAGCAGTAGATTGATTCAACAGGAGAAATTCAATGCATCCCAAAAGATTTCCTAGGATTTGCTCTCCTGCTGCTTAGGGCACAATTTGTTGTAATGAGAAACTGAGGATTTTGTTTCAGGTGTGTCAAAGCTTGTAGTGATGACTTAAAGGTATAAAGAAAAAACAAAAACTGAAAATCTCTTTTAAATAATGCTTTTGGATGAGAAGAGAACAAGGAAAAGCTCTTCAAGGTGCTAAAAAAGTCAAATACCTCATGTAAATAGCACTCTTTAAGAGATACTAATTGAATGCACTGTCGAACCCTTTCCTTCATCTCCAAACTCCTGCATTAAACAGCTTGAAAACTACAGTACATTTCAGTAAGCAGAGCACAGAAAGCTTTATTAAATTATCTGGTAAAATTGCACTTGGTCTCACCTTAATCTCTGCTCTCTGAAATGTCTGTAGAAAAATCCTCAGTTGTCAGTTGTGAAGAACCGAGTTAACAAGTTATAAAATAAAAAATACAAGGGAGGGTTTTTTTTATTTATTTAATAAAGGAACATTTAAACAGGCAGACTACTCCGTTCATCTGAAGCATGCCACGCGATAGAAGGCTGGCAGGAAACATGTACTGCTGCAGTACTACGTATGCCCTGTTTGAAAGGTTAAGTGGGACATGCATGATGTGAATTTCACCCTGAAGAAACATGAAAATTTGCAGGCATTCATGCCCTCCTCTATGAGAAGTAGTAGTCATTATGAACACTGAGCTTCTCCACAGCTCCACTGTACACCAGCCTGTGCAGTTTTCTTGCTAATTAGTTTATAGTGAAAGCTCTGAAATGCTGTGCTGTTTCTCAAGTGAAGCCCAAACTTTTATGCAGAAAGAGGCTGCCAGATGAAGTTTCCTCAGACAAAATGCTGAATCCTGATGGCATTTGGTTTGCTTAGGGAAGACATGTAAAATCCGAGATGTTCATATTCACAGCAGCACATATTGTTCAGCACCAGCATGCTCATCTCACTTCTCAACATCACACTATGTACTGGAACATCATATGGTGTAGAAGAACCAACACAGAATAAATGGATGCTCTAAAAAATACTTTACCAAGAATGAACATTCATGCATGAATGACACTGTATCTGGACGTTCAGCACAGGTTTACATTTAGTTACAAAAAATGCACATATCCAGAATCCAAAGATTAGAGTCAGAGGGCTTTTAGAACAGACCAAAGCAGACAGCACCAGCTCTTTCTCCACTTGACGACCAAACCTGCATTACAGATCCAAGCTCCAACTAATTTCAAGACCTACCACATGAAGTAGAATCTCCTAGAGCATCCTTCCTTATGGAAAAAAAGCCATTAGACTCAGAAACTCTCTCAGCACATAGCATAGGAGCAAGTACTGACCAGGAGAGAAGAACAGCAAGTACTTCACCACCTCAGCCCCTTTCCTTTTCAATTTCCAGTTGAAACTGCATTTTAAGACTTTTTTTTAATTATTATTTCTGTAAATTCTATGTATCGATTATACAAAGAATATATGTTATTTCGGCCAACTGCTTGCTCCTCAGGCTTGACCTGGCTCAGCATAAAACACGGATACCCTCATGGCAGTGGAGTCTGAACCAGAAAGTCAGATTCTGATCAGGGCTGGGGCAGCATCTGAACACATGAAACAGTCAGGAGCTAATAATCAGTTATTACTATAATTCCTATTATCATTTTAGTTGCTCTCAGCCTGACTGTGAAAGCAGGATGGGAGCTCTGCCTCATCCACTAACTTGGAAAGCAAGGCAAGTTGTATAGCAAGAAATAAAACCAGTAAAAAGCATCTATACGAAACACAGTATTTGCTTATAATGAGACAGTCCCCTCTCCGCCATCTTTGGAAAACACTGAACCAATTACATGTCTTACCTGTATGGTTCCAGAGTCCTGTTGCCATAATACAAAGCTTCTTCCCAGAATTCAAGGTTAATACAGGCATCCATGGCACAGTCAAGCATTTTCAGCTGATAGATATTTGTGTCTGGAAGACGACCCGTATTGCTGCTCAAGAGATTCTTGCATCTTGCCAGAATCCGCTCCCACTCTTTTATTAGACTTAGTTAAAGAAATATCTTTAATCAAACAAAAACAGAACTTCTAAATGTTGTTAGCAAGGAGTAAGAGCTACAGGGCATTAAGATAAAAAAGCTGCCATGATTCCAGACTCTGCTTCAATTCCTGAAAACATACTTGAACTCAGAAGTGGTAGCTTAGGTAACTATGCTTTGTTTTCATTTAGCAAAACAGTGTCTAAAGAAGGCAGTATTTCAGAAATAAAGGGTAAAAGAAAGATGACAAAATGAAAGGATATCTTAAAACATAACAAACTAAATTTCAAGTACTTCTTATTTAGCTGCTGAAATATTATTATTTATTTAAAATACTCCTCCAAACCTTACACCTAAGGGCAATAACCAATGGGAATGTTTCTTAATGAAATGTCTGAGCATCTAAAAGAAAAAAATTATTTTTTTATATTTTAAAATAATGACATACTTTTAAGCTGCCCAAGATTTTGTTTAGAATTCTTATGAAATGAGAACCTTTTATTGCAATTCATTTTCTTTCTCCTTGAAACAGTTGTAAAGAGCATTGTTTTTTTTGTCAGGTACAGTTGCATGTTTCATGCATGAGAAAGAAAAGTATTACAGTTCTGATGTCTGACTGTACTTCAGGATTAAGTATCTTGTCAGTAAAGAAGATTTTTACCTCCAATGCTACAAGAAGTGTAGTGTTTGGAAGAGAAGTAAGCTGGGGCTTGCATCCACTTTACTTGGATATTCCTGACCACAAAACACTTATTTTCATTACATTCTGCACTGGTTTGACTTCTCTGTGGACCAGATGCTTCTCTCTCTGACCACACCTAAGCCAAATACCAATACACCCAAATTTTAAATTAGTACTGTCATCATCTGGGACTTCATGGGAGTCGCAGAATGCAAGCAGTGTAAACACCAAAAAGATACCATACACACTAGTAAGAACAGATGAAATAATAATAATAAAAAAAAAAAACTTATAGTAAAAGAAGTAATAACATTGTTTGTATCACGGTCCTTTTCATACAATCAACTCAAGGAATTTCAGCAGTTATCTTCATGACATTACTGAAAATACTATTCACCCCAATTCAGCAGTGGATTTAAGTGTACAATGATAACCCTGTGATTAAGTAATTAGTCCTTCCTGAACATGGGCATATTTACATACTTAAAATTTAAGAATGTGAGCACTATATGGCTGGGCCAGGATTTATAGCACAGTTCTTACAAGGCTAAACTAATTATTTGTGAATTGCTCTCATGCCCTTGGATTGAAAGAACCATATAAGGGAAGGAATGTGTTATTATAAAATTGCACCTTAACCTTTATATCTCTGGCAAACATCCATGTATTCTTTACAACTGATTAAGGACAGACAAACAGAAGAATGAAGGATATTATTTCCACTTGATACAATTTTTGTAGAAAGTACAAAGCACTGACATTCTTGCAAGATTATCATTTTAGCTGATGCACAGTATTAGTCTGTCTGCTTTTCCTTCTCATTATACTGCTTTGTTCAGTGACTAGCATCTAATAGCAGATACGCTAAATTGCAAAACCTGTTCAGACCAAATTTTCAGATACATAAATTGCAAACTAGAAAACCCATTCTCAGCTGCAAAAGGACAAAAGGGAAGCTGGCTGTCCTGTATCTGCCCAAGAACAGACAAGTCACCCTCAAGCATCTCTGCTGCTGTTGTGCGGCCTCAGATGCAGAGGAATCCTTTTCTCCACAGTAATCCTCTCGCATTGGGCTTTAGCATCTCAATTTGTATGCTTAAACTGAAATTTGAGCCCGAGTCAGTTCACTTACCCATATTGTTTCAAGTCCTCTGACTGCAAATTTACCATTACAACACTGAATCGGTTATCAACAGCAGCTCAGGTTTTGGAAGTCACTAACTAATGAACTGTTGGTTTAATTTGCTAAAAAAATTGGACTTGCAGAAATTAATGACTATGTGCCTCAGTCAGCAAGGAAGGGTTTCTACTCATTCTTGGCAAGTAGACAAACTTCGAGTCCCCTCTTCAGGTACTGCACCCACTACATTCCAATTAGCACTGGTATTGTGGTGCAATGGAAGGAAAGATGACACATTTCAAACAGCTCATGTCTGAGAACAGAAGGTGAAAGGACAACAAGGATATATTTTTTCCAACCAGTCCTGATACCTTTTACTACCATGTGTTTGATTAATTTCAAAACATCAGTTATATCAGTAAACTTAATTAAAGACCCTAGCAAAATTCAGTAGGCACAATTTCTCCTGCAATTAAGTATAGGAATGTTAAATAGGACTGGCTCCATACTTTTAGTCTAAAAATGATTGCAACTGCACATTTCATTTCTATAATTTAACTTTCATGTTAAAACATTGGCCCTGAAGTATAACTGAATTCCTGAAGATCTATTCCAGTATTGTCTGTCTCAATAAGGGAGTGTTTCCCTTTTATTAACAAATGAATCTCTTTGGATTAGAAAGAAAGAAACCCAGTTGTTTGGGTTTTTTTTTACAATAACAATTGTGATCACTTGTTTCCAGCCTGGAATATCACTATGCAAACTTGTCTTTTATGCTGCTGTAAAGGGGTACTATAAGATTTAATTCTGTCTAGCTCCAGAGATAGCCCACGTTTCTGAAAATGGTCAGGCACAATAGACCAATAGGCTACAATAGCCTACAATAGGCCAAATTCAGAGTCAGTGAAATTCCACTTAATAGACTAAGATGAGAGAGGGATCAATCTATTCACAGTCTTCTAGTAAAAATCTCCACCTCTCTTCTGCTCATATTTTCTTGGTTGTTGCTGTTCACTAGTGGGTTTTTTTTAAATGGATTGAATATCTACATGATAGCCATTAGGCTCCAGTTCTGCTTATTAGTACAAGATCATTTCATTCAATTTGCTTAATTATCTACTATTATAACTTATTATGATTCTATGTTTGCAGTGAACCTGACTGTGATTATGTCCTTGTTATAGTCCTTGTTGAGCAAAGAATGAGAACCTGGAAATGTTCACAATGGGAGTAACGGGACAAAGAATTTAACAACATTCCAGATTAAGCTTTATTTCATTTAGAAATGGATTTATATGAAGTAGTAGGCTGTGATGGCAGAAGTCTAAACCAGAGCCAAAATATCCCTTTGAATTGTAGGTACCTACTATCCCTGCCATGAAGCAGTTCGAGTCCAAATAATTAGAAACTCTACTACTTTTAATACAATTAAGAATAGGATATGGTTTAAACATCAAATGAATTAAAAATACATTTTAAAACAACATAAAAATGTAAAACTTTAGGAAATAAATCTCAAAAGATAAACTGCTTATTAAGGGGTCTTTGGATTGTTTTCACAACTGACTGACAGACTGTAGCCTGTCACTGAAAGGATACCTTCTTTTGATTTTGGATATCTTACTTCATTTACAGCATCTTTGACTTCTTTCCAGGCACGCTCTTCACCAGCCAATTTCTCAGCATCCTGGTCAATGGAAACAAAAGTATTTGATGAGAAAAACAGTAAACTGAGAATACGCAGTAATGATGAAAAACATGGTAAAAAGATTACACTAACTAAAGCTACTTGTGGGGATTGTAGCACTGTTTTTTGTAAATACACGAAAAATCATTTCACCTGGCATTCATACTCACCCTGTGTTTGCAAGTAGATGAAAGAAATCAAGAAAAAAAAATATCAAGAAAGATTAATGTAAACTTGGAAACGCTAAATGCTCAAACCAGATATTAGTTTTGCAACATAAGATATGATCTTATGCATCATAAGAAAAGACAAATAATAGCATGTGATTTTTACTATCAAAATGCATTGAGAAGATCAAATTCTCTCAAAGACCTGCTACCTAATATTTCACAGATCCTCAACCACACTGTAGAAAGGATTTAGCAAATAATTTTGATTAACGATGCGGTGATTATAGAGACTTTATAAACAGTGGGTCTCTACCTTCATCCCTTACAGTTACAAGCATGAGTTTACAGAAGTCTGCTACTCAGAAAAAGATGGATTTCAGTTTTCTTTTATAACTCATTGTTCTTTTTTCCCTATTCCATCAGATTCTATAAACAGTTATATTTTTACATCATTTTGTCATAAAGAAAGCAAAAATGTCTAATGGCTACAGCAGTAAGTTTCCCTTTTCAACTTTCTAGCAACCTTAGGCAAACGACATGGAACAAATTTATTAAAGCATCTACAGACACAGTTAAGCATCTTGAGGGATTTCCAAAATTTCCTTATAAAAGGTCCTGCTCCTCACAAAAGGGTTTTGTAAGTGCAAATTCTTTCAGGAATATTTTAAATACAGTTCTAAAAAAAACAGCCTTCAGCAGGGGTGTAGGCTTGGAGATGAACAGACAAGGTGCGTGAAAATCTATTCAAGCACATTGTAATCAACTGGTGATCACTGGGCATCACAGGATTACATCTATTAAAAAGCCTGTAATCTCTATCTGTCTACAACTGCATAATTTTCTTATTCCACTGCTCCTTATTTACCACAAATTCAGAACAGAAAATATTTATAGTGAGAATCAGCACTGACTTTCACATTTGATTTGCAGTTTTGTCTTTCCATCTGCTCCATGAAACAGCAGACCTCTGTGTATTCCTAGGATGATTAAATCAAGATTAAATCAAGATTGGTCTCAGCTGCCCCACGGTTCTGTAGAACCTTACAAAAAGGGCAGCCTGACCCCGCTGGATTTTGCACATGTACTTCCCCTACAATCAGTTCTCTGATCAAAAAGATCACCTGGAAGTAATTTTGTTCATAGCTGAATTTGCCACCAGAAGGCATAAGGTGAATGTTAGGATAAACAAGCTTGTACTGTAGAAATTTTATCAGCATAATTAATGTACATACCCAGCATTGTGATAGAATTCCACTGAATCTGTTAGCTTTAATGTAACCTCTACCAGTTTTTAAGGGAGTACATCAATTTCAGAACTCAGCTATTAACCTGTAATAATTTGTCTCTAAAACATCTTTGTAGATCAAGCACTGCTCACTGATTGATCTAAAAGATAAATCTGGCCTGTAAATGGCCTGTAATAATGATGTCTGATAAATTTTAGGTTAAGGAACTACCTGAAAAAGAAAAAATCTTTTAAGCTATCTTTTCCCACAGGCCCAAGTGTAATTCTCAGTATTTTTGTAACATGCTGTAAGCCTTACAACTAAAACCTCAGAAACATGGGAATTGGGACAGATTTATAGGTGAAGAAAAAAACCAGCCATACAGTTGTTACAGGCCAATGACTGATGCATCATTAGGGCTCACTTTGCACACAGTGGGACTTATGGATGAATCAGGTTAAACTGTTCATTGACACAGGATTATTCTTTCTCTTTCTTGTGCAGTCTTTTGAGTTGCTTTTCATTGTCTTCCAGCATTTCATTAACAACACAAAGCAATACAAGGTTGGGGCTTCCTCTAACCTTTACACCAGTGCATAGGGCTAAGTCATTACTGGCTTCATATCCAGGTAGAGAATAGGGAGTGTCTGTTGGACCAATAATCTCCCATCCCTCTCTGGATTCATGGTCTTTATCCCTTTTATAAGAGACTTTAGGATGGAGTGAGCTGGGCAGGATGCCCAGCTCTGGGAAGGATTTAAGTCACAGGTTTCAATGAGACAATGTTCTCAAAATGTGGCATTTTGGGGATTGGCTTACATAAGAACAAGCAAAGACCAGTCTAGCTGGGCCTTTTACACCTCTACTATTCTTCATCAGATTTTCATATACAAAAGAAATTCTGTCCTTTCCCAAACAACACTCTAGTTCAAGGCACGGAGCCTGCTACCAAACAGGCAGCCAAGCAGGGGCTGCAAAATAACCAGGAGGGCTTGTCACTGAGAACACTTCTGCCTTCTGGCCTAATAAACTTTTTCCAAGTAAGTTGTTTCTCTCCCTTGGACAATGCCTTGAAAGTCATGGCCATGTGATATGACTAAGCCAGCTAAAAACACAAAGCTGCCTTGGAGTTGGAATTAGGGAAATAATTGAAGCGATTAATAGTTATGCCAAACTGTTTAATTTAATCTAAGAGCATGGCCGTAACAGCTATGGGAGATTTAGCTTTCCACAGAGTAACACCCATTCAAAGCCTCTCTTTTCAGAACGTGTTCCCAGTCAAACCTCCAGGTGTGCAGAGCTGCCAACAATAACGGAAGAAAGGTTTTTTTCATCTGCAGAAAAGGAGAACCCTGGCTGAAGAAAAGGAAGAGGCTTTTGAAAAAGAAGGAAGAGTTAGTGACTTGTGCTTAATTATTTTCCTTATTTCTAACATTGACACTAAACATAAGAAAAACATTTGATGTTCTTCCGAAAAACAAAATATTTGTGTCTTGGTCTAAAAAATAATTAGACTAGATAATCTAGTCAAAAAAATGCATGACAACTTTACGATGCCTGAAACTGGCATTCTTTTCAATTCCGTTTTCACACATGGAGGCATGCTGGAGAAAACTGAGAGATGTTGAAGTCTCATGGGGAGACCAGAAAAGGTGGCTGCAACACATACTTTTCCATGGCAAGAACACAACCTTGTGATACTCTTAATAACACAGGTACAATCCATTGGAGGCAGAAGTATCACTGGATGTGCTAGCTGAACCCACAATCTAGGGTGCAAGGAAAGAAAATTGGTACGGTCACTTATTTTGAGTAATTATTCCAGATGGAAGATGGTTCCAGCACCTGCTTTCCACTTACTGCAAGCATGTGCAGGGGAAATTTTTTCATTTAAAGGTGAGTTAACATGCAACAGCAACATTTCAATTCCATCTCTCTATGCTGTCAATACCATGGCAGGTGCTACTACAGCTTTCTTGAAAAAAACACACCTGGGGATTTGTCATTTTAACACTGACCTGTACTTCAAATACTTTAGACGGAACAAATTCCAGTTATATTTCCAGTTATATTCTGTCCTCCTAGTAAAACAAGATATAGGCTAAACTCTTCACACCTGACACCTCACATCTTGAATTTAGTTAGGGTAAATAAAAAACAAAGGCTCACCTACACAATTCAACCAGACAAAATTTTACCCTTGAAATCTATTTGGCTCTTCAACAGGGGCAAATGCAAAATATTCTGTAAAGCAAAATCTTCCTGACATAAAGAACCATTTTTCCTACTCTAAATATCACAGTAATTCTGCTGTATAATGGATCCAAGAGCAAGATTAATTTTTTAAAATATTTGCTTGAACAGCATAATTGCTATAGCTTGTAGATCAGAACAACATAATTTTTTGTTTTCCTTTCAGAATACTTGCAGCTTTTATACCAAATTATTCTCCAGACTTTTAAATTTGTAGATAATCATTGCAATCTTTGTTTCAGGAGTCTGAGAACGGACATGATCAGCTCTTCCCAGTGCATCCTGTAAATGCTCATATAAGTAGCCTGTGGTACACTATACATGACTAAATGCTAGTATTTGCTTTAAATATTACACAGTTTTACGAAGTTTAGGTTCCATTAGTGACACATAAAAATGAAGACATAATCACTTAAAGCAAAGCTATAACAAAAGAGAGAGAAATAAGAAAACCAGGGGATATCTGATGAGAATTATAATCTGTTTGCATAGAGATCAAATGTAAAATGTTCTGTGGTTCTGACTTCAAGTGATAGAAAGATTTATTATAACAGCACCATCTCCTGAAACAATTACAGATATCAATCACCACAGAAATACGCATTTACAAATGTTCACTTGTCCCGTTCCTTCCTATTCCTTTGCTCCCACGTTGTTTCTAAGAATTTTTAAGGTATCTCTCTCTTCTGCTATTCTAGTGTTCTGAACACATCCCATCCTTAACTGAAGTCTCCTTAGAAAGAACTACAATCTTCAAAGTACAGATACATTTTTCTCTTTCCTTCCTGTTACTTCACACTGCCCCTCTTCCCCTGACTACTCTTGTGTTTCTTATACTTCCTAAAAGTGCTCCCTACCTATTCAAGTGCCACTGCTTTTGCAAGCAGTGTTAACAGTCACTGTTCTTTGCTATCCCAACATTTAGAATCCTGAATGTTTAAATATTCCCCTACAGACAGCACATTCTCTGAGAGAAGATCTCTGTTATCAAAACAAGCATATGCCAACCAGTCAGTGTCATTGCCCCCTCTGCCCAAATGCACTCCCATGGCTTCAGAATTGCTCACCTGTAATACACTGCACATCAAAAAATATCCTGAACATTGAAAAGGCTGATTAAGGCCTAGTCCTCCTTTCATACCTAGGCCACAGGAGAGAAATAGGACATAGATTTTCTCTCTTCTCTACAACGTTCATCTGTCTCCTCACAGATGGATGTAGAGAAGCAAGCCAGAGATTTGCCACAGAGAGGAACCGTGAAGCACTCCCCACCTCCCTCCACAGAAGGGAGAAGTGGGGACAGGAATCTCCAAACAATAATTAACTCCTACACCTCTTTTTCTTCTTCCCAGCCTTCCTCCTACAAAAATTAGGTCCAAGGGCATCCTCGTTATGTGTCTATTTCCAGCGTGCAGGTGTCCCATCCCATATAGGCAGAAATTAGCAAAGCTTCTTAGGGGGTATTGGAGTGCCAGACTGCCCTGAGAGGAGTAAAAAACAAGGTTTACACTTTTCTATGATCAGTATCTTCTCTTCTAAATACACAAATGGGATACAAGAGTGCAAATACCTCAAATATCTTAACATTTCACATAAATTGCTGACCATGGCTTACCATTTGCTTAATTTTTAAAAATTTAAGCAGCAACTTGAGATGTGCATCTAACAGAACAATTCTGATCAACTTGATGGGTTCAAATCAAAAGAGGTTTTCTTAGGCTTTGTTTGCAGAAGGTATCAGAAGAGCTTAGACACATTTAAATTAGGGCATGACATTTGAAAACAGATCTCATACTTTAAGCTCTGAAAGCACAAACAACAATTTTCTATTTCTGATTCTATTTAAAAGTGCAGCAACTACTGAACATATGTTTCTAGTAAATCCAATAACTCATTGTTTTATACCTGGCGGCGACAGGAAAGCATTAAATGAGTAGAAGATATTGCAGATCTTCTGAAGTTTCACTTTCAGTAAGACGAAGAAAAATGTCAATGAGAAAATGTGATACGTAAGTTGCTATACTGCAGGTAAACTGAATTTGTGACTTAAGTGCTTCAGAGCAAAAAGGGTACGAGGGCCTGCCAGGCAATCACAAGTGCAGGCAGCTACAGGCACAGCAAGAGAAAGCACACTTGAGCAGTTGACCAAAATATCTGAGGTCATCTCTTACAAAAAATGTTCAGTCTTTCTCATTGCCATAGATAATTCGTGCTCAACTTTGAAGCTGCAGTTTTGTGGTGGAACAGCAGTTTATAATAGAAGACTGTATATCTGAAGAAAAATGAATACTCACTGGGAAGCACAGGCTATTGCGAAGCAACCTGTGATATTAGAATTTGACTCCACACTGGAACCTGGGCTGGATTTATATTTGTATATTGGATGAAGTTTAAATTCAGAATCAAGGACTATTACATCTATTGTTATGAGGGCTGTGGTTTATAGAAGCCTACACCTTTAGCTGAGGATTTCACTCACCTTCACTCTTGGGAATGTACTTAACTGTTAAGAACTACAAGTGTGTGAAATGATCAGTGCAGAAAGCGAGGTTTACATGTGATTTCTGAAGTTTTGAAAGCTCCTCTGCCCTTTCCCATGACAAATAATGCCAGGTCCATAAATGCCAGTTCAACGATCCTTTCCAACAAGCATAAGGTTGCCCTGACCAGGAGCCGAGCTGTCAGAAGAGAAGACCTCGTGTTTGCTGTCATATGGCTCTAAAGAGGGTCAATGGGACCCAGGGCAATTCCAAAGCTACTCTGTCTGCAGACAAAAACAATGTTGTGTTCTGTGTGAGGCTATTGGGAGGTGGTGAATTTGACCTCTGAACTAATCGAATTTGTAATTTTTAGTTTTGAATTCCAACAGTACAATAAGACACATTGCAGTTGGATGCCATATTGCAGCCGTGCAGTACATTGCTCAGTATTAGGCAGGCTACATTACCTCACATAATCAATACCAGCTCTTCACGGATTGCTGACTCCAGTACTTGGAACTGCATAAGAACCGCACAGGCTAGTAATAATCTAAATTGTATAGGTATTGAAAAATTTAACAGTTGTTCACACCATTCATGTTTAAGTGCTCTACTTAGGCATTCAAATCAAGATGAAGGTTTCCCCTGCATACAATTAGTGCAAAAAACCTTCACATGGTAGTATAACCTTTCCTAAACTTTATCCAACTTAGATAGAACATTAGGGTATTTACTCAGAAATTTAAAAGGAGTAAAAGGAGGCATTGAAAACAACTATGGGAAATTTATTAAAATGAGATGCTTTTAATAAAGAGAAAATTAAGAGCAGCAAGTCCATTTTCAGAGGTAGTTTCATTTAATAAAATTAAATAGGACTAAGATAATTTTATCCCAGTATCTTACATGTAATTAAGTCTAAAAATATAAGTTAAGAGAGGAGCAAACAGACCAACAGTTCTCAACCTCTCCAGTTGCAAGACTGATATGTGTCAGGCTTACAGATCAACACACCAAATCCAGTAATTGTATTTTTGTCAGATTCACACTCATACTCCACTCTTACTCACTGCAATCCTGCTTCAGCTATTTCTATGACTTTTTTTAGACACACACACTTTTAAACAGCCTTTTCAAAGATCACTGCATCTGTATATTGTATATTAGAGAGGCAATCTCATAAATGTTTTATATTGAAGTAAAATGACATCCCTCTTCCTACTGACTCCCCTGCTTACAGATTCAAGGGTTACATTAGTCTTCCTTGCCAGAGAACACAATGTTTTCCATTTCTATACAGATACTCATGCTGAGATTCATCTGACCAAGTGTAGACATTTGGGCTACCCTTCTATTTGACAGAGAAAAAGAGGCATTCTCAGGGTGTAATTTGTATTATCCTAAAGCAGGCTCCAAAAATACGTCAGATGAATCAGAGTCAAAGTGTGCCCATTTTTCTTCATTTTATCCATAAAGGAAGTCTAGAGTAACTAACCCAGATGCCGACACTTACACTGTAGCTGTCTGAGATTTGGTGAAATAAATCATAGCTACAGATCCTCATATCAGATGTGGAACATGTGTTCTACCTTTGCAGTGGTGGTACATTATATTTCAATAGGTCTAATTTATCAAGCAATTCCAGTTACTCTGTATTATTTACCTGTCCTCATAAATGTTTATTTTTCTCTCAGTCTTTGTCATCTATGAATTTTACTGGCAATGATTTTGCAATGATTTCCAATTCATTCATGAAAATGTTAGGTACTGTAGAAACAGGGTTATTATGGACACATTCTGAAACTATTTGGTAAGCATTATATATAACTGATGATTACAGTGATTTAATGTTGAAGTGTGTTGTCAGAACAATCTTTAGAGTGTTGTATTGGGTTTGCATGGCATTGTTTTGGTAGCAGGGGACTACAGGTGTGGCTTCTGTGAGAAGCTGCTAAAAGCTTCTCCCCTGTCTGATAGAGCCAATGCCAGCTGGCTCCAAGACGGACCTGCCACTGGCCAAGGCCGAGCCCATCAGTAATGGTGGTACCACTCCTGGGTTAACATACTTAAGAATGGGAAAAGAAGTTGCCGTGCATGGAGGTTAACGGTGGAGCAGATATCCACCTGCAGCCCGTGGAGGACCTCCCACCACAGCAGGTGGATATCTGCCAGAGCTGCCTCGCAAAGGAGGCTGTAGCCCATGATGGAGCAGGCTCCTGGCAGGACCTGTGGACCCATGCAGAGAGATGCCCACACTGGAGCAGGTTTGCTGGCAGGACTTGTGACCCTGTGGGGGACCCACTCTGCAGCAGACTGCTTCTTAAGACTGCACCCCGTGAAAAGGTAGAGCAGTTCGTGAAGAACTGCTGCCTGTGGAAAGGACTCATGTTGGTGAAGTCTGTAAAGCACTGTCTCTCATGGGAGGGACCCATGCTGGAGCAGGGGCAGAGTGTGAGGAGTCTTTCCCCTGAGGAGAAAGAAGTGGCAGAACCATGTGATAAACTGACTGCAATCCCCATCCCTCGTCCCCCTGCACCACTGGAGGGGAGGAGGTAGAGAAATCAGAAGTGAAGTTAAGCCCAGGAAGACGGGAAGGGTGGGGGCAATGCATTTTAAGATTTAGTTTTTATTGTCCCATTATCCTACTCTGATTTTGATTGGTAATAAATTAATTTCCCAAAGTTGAGTCTGTTTTGCCTGTGATGGTAGTTGCTGAGGGATCTCCCTGTCATTATCTCGACCCATGAGCCTTTCGTATATTTTCTCTCCCCTGTCCAGTTGAGGAGGGGAGTGATAGAGCAGATTTGGTACACCCGGTGTCCAGCCAGGGTCAACTCACCACAAGTGTATATATATTTAGAACGCATATGTATAAATTCCTGTAATAGGAGAAAAGACATCAAAGAAGCTCAAAGCTTTCATCAGTCTCGAACATCACAGCCCAACTGAATTTTTAAAAAGACCAGTAATGCTCAGAGATCAAGTGTTAAAGCTTTTGTGTTTTACATGCACTCTTTGTGGTAAAAACCTAAGCAAATAACATTACAGACAGTATTTCCTCTCAGCAGCATAAAAAGCAGCATACAACAATGCTAGGCAATTTAGCAAGAAAGCAAGATAATCTCTAAAGAGAGCTGTCAAAATATAAACAATACACAGGGCTATCAGCTAAATTTCACCATAGCACCTTGCCTGGACCCGGGGACTCTTCAAATGAAAGGTACGTCCATTTAACACATTCTGAAGTCATTCCAGTTAAGTGCTGGTCATTCTGGTTGCTCACCAAAGCATTTCCCATATTTATTTATAAATTAGGTACTTTAAATACTACTACTCCTTCTGGTGAAAGAGGAGTCATAATTACACTAGGACTATTGTAGTTCTTTTCATTGCCTTTTCTCCGTACTGTTTTATAAAATCCTAGTGCTGCACACAGCAGCACTGGAACAGACTGGAACTTTGTAGGCCCAAAACTCCAGTGCCTACTCCCAGTCAAGACGATGGAAATTGCAGTTTATTCCATGAGCAACAGGACTGAGTTTTGTGTCTCTAACAGCACTGCCTTTATAAATGTCCTGATTTTAGGAGTTTAGAGATGACTGCAAAATTCCTATCCAAGCTGCACAGGCTACAAACTGAAATAAAAATTGATCGGACCATGGGAAGAAATATAAATTGAAGTTCCCTATTTATCAATTCATAAAAGCCAGAGGATGGGAGGAAAAGCAAAGGAAACTATTCACAGCATAGCACCAGAGAAATAAGGAAAAATATGCCAGACCACCCAAAATTTCTTGGCATGTTTGTAATTCCATCACCATCTCCAGCATCAGTCCCAAAAAACCCTGTGGGTAATTGGTTACCTGAGGAAGAATACTGTTCAGCCTAATCCCTAGCAATTGTGAGGCTGGTATTGCAGATTGTCTTAGACATTACTCATTTGTTAAGGCAATCTCTAGTTCTATCTTATCAAACAAACTGAGAGCTATAAGGCAAATCTGCTTTATTCCTTAATTCTACAACCTGTGGAGACACAGAGTGCCACTAAGGACATTTCGTGGCCGAAAAGAGATATGTAGGTCTGAAATCCTCAGAATACTTAGGTATTCACAATCCATAATCCAATCGATATCAGTGCATTGAAAAATGTACTGAAGTTTATATGTACGCATAAATCCCATTAAACTTAATATTTATGTGAAAGACTAAACACTTCACTATGTAGAGGTGTAGCTATTTGTGTATCAAAGTTCAATTTATGCGTCAGGAATTTGAAGAATTTGTGCCCATTGAATTATTGGTTCTAACTGAAGATATACTGACATTAAGTTAGATATTTATTTTGAATACGAATATAAAAGCTATTTAATATCTAAAATGCATGATATATCACATGATAGTATGGTATCTATAGTAGTTATGGTTTTTAATGTATACTGTAATGTAAAATATCAATATTTACTGCAGCATATGTTTTCTGAATTAATGGGTATGAAATACAGGGAGTTTATGGTTTTGAAAAGCACATGAAACATGATTAAGATCACACACAGTTGATCAATCTATTCTACACTTTAAAATATTTGACAGATACCAAAAGTGGCAATTCCTAGAGCACTGGTAAAAATTGACTGCCTAACTCACTAGCACAATTCTTGAATATTCAGTGTCAATGCTCAAATCCACACTGACCAGTCTCCAAGTTTTTTAAAGTCATGAATAAAAAAAGGTTGAATTAATTTTGTTCGACTGCAGCTCTTCATAGAGCACAGTATGTGGAGTTTCCTCCTTTAGAATTTTGCCAACAAATTTGATTGTCTCCTAGCTGCATATTAGTTTCATATAACCAAAGAAGCAGTATGCAAATACCTTTAAAAGACTTAGTACAGTGTTCTAGTCATTCCAAGAACTTCTACTTTGGAGAATTATTACTGACTATCCTCTAACTAACACCAACTTAAACCAGTAGAGGTTCTTCCAGTCTTACGGGAAGCAGCTAGAAACACTCCATAAGGCAAATGAGTGCTTGAAACAAACTGTTTCCAGTACTTTTCTAGTACTCTATTATTCTGATTCAATAATATGAACATTTTAGTCTCTGTCAGAAAAAACAGGAAAATGGCGACAACCCAGAGAGAGAAAAGGACATTCTCTAAAATGTAATAATGTCATGGAAACTATTATAAGGCCTTTGAATATTTCTCAGTGCCTTCATTTGCTGTTTGAATAGCTATCATGCAGCTGGTTCCTGCTGACTGTCATTGTTACAAGTTTTTAGGTGACTCAGCAATCAATGGTGATCAGCCAAGGTGACTCAAAGCAAGGAGAGGTAGACTATATCACAAAACGTGTACTGGAAGTTAGACCTCCTGACTCACATGTAAGCTTCTGTTTATGGGACCTGCTGGAACAACAGAATCTGGTGATGCATAATCTATATTGGATTTCCAATTTTTCCAAAACAGTTCATGGTACTAGTAATGTATTTGTCTCCTGATAAGTACTCTCTACTAAGTGCTTCATTCATCGTTTGTAAACACTGTTCTCCTAAAATATTTTTCCTAATCAGATGGATGAGTGTCACCCCTCTAAAAAGCAGGCTATCTCAACCCCTCCTTTTTAAAATTTCTTTTGCAGCTGAGGTTTTGGGGTAGGGGAGAAGCAGCTCACTTTGCATGGATTCCCACCTTCATTAACTACACACAATGTACTAGTAAAAACTCCACAGCATCTTTCTCCCCTATACCAAATGTCTATAGATTCAAACTATGGTATTATTAGGCAGTAGCTTGAATCATATCAAAAGCTTTCAAAGCTCAGGACTCGTTTTGTGCATGGGAATGATGCAAACTTAACATAAAGTTGTGCACCATAAGTATTTTGAGAGTAAAATTTAGTCTAGATCTTGTCAAAGGAAGTGAAGAAACTTTAGTTTACATCCAGCACTTTTCAGCACTGACTAAGGCAAAGTTTCATGCCTTATCTTTTCTAAGGCATGTATATGATGCAGCAACATGTTTTTCTTAATGACTGTGGTCAGGTAAATCTTGGGTAGAGTTGGGATGCACTGTTTTACCAAGCTCCCTAATTCAAATCAGTGTTTGCAGTGTAATCAACAGCTTTCAT
This sequence comes from Calidris pugnax, assembly GCF_001431845.1. NCBI lineage: Eukaryota > Metazoa > Chordata > Aves > Charadriiformes > Scolopacidae > Calidris > Calidris pugnax. The sequence continues at coordinate 20,704,846 of NW_015090922.1, read as the reverse complement.
ACAATTCGCTGGGCAGTCTTGTGGAAAATAGCAGGACATCCTGGAATGGGTCAAGAAATTACACGGTCCTCTGCTGCAACTCGCGTGGCTACAGTAAATTTAGCCTTGTCAAGCCTGCTGCCTTTTACACAACAGAAAGTTCCTATTCATGCCTAAAAATAAAGCTCACAAATGCAAAATTTGTAACTACAGCTTTAATTACTGCATTGTTGTGATATTAATTAAATTATTGGCACATTGCTTACCATAGCAATTTTTCAATCCAAAGCATTCAATCTGCAGTTTTACAGTGTCAAAAGTTATAGACTTCCCTGCTATTCAGATGAGCTCATTCTTGCTTTAATAGACTTCAGAGGATATTAGTTAACGACTGGAACTAATTTAGGCACTGAAGAGCCTGAAAAATCAGGCTCGCTCTTAAGATTTGTCACTTCCTACGAATTCAGCCAGAGCCCCAAACTTTGAAGAATCACACTGTCAAAAAGAAATTAGAATGAAGTCATGATACCTGATGACCTTGCCAGAGCGTCCTAAATCAACAATAAATCAATCTTTGAAAAATAAAATTAAAAATAACATTTGGCATGTGAAAAGTTTAGAAGTCTAAAAGTTTAGAGGCAAATGACAGGAATGCCACTTTTCTTCATTTAAATAAGAAGAGTAGAGTGAAGGTTGCACTTCCACAACGTGGCATGGGAAATAACAATGTGATTCTTTTTAGCTTAGTTTCATACTGAATTATTCTAAAGACTAATTCATCTTTTTAATGTTATTTATATAACAGGTATTTCTGTATCTTTTTCAAGGAGGGAAATATGAAACAGCACTGTACATTATTTACCAAAAATCACAAAACGATAACAGCCACCAAAATGTACTCTGTGTGTAATATATTGCTCACTAAAAAGGTATACAGTATCTTCAAAATTGTCCCTGTCTGTTCCATACATGTACCCATCTACATACACATATGCGTACAATATAGCTTTTCCTTTTAAGATCTCTTTTTTTGCAGTGTAGATAAATGTCCACTTCACCACACAAAGTAATTGCAGTGAAATGGATCACAGAATACACCTGCAAGTAGATGGGTTAAGGACATTGTTTAGTTCATAGATTTAACAACGGGACAGACTACCATATTAAAATCTAGATTACTAGATTGTATTTTTTTCCAGACATTTCTTAACCAATTCTTAACCCATATAAATAAAATGATGATCAGGCCCCCTGTGCACAAGTCTGCTTTACAAAACCACTCATTCCTTTCATTGGAATTATCAGAAAACAGAGACAATAGACAAAGCAATGAAGCTAATCTTTTGTTTTATCAAGCATAATAACAGTAATAACTAGCTCTAATAACCGTCCCAAGGAAGCTGGATAAGCTGGATGTCTGGAATGGTGGAACACTGCTAGCTGGGCACTTCAATATATCCACTACAGCCTGACACAGTGATGAGAGCAGATTCCTCTCCCTTGGCAAAAAAGTGTCTCTGCTTAAAATCTGCCAGAAGATTTACATTTCCTCTTATAAGACTGGGTCAGAAGGGAATGAGATTCTGCTCCCCTCAGATGAGCAGAAAGCCGGACTCCTGGGAGAGTGCCACACTCCAACTCCTACATCAGCTTGAAATACAAAATCGTTGGACCAAATTGATGCAGGTTTCCCTATTAAGGAACCCCCAAACAAGAAAGGAGTCTGCATACAGCTCCCAACTCCTGTCTGTTTATAAGAACAGCAGTATCTTTTCTGTGACCTCTGAGAACCCAAGTGAGCTCCAGCTGACTGCTGCCAAGTCGTGAGCAGAGGACACCAAGGCAGTCCTGAAGCAACTGGGAGAGGTAAGTTGTCATGGAAAACTGATCACAGTCCATTTGTCACTGTCTGACACTGTCTGTGGGACTGCCCTTTGATGGAAAAATATTACAATGTTGAAAGATGGAAGAAGCCTCAGAAGTCATGTAAGAAATGCTAAGAAGCTGAAGAGATGATGCCTTTGTTAGTGAACAAGAGAGCCCCGAAATAGAAGTGGTTGCCTTGGTTTTCAGTGTCATTTTTGGCACTAGAAAAAAAAAGCCCTCTGTCCTTGGCTGTTTGGAAATAGATCCCAAGAGGGTAAGATCCTCTGAAAGGGAACAGAAGAGTGTTAGACTGACTGTTGGATTTCAGGAACATATCCAGGCTTTCTGTCACTACCAAATGTCTTGCCAGAAGGAAGGAGCTGTTAATCAGCCAACCACCTATGGAAAGAATCAGCATTGTGTCCCTGTGGGCTGCTAATTACTGCCACTGGCTTTTGTAGGTGCTGGTTATACTAACATTAGGCTGAAAGGGTAGGTGGAGCTCTGGCTTGACTTCCCTCTGTAGTTTGCTTCTAGTGGCAAAACAGTAAAAAGAAGATGAGGAATGAACAGACAATTTCTAAAATAAACTATTCCAAACCCTATCTTTTTGTAGGAAATGGAGTTAACCAGCATTTTGTAGAACAAAGTCCTGATCCTTTTTTTTTTCTTAACACACCCTTAGTACCTCAGTACTTAGCAAGTACCTTAGAATCATGACTAGAGATACAAATGCTCCTACTTTACTCTTTGCTTTGATCAAGAAGTTTTATGTTCAGTTAGCTCTAAAAACAGACTTGTTTTCAACAATATTTAATCCTTGCTTCTCAGGCTTCATCATTTGAATTAATTTGGAGATCTCATCTTTCATATAATTCTTGTAAAACTTAGTGAGAATTTAAACGCCTGAAAATAAATAAATATTGGGGAAACTGGGACACAAACTTCTGGAACTTGACAATTCAGCAATCTAAAAAGGCACTTCTTAACATGCAATTTTGTATTTCCTGTGTCCTAAATATATATTCCCTGAGGGAAGGGTGATATTTTTGTACTAACACCACACTGATGTTAAATGAAGCCTTTACATGCTAATTCAAAACAACAGTCCATAATAATATTCTTCATGTAACAATGCCTCTGTGATTTGAGCACATATTCATCAATGGGATTCAACCTCCATGAGGCAAATCAACTACAGACATATGCTCTAGCAACAAATTTCATCAACAAACATAGAGGACCATTTACATTTGATGAAATTCCTAAATTACAACTGTGTTGTTTCTTAGGATAGGAATAGTAGGATCAGGAACTTAGTCACTTTTTTTTTTTTTTTTATAAAAGAGCTGGTAGATATATGGAAGTGCAATACCAGCTAAAGAACTGCAGGTAACATTTTTATATAGACGGCTTGGCTGCTGTTCAGGGGACCTAATTTTGAGAGTCCTTGAGTTGGAAACTGGACTTACGATGTTCTCTACCAAAACTCAGGTTGCAATATAAGTAAGTACTAAGCAAAGCAATAAACTGATTAAAGGAATAATGTACTTACTGGCATTATGTTATTATTAGCTTTGGCAACTATCAAATACTGGCAAAATATAAAAATGATTCAGATTCAAACCCATTGCTTTTGACCTTGTAATAAATAAAAGCCTTCCAAAAACCAAGCTAGACTAAAATATTAAATCCTGGCTCCAAAGGAGAAAGATGACTAATAACAAAGTGATTCTATAAGCACAAATCTCCCTGAAATCCTTGGCTGAAAATGTAGCATGTGAACAATACCCTGGCTCATGACTGTGGAAAAAACTGTTCTCCATTCAAAATGTTTGTCATCAATGTAATCCCATCTTCAATTATAACTAATGTACGGGGCTTTTATGTACTGGAATGGTAACACATTGCCAGGAGTTCAGCTTTTAGGAAGGCACACATTTCCTAATTACAGTGGAGATTGATCTTAAAATGGAGCAAATAATAATGTATAAAGCTGTCAGAGATACAATGAACTGAAGACATTACAGTAGCAATAACTTAGACTACTGGCAGTCAATAAATATTCTGTGAGTGACTTTTAGAAAGACATGGTATTTTTCCTCTTCTACTTCCTGATATTTTTTTTTCAACTTGGGCCAAAATCAATTAAAAATATTGGTTAGATCTGTAGCTTTTGCTATTTAATTTGGCAGTACTTGTATTTCCAAAAGGTGCACCTTAATCTTATCTTAACCAGTTCATACTGATGTGCTAGCACTTGCTATTCTTCCCTTGTCAAATCAGCAGCCAAGCTGCTTCACCAGTTGCTAAAAGAGACTGGTCAGCATTATGGTATGACCTCTTAGAATCAAAATGCAGCTGACATTGAGGCCCAGTCACCAAAAATTATTTGAGATCCAAAGGTCTAGCTAGTTGCTACTGTCTGCTTCCATATTTTCTCCTCCTTGATGACAGGTACACACCTGGATTATTCCATGGCTGTGGAGAGATTCACACTGAAGTCCTTTCATCAGCAATAACCAGTGAGGAACGTTTGCTCCCATGATATGCAATGCAGCTGTGACTGCACAGGCATGGACCTCTCCATTTGGTCTAGGGCTGTGTCTGCTCACACTGAGTATGCCAGCGTGCATCAGCTGAAGTTGATGCTCAACTTCAACCACTTCAACAAGGTCCCCGTGGTTGGGCTGCAGCATATGTGTACTTGAAAATCCGGACTTTGTCATATTACAGTCTCAGATCTAGACAATTGTGCAAGTGGATAGTGTATACTTAGGCAGGCGTTAGGGAAGATTCTTATGCTGTATGAACTTGCTGTATCTAGCTAAAAAGACCAAGTGACTGGGAATTTTGAAGTCATTGCTGGTGTTGGAGTGAATTTTGCTGTTTTATACAGTTGTGACCTAAAACACTACAGTAAACAAGAAATAAAAATATTTCTTGATAGATAAATTGCCCCTTAAATCATAGGTCATCAGAGACCTGAAACATTAGAAAAAGCCCACACAGGATCATGTAACCTAGAATGGCAGAAGAGCACTTTGACACGTTACTTTTGTTTGTATGCATAGCTAAACTGTGTGATTCTAGTATGATGTAACCACCACCTAAGTTTAATCAATTTTAGCAAAAATAACAGTGAAGAAGCAGTGACACTGGCTGTAAGATATAGTTGTCTACAGCAGCAGCCAGACATAAATGCTCGAAGTGATCTGCATAAACAGCTTTTACCGACAATCTGGATGTTAGTGTTCTGAAACATACATACTTGCAACTGCACTTCGCTATCCATGTCAGTCAGCACAGAAACATAATCATGTGACTCTTGATTTTGTGTTCATATATATTTCATGGAGCACCACAATGTATCTCGCCCAACTTTATCTGTCTAAAGTGTGGTTATTTACTCAAAGGAATTCCTTTAACCTCTTTTATATCTATTCCAGTTTTCATAGGTTTCTACTGCAAGATAGTATGAATGAGCTGCTCATCTTTTCTTTGGGTAAAAAGGGAGGCTAAAAACTGGCTTAGATTAGATGCCCGACTAAAGTTAGGAGAAATTAGTAGCATTTTGTAGACTAAATCTGTTATTTGCTCATGTAGAGGTCTCTGAGGTTAAATACAACCTTTTTTTTATTTTTTTTTACAGCACTAAGATACCACAGGTCAATGGGAACTGCATAAAGCACACAGTTAATCCTCAACTAAGCCTCAAACCATTCCACTTGAAGGAATTATTCTCATTAAAACAAACCCAGCAGTTAAAACTAAAAGACCTTAGAAAATGCAGCATTCTTTGGACATCAGAATATTCAGCAGAAGTAAATTGCCATCTTCATGCTGCATTTGGGGAAATGAGCAAAACAGAACTTCACAGAACATTCACAAAAAAGGGTCCTCGATTTAGACAGACTGGTCTGGTTTCTAGTAAAAAATCTGGTTAGCTCCAACTGAAACAGTAGCTTAAAATGAATTTCCCAAAGTCACTTATGAAGTCAGTAACCAACTTGAGAGTAGAAACTTGATATCATCTTCCTTCTTCACTTGAACACATAAGACTAAACGAACAAGCTTTTAGAAAATATACTAGGAGACATTAACTTCATTGATAAGAAACTTGTAAAGTATTTTTATAAATATGAATAAATAAGCACACATGTAACTAAGTACCAATATGTATAAGGTTTTTATGCCCTTTATATAAACTTTAATCTATACTTCCCACAGAATCCTCGGGATTGCTTTAGAAACATTAAAAAAGATGTAGAATAAAAGCTACAATGGAAATGACTTGACATAGTTTTACTGTAAGTTGATCTGTGCATCTCAAGAGTGACTCTTCTGCTTTCCTTGGTCCCTATTATGTGTTCAGCAGCTAGCATGCACACTCAGCAAGACTGGAACTTGGGAATAACAAGAAGACACAATCTCTATAAGCATTTCTTAGAAAAAGGATTTTAACTTTTTTGTTGAGATGACTACAATTGAAAAAATCCCCAACACCCAAGAACTTACTTGAAGGCCTAAAGTCAAACTGGAATTTGGAATTTTACCTATAACAAAGATTTATGAGATGGATCGCTCTTGACTAAACCATGGTATTTACAAAGCAATGTTGCAATCTGGGAATTCACTGTTAGCTGATTATATTTGTTGAATCATAATGTTGAATCTGCCACCCTTGATGGCACAAAGTTGCAGCAGTTGTCTACTCTGTTCACAAAGACTTTGCCTTTTAAAAATATTCCAAGATGTCTTGGAAATTTGTCTCAGTATTAGGGGTATTTCAGCGGCGATATTATTGAATGACTTTTAAGCATCTAAATCCAGCCATTCTGTAATTCAAAACCCCCAGAATTTCCAAAAATATTATCTCCATTGTAGCTGCAGTGTCACATGCATCTCGGCTTCAAACAGTGTCTGAGATCAATGGAAAAAATAAAAATCTGTGTTTCCAAGTTAGTCATGTAAACAGTTGTATTTATAAAATCTCTGCCACAGGAAAACGAAATGCAGTACTATGAGGACTGCTGCAGATTATATCTAATCATCCTAGACTGAGGCTGAGGATAAAAATGTCTTCTTCATAGACATCAACAGACAAAGCTGACATGAGGTTCCTAGCCCTTCACAGACCTCTTTATATGGTAACAATGAGGAAACTACAGAATTTCAGAATGCAGTCACAAAGAGCTTTCCAAACATTTTACAATATCATCCCCACGGGGAATTTTGACAATGGGGCAAAAAAAGATATATGGAATATGAACTCAAACCACAGTTAAAAATTTCAAAGATAAACAGTCATTAATTATTTTTAACCTATATATGATACTTTTGTTTTCATCAATATATGCACATATAATTTCACTACAATATTTTTTGATGTTGTATGTTGACTCTTATACTGAAGTGTACTGCAGCCTGTGGATCTTGTTTCTTAAAACATTTCACATGCTGAATGGTCCGTACATCACTTGCCTACCCTTTCACAAACTGTTAAGCAATCCTTAAAGACTCTTTAGCTTGCTTACTTTTCTTAATTGTCATTGCATCTGTGGGGATACCTTCCCCCAAAACTAATCTAAGATTTCATGGCACTTGAGTTAGCATCTTTGAAAGAAAGACGAAAAGAGGTCTTCCCTTCGCTGCCTCCAAGTAGCATTGCAGCAATCTTGATCAGGCACAGAACACCAGTAACCTTTGCACATGGACAGCAAGTAATTTAGCATTATGTCATAAGCCTGAAACTTTTCTGTGTTCTCTTTTTTGAACTGCTTACTGATGAATCAAAGGATAAATGGGCGTACTTTGCCTTGAACACAACTACACACACACACAACTGTCCTACCCAACACAGAGTTTAAACTTTGGTGTGGGGTTTTGTTTGGTTTTTCTTTCTGTACAGCAATTATTTCATGAATTGTACCATGCTTCTGGGAACCACATTTTCATCATAACTTTCTTACAATTTCTAATATACTGGGAAAACATTTAGCCATGGCAAGTGACTCACCCAAAACAGGCATTTGTGAAAATAAGAACAAGTGGACATGTGACTAGAGGGACGAAGTGCATAAGCTGCTATGAAGCCAACCTCATTTTGTGTATTCCATTTGACCTCATGAGGCTTGGAGCCAAAATTATTCTGGCCAAGCTGTATAAATATGAAGAAACCTAGAATATAATTAAACCAGGCTAGGCTAAACCCTAGTAAAAGTTTATGCTGAACAAATTTTTATCTACTACAACTACTGACCAGATACTCCAAGGACTTACGAAAGAGACCATAAAAACTACAGTAATCCAAGGAGGTTCACCACCCTCTCTAACAACTGCTCAATATGTCTGGTAGTTCTTGAAAATTATTGATGCGGGTGTTTCTCAGAATTAATTTAACATTATTATGAGGATGAGCACAGGCTTCCTGCAGCATCAGACAAGTGCTTCAGTTAAAGTTCCAAGATTATTCTTTCAAATAGAAAAAAAGAATCCCTTCTGTTTAGCTTAAAGTCATGTTAACTCTCATGTTCAGAAGTCCCTGAAACTCAAAAATTATCTGAACCACACCTTGGAACTGAAAGTGGTTCCTAGCTTTACGAACAATGCATGTTTTAGCAATAAATTATTCTTATCGTGTTGTCAATATTTCCTGCTTTTCTTTCCTTCACGGTTGTCTTTCATAGGAACATGAACAGCACTGAGGGCAGGGGTCATTTTCTTCGCAATTCTGGCCATTCGATTACTAGCAAAAGATAAGTATTACGTAAAGGAAGGGAAGCTGCTGACAGGCCTTGGAAAATTCTGTTTCATTGGCAAGGAATTTCTTCACTCAACCTACCTTTTCTTTATTCTGGCAGAGAAGACAGTCGCATTCAAAGCAATACTGGCGCATCAGTTGCTTTTGGCGTTCGCTGGTGGGCCCCAGTGATTCAATATAGCTGATGGTGAGCTGTGTGCAGTACATACAAAACCAGAGTTGGTATATTTTAAAAAATCTCCATATTCAGTGTATCTATAGCTAAGGTAATATTTTTGGATACAACATTTTTACAGCATAAAATAAAATTTTTATCTTAAGCAATTATTTCCTAGAAAAAGTGACAATATTTTCAGAGGGAAAAAAACAGGCCAAAAATTATTTCCATGGAGGAACACTTTTTGACATTGCTGTTCCATATTGTTTGAAATTATTAATCCCCCCCAAATTACCACTATTTCAATTTTTCATCCTAATTTGTAAGAAAAAGAAAAAAGAAACAGGGAGAAAGACAGTGGAAAAAGCAGCTCAGTATCTGAATTCCATGTGCACAAAATCTTTTTTTCTGTCTAGCTCCAAAGCTTAGGTGTGTATTTAGCACTGGAGTTATACAACATCCAACTATCTCAAAAAATATTGTGTCAGGGAAGTCCCTACTTTCTCACAAATATATGCTTGAGCCTGAGAAAAGCTCCTTTTATGTCATACCCATCTCCCATATGTCTGTGATGTTTCCTTTGTGACCATGGAAGCACAAAAGCGTTGCAGTCAAAGTTGTTGAAACAATTGACAAGAAAATCTATTAAAATGATAAAAGAAAATGCTTATATTTGTGCCATTTTCAACTCTTCATGCTGTACAGACTGAATTCCAATGAACTACAGAGAAGTCTGTAGTTTGTTCATTTTGACGCCTGCCAGAAGGAATATTACAGGGCTAACCATTTGTAGAGCTCTTCAAATGTTTAAAGTGCACAGGCATCAACTAATGATAAGGGAAAGCATATAACAAAATAACAGCCCAGCTCAGACCAGCATTCAGTCGTACATGCTATTGAGTGATTACACTACAGGCCCAACACACTCTGAAACACTCCAGAGAGGTCAGAGCTAACACATCTTGAGCCTAGACACTTCAACTAATTGGGAGAATTCTCACATGGTTCTCAGTTAAATCATGAGAGTCCACTCAAAGAAATTACAGGAAAACCTGACCAATTTGTAGTAATGACTATGTAATTCATTGTCAGAACCTGCATTTTGCAAATTAGTGAGCATTCTAATTAAACGAGCAATTAACAAGCAACTAAAACAATGCCTGCATTTTTTTTCATTTATTATTACCATGTAATTTGATTACACATTGAAGGAAAACTGTATTAAAGGAAGATTACTGAGATGGCAAGGTCAAGCATTTAAAATGATCATAAGCAGAAAGCCTGCAGAAAAAAATAAATATGGTCTCATAATTGAAGATTAATATTATAATTAATGAAAGAGAGAAATTAAAGTTCCACAGATAATCAGAAGTTAGAAAGTGTGAGAAGCTTTTTAGGTTTTGCATTCTATATAATGTTGTTCTGTCCCAGCTAGTGCATGTGTAAGCCAAGAGGGGATTAGTTTCACCACCGCTGGTTTAGAGCAGAACAGTCTGCACTACATTTACCCGGGAGCTGTAGGCTTCCCTCTGAGCTTCTGTAGTGAACGGGTGGAAACTGTTTTGCCTATTTCTTTTCCACTCTTTTGTCACAAGCTTGGTCTCTTCTGCTCCATTCTCTCTGATCTGTCCCTCTTCTCATTCTCTCTCTTCTCTGCCCCTGGACATGAGTATCACTTTCCAGTCTCATTCTCCACTCTCAGTTATCTAAACCTGGTTTCCAGCCCTCAGTTCTATCTCCTTACACAGCCATTGTTGGTACAATGGGCTGATTCCATCACCCTGCCAGCCCCTTCTGCCACCCCTGCATACCTGATCTTATGCCTTTTTCCCATATTTGATCACCAACACTCTTACTCTCCCAAGTTAACAGTCCTTGTTCCCCTACTCTGGTTTCTCAATCACCATCAGTGACCCCACCAACTTTGTCCTCATTTTTTTCCCCAGCTGGTCCTACTCTGCATCCTCCCAGGTGTGGTGAGAAAGATGTCTCCCTTCTTTCCCACAAAGCAGTTTTCAGTCAAGCTGTAGTCCTAACCTCATCCTTCAGCCATTCCAAGCCCAATTATTACTCTCCCATCTCCAGCCTCTGATATTCATGTCTCCTTTCAACTCACAGGTGTTTTCTGTCAAAACCATTCCCCAAACTGGATTGTTCTCTGTCTCTTATCCTTGGCATAAACAACGCTGGTTCTGAGACCCATGCTGTACTGGGTTTTAGGTTCAGGCAGCATCCGGCAGTAAAAGTGATTTAGGAAGTTCAGGCACTGTGCAAGACTGTAGGAATCTTCTGGGAAAAATTCATGTGAGATTAGTCTATTCTTTGCCAAAATACTTAAGACAACGGTTTAAACCCTATCATTACTGTTGAACCCATCATTAGGCAGAGTTCAGTTATAATACTGCAAAACAAACCCATAGCCAACATTGAACACGCTTTATCTATCTTCAGCCTACAGGCTTCATCCCTTTCTCTCTTTTCATTTTTGGCTTTTTTTTTTTTTTTTTCATGCATGTTACAGAAACCTTGGAACTAGGAACAAGTTTGATAACAGTCATTTCTTTTTCAGAGGTTGCCAAACAGTTGTGGATGTGAACAGTCAGGTAATAACTTGCTCTGGATTAGACCATATAACTGGGCAGAAGGAGGAGAACAAGTGGCTCTGTCACATTGATACCTCCTTTTAATGTTTTAAAAACATAGGGTTTTGTTTGCTGTCAGAGGCCTGAATCTGAATTCCCACTCCTGCCAGCAGAAATCCATAAGTGAAAAAATGTTCGTAGCTGGCAGACTGAGTGGGAAAATGTAATTAGAATATTTAGAAACATGAGCAACCTAACAGTGACTAAGCCTACTCTAATAATTTAATCGTTTAAACATAAAAATTCCGTATTCAAGTCTCTCTCCTACACTTGTTTTAATTTTGGATCCTTTCATTAGATGCAAGGCTCATTTAACTTGTACATATTTAGGAAATATGCCCATTTATCAATGGTTGTCTTAATGGTATTTGCATGTGGGATGTATGGTATTAATTAAAACATTATTTCAGCTGACCAAAACTTGCCTCTTTATTGCATCGCTTATAAAGAATGCAGTAAATCTTTTCCCCCAAATGGGAGAATATATACTAAATAACATTTATGAAGGCAGGGAATTATTTAACAGCCATGAGACTTATTGACTCTCAAGACTTTCTCCTTAAAAATGCAGCAGTGTCTGAGCCCTGCTTCTCACTCTGACACAGAAATTTTTTAACCATGGGTATGGTGCTTATTTTCTCGTGTTCTCATCTGCCAAATGAGGTGGACACAATGTTCCAGTATTGACATGCTGCAGTGGACTTAATTTATAGTTTTTGTAACAGGTTATAAGCTACAAAATTTCTAGACAGAGGTTTCTGTAGAAATTTAAAATCAATTATTTTAATGCAAACAGCAGGGTCAGTGGGGAAAGTGAGTCTTCTTGGTTTTGCACTCATTGGTCTCAGGATCATAGGGAGGTTTGTGTACAAAAAGTAGTTCCTGAGACAGAGTTATATAAGTGGTGAACAGTCTGTGCTCTTTCTGTTTTGGCATATATGATCAAAATGCCTTCTAACTCAGCGAAAATTTTTGTTTTAAAAAACGTAATGTAAGAAAATGCAATATGTCAAACAGAGACATAAAACTTCTCACAGAATTGTAACAACAGAAATATTAAATATCTTCATTGAAATCTATCATGAACATAGATTTCACTGCTGGTCATCTAAAATTATTATTTCTATTTAGTATTGATTTTAAGAATTAGTTGCTCTGTAGGACTATGGTTTGTTATGTGACTTTCTGCAGAAAGATACGAATCTGCTCTAACTGAACTCTGAAGCTGATAAGAAGCCATGCACCCAGTTTTTGAGCAGAACTTTGTTTTTTAGATTTAGTTTTTATTTTCTTATTACCCTACTCTGATTCGTTTGGTAATAAATTAAACTAATTTCCCCAAGCAAAGTCTAGTTTGCCCGGGGCAGTAATTGGTGAATGACGTCTCCCTGTCCTTATCTTGGCCCATGAGCCTTTCATTATATTTTATCTCCCCTGTCCAGATGAGGAGGGGATTGATAGAGTAGATTTGGTGGGCACCTGGTATCCAGCCAGTCTCAACCCACCACACAGATCTAAATTTTCACTTTAAAAATTCCACTTTTAAAGAGCATTTTAAATGTTATTTAAACAGACAAATAAATTAGATAATGGCAGAAATGGAATCTTGTATTTTGAACATCAACTAATGCATTCACTGGCCAAAGCCAATGGGAACGTAGTGTGTTTTTGTTTACAATGGTAACTTTCTGCCCTCAAAGAGCACACGATTCCATAGAAGTACATTAGTATAAAACCCAAACCTAAAGATGAATCTGAATTTTTGGTTTCTGAAGCAAAATTTAAGGACCAGATACTTCTCCATCTTGCCAAATCCCAGAATTTTATTATGATTCCTGCAATACACTTTGTTTTCTTAAAGGTTCAACTTGGGAAACCATGTAATTATACGTGAATGAATCCCTTCTTTCAACACCTACAAAAAAGTAACATTCATGACTCATGCTTTCTTGGTACTTCAGGACTGGCAGCACTGCCACAAAAAAAAAGGCCTAGATGGCTAGAATTTTTGTATATGGTTTTAGGAGTGATTAGCTTTCCAAATATAGAGCACCATAAAATTTAGCACTTTCATCCTATAAAGATTGAGGCAAACATTTTCTGTCCTAATTTTCTACTGCCTGAGATACATTTTGGCCTTAGGATTTGAACAAATTTCAAAGCCCAAACCAAATTTCAATTAAAAAACACTAAATGCCACTTGCCTTCCTGTCAAAAACATGCAAAGCCAAAAGATCTGCCTAGACATGAGACTAAAACCGAATTGAAACAAATTCTAACAGGACATAAAGACTTTTTGAGATTCTCATAATCTTGCATGCTTTTTATCACTGATTTGATACACATAATTATTGTGTATAGCATGAGAACTCTAATGTTATTCCTGAATAAATGTTATTCCTGAATAAATCTGCATCACACTGCAGCAGCTACATCCAATGTAATAATATCTCATCTTCTGGTTTACAACCCAAATAAGGTCCACTGCTGCCTCCCTCCTTATATAATTGTGAGATGACCACCACAATCACATAAACTTCCTGTAAACTCCCTGTGTCTCTATACTCACTCACTCCCTGTGATTACAGGTGGTCAACAACTCCTTAAACATGATTAAATTGTTGTAGTGTCCTGTGACAGAAAGCACTACAAATGTGCAAACATACTTTTACTTCTCACTGGCCTAGTGAACACATTATTGCAGTGGTTGAAATTTTCCAGGCAAAGGTCCAGAAGCTCTATCAAGTTTCTTCCTGTATGCATAGTAAAGTCATAATCATCTTCTACTAATCAAAGCTTGACCTGCTACTTAGCTTCTCATTTCTAGTAAGTCTTACTGCTTATTTACTTTCTATTAATTGTTATGTAGGGGATCTGACAATATCCAGTGTAAGTCTGAACAGGTAAGGCAAGTATTCTACTGCTTATAATTATTTAAGTGTTGTCTCATGACTTGAAACAATGTTCATCTTAGCACCTCAGAGCACTTGATTTATTCAGAAAACCAATCAGATTCCTCCCTAACATGTATTTTCTCTCCCATTAGCTCAGATCATGATCTCAGTAATATAAGTAGAAACTCAGCTCATAACTGGTAATGTAGTTTCATGTACATAGGTGTGTGAATTCAATACATGGCTACTAAGAAAACTGAGCTCACCCTGCTGCAGGCAAGCAGTGAGGCAGTGTGGAAAGAGTTATATCAAAGCTACCATGCAGAACCCAAAATCAAAAGCAGTAGCAGTTGTGTAAGAGGAAAACTAATTGGGTGTTGAAAATAATATTAAACTGCTGACTTGTACATACCCTCGTAATAATTTTCTTTTCCTTCCTCTTCCCATAACAGATCTAAACTAATGCTCACTTTGTATCTTAACTTTCTCACTTATACTCATTTTCTCCCTTAGACAAACCCTTATTTAAAGAAGGACGTACCTCAGACTGAGACTTTTATTTCCAGGTAAGTTAAGAGGGTACCTGCTTTAATACAGCATATATATGTATATATATATATAAAACCTAACATGTTCCTTAAGGCAAGTTTTCCATTCAGCACCAAACCCAGGAGCAATAGTTGCAACAAAGAAACCAGAAATTGAGCTCTCTGGAAAATTCTGAGTTTATTTTATTGTCTCCTTGGATGCAGAGTGTTTTAGAAAATATAACATGCTCACTTAAGGCGCAGTCATTTTAAAGGCCATATTCACACAATTGCTGAAGCCACTGCAAACAAACTGGTCCTAGCTGCCCTGCTTTATAACTTCATTTCCAGATTGCCTTATGCATGACTTACACCAGACTTGTTTCAACACTGATTTTAACCTAGAGACTTCTGTGGGTTACAGACCACTAAGTCTAAAATTTGTGTCACTGCTTCCCAGCGGTAGCATAGTCTGCATGGTGGTCATGCCTACAACGGAATTCTACTTCACTTCTCAATCCAGAACCATCCAGGGCCACCCAAGAGCTCCTCCTACCCTGTAAAAGCTGCTTGTTACAAAGAATTAATTTATCAAATTTATCTGGAAAAATATATCTACACACATAAAAATAAGACAGCTTCAGAATTTAGAACTCTAATAATTAACTCAAGTGTACCCTGGGAAGACATTAAAATCTACTGCATTTTAAAATAACTCATCTTGGTGAATTGGAAAGCTAAGAGAAATGTTATGGTATATGGATGAAATGCAAGAAAAATGTGTATAATTTGGCTTGAATGAGAATGCCAGACAGAATGATGTCTACACTTAGTAGCTCCACAAAAGTATATTGCATCCTAAAAGATTTCTCTTGGCAAAAAGGTAAATATGCAAAAGCATTTCTGTTGGTTCTCCACAGTATTTTTTCTTAAAAAATTATCTTACCATTTACTTATTTTGACAGACAACTGTATTAGAGAAAGGATACATTAAAAAAGAAAACGTCATAGGGAGGAAAAGAGACACTACTTATAAACTAGGATATATATGCCCTTGATCTTCCCAGAGCTTGAATTACAGGTGTGAACTGTATTTACATTAGGTCATGATTTTGAAATGACCAACAGCTAGGAATACATAGGTCATTGGTGTGTGTAAAGTTACATAGATACACACGTCTTTGCAGGCCTTATGAAGCAAATTCAACATTGCATTGCTGCAAAAGACATTTACTTCTAAATGCTTACCTAGCCACAAATCATTATTTTCAAAGCAATACAAATGCTGTCATAAAAACAAAGCTGAGGATACCTTAGATCAAACCTGAAATCTCTTGAAAGGGATATTTTGAAGTCTTTTTAGTGAAATGGACAAGAAAACAAACCTTGTCTTGCTACTTGCACTGCCAGTGAAAGGTTTACTACAACAGTCTGGTTGCAGCCTGACAAATGCTTATTGTTGCAATGACTTAGTGAACACTGCATTCCACCCAGAAATATTGTAAGTGTTTCCATCAGGGTAAAGACGTTCAAATACAAACAAAATGAAGTGCCTAGAGGAGGAAAGAAGGAACAAGAATTTATCAAGACTGCTAGTGATTTATGAGAAGTAATGATTATGGGGCCCAGGCAGTGTGAAGAGATGATTCTATTTATCATTTTCCCCCTGATAGCTATGTGCTAGAAAGTGGCATCAATATATCATCAAAATATTAAGCTGGTGGCCCTGCAGTCTGGAATTTATTTAGGGAGATGTCATTGTTGCAGGTGTCTGTGATGGAAGGGAGGACAAGTTAATTACCTCTTCACCAATCTGGATCTCTCGGACAGAGCGAAGTAAAAGCTGGTATCCTTCAAAAACAATCACGCAGTTTGGGTCACAGCTGTGGTTCAGTAAAGACATGCTGTAAGGGGTGGTAGAAGAGGAGAAAGAGAGAGAGAAAGAACTTTACAGAGGAGCCTCCACTGCTGCTGCCCTTTAATCATTTAAAAGTAGCTAACATGATTACATCTGAAGTGTCAAGCAATTAAGTTATTAAACAAATAAAATCCCTGGTAAATCAGCTGCTCTTGGATAGGGGAGGAAAATTAATGCTTAGAAGATCTAAATTCATTGCTAATAGGAGCCATGCCTGGATCTCTTAACATGTTTCTGCCTTCTGTGTGCTCAGGGCTGGGGGCAGTTGATGGCCTCCAAGTGACTCTCCAAGACGCCTGACTCAGGAGAGAGGGCAAAGCAGGCACGTGGGTAACAAGGCAACCTGGATAGTTCAGAGCAAAAGGTTAGTACCTTGGGAGTGTCTTTTATTTCTGCTGCTTTTGCTCAGTTTCAGGGCACTTACCTTATTGGTAACCCTGACTGTCAAAGAACTGCAGCTAAAGAGGCAAGCAATCAACACGCATTTCATATCGTTTAGAAAATGGAGTATACTATGTCCCAAACCCAAAGTACTTGGTGTACAGAGCTGAAAGAAGAGGTACAACCATTGCCTCTGACTCATGTTTCAGCCTCTTTTTGTGGCGTGTGAGAGCTAAAACAGCACAGCTCGCTGGGGAGCTTCTGCCACCCCCAAGAGATACAACACACAGGTGGATCTCCTGACACAGACATGCCCTTCCCTATATTTTGAGGGGGACTGTTAAGAAAAGGAGCAACAACATCCACTATATACTTTAGAGTCCCTTGTTTCATTTAGCTGAGAAACAAGTGACTTTGCCAGGCCAACAGCTGTCCCAGAGCAGATGTGGGGCTGACCGTTCTTCCACTGTGGGAATGACCCATTGAAAGAACAATTCTGGCATCATTAGGCTGGAAGAATAATTTTTGGTTTATCCAGATCCTGGCTGCTTTTACTTGCTTTCCTTGTCTGCCTGATTCAGCAACTCAAAATCCCAACTGCTGTTGGCAAAATAGAGGATGTTGCTGAGGGCCAGAGTCCTGCAATAAACTCTTAAAGGAGCTATCAACAGGAGCCGGACTCTTTTGATATCCCCTCTGGACTAAGAAAATATCTGTCGCTAATCTCCACATGACCCCAGTAATGTACACTGAGAGAGAGTATCCATTTCACTTCTTGTAAGATCACTGAGCATACTCCCAAAGCTGCTAGCAAGGTGGTGCAGAGAAGGACCAGAGGATTTTATCTATTTTAAAATATACTGGGATGCCAAAGCTATCAAGTCATGTGCCAATATACAACCTCTTAATGAGACTAAACAAAGCACTTTTAATCAAATTTCATCTTACGCAAACACTAGTGCGTTTGATGACAATTTCATCTGGAAGGGCATTTGCCTAGAATTTGGGAACCATAGATTTAAGTCTACAATTTTCCCAGCTCAGAGTGATTCACTACAGCAAAATTCAAACTGCTCTGAACTGACTTGGAAAAAGTCTCTTGTATCCCCTGGCAGTGCATTATCACAGAACATAGACAGCCACTTTCTTCACATCAGGGGCTTTTTTCAACCAAAAGAAAACATTTCACTAATAATAAGGCTCTGAATTAATGTTCCATTTTTTCCAAGTATGTGAAAGGATTTGTTTCCATTCCACTACGAAATTAAATGACTGTTCTGTACTTTTCATAACACTAATTCCCATGTGCTCCTAACTGCCTTTCCCTTATCTTTACCACAAGGCAGTCCTCAAGATATTAAGTGTCCTTAGTCAAATCTTGCACATGTGACATTAGTAGAAAAAGAAACAACAGTGACAGGCCCACTGAGGTATTGACAGCATAGTTCAACTGTGCATTAACAAAAATTTGAGATGGTAAGATGTAATTTTAAACTATACATGCTATTTTTCCACATTAATAATTACAGGTAACTAATTCTATGAAAACAAAATCTTCCCTGTTACATACTTCTTACCTAATACAAATAAGAAGTAACAATAAGAAATTAAAACATTAACATCCACCTCTCCAGGGGCTTATCTTTTCACCTTACTAGTTTCTTGGTTATGATAATTTACAAATAAATGTGTTCAATCTTTTTCTTTTAATTGCCAGTTCAGAAGGATCTCTGCTGCAAAATATCTGTATTCTAATGCAAAGCTGAACAGGTCTTTTAATAGTCCCAGTCACACATTTTTGATGTCAGCGTTTATTCTTACTTAGAAAAGACTACCACCTCCATAAAAATAAAATCTAAAGATGTATTTTATTTAAACTGCTGTAACTCTGTAACTGGGAATATTAAGAAAGTTTTCGACTTGTTAATATTTTTTATTCTCCTTTAATTTATTTGCATTTCCCAGTTTCTTGTTTAGACATGTTACCTGTTGCTTTGACAGCCCTTGCAGCTACCTAGGAAAAAAAGAAAAAAACTAACATAGATTTTCCCGGTGAATGAAACAGTGTCCACAGTACCTGGGATACAGGCCAACACCAACATCCTGCATCTCTCCATTACTGATGGTGAAACAGTTACAGGTCACCTGTAAAAACAAGGGAAAAAATCCAGGATTACCAGAATCATTTGGAAACCCCATACTCAAGTGAAAAAAAAAAAAAAAATTCAAAATAAAATGAAGGGGCAATTGGTAATTGGATGGGAAACATTCAAGCCCAACACTAGTGCTTTTTCATTTTAGAGCAATCACATCTGGGACACACTCTCCTGTAAAACTGCAGTCAATTAAAAGCAGAAATATTAGTACCCTGCAAAAATGTGGGGTTAAACACATGCAGAGGCCTTGCTTTCCTGTCTAGAAGGGGAAAAAAAAAAAAAAAAAGCCACCCTACACAGAGCCTGAAAACATCAGCCCAAAGACAACATAGCGGATGACATTGACGGCGGATGAAAACAGTGACAGTTTCCACGCAGGGACTCTGCTGATGCCAGGCTGTCACAGCACCTTTTAATGACTACCAGTGGAGCCCAAAGTATATATATGGGACAGTTTTGAAATAAATAGCATCCCTGAGTGTGGCAACCTGATACGGGCATAAATAAATACAAAGACTGTATCTTTCACTTTATGGGTATTTTGTTTTGCATGTAAAAGATCCCACAAAAAGGCACATTCAAATTGCCATTCAAGGGAAATATTTGGCTTGACAGAGTATTCTTCCCCCATATAATCATACCAAGCTAAAATGGTTTAAGAAAAGAGTGGAGAAGAATGGAAGCTGCTTGCAGGTAGATATAGCACTACCCCAAAATATCAGACTAAGGTTTCTTCTTGCTCAACTTCAAGCTAGATCAGCGCTTTGTAAATGATTAGTAAGTATACTTTTCATAGGCTTAAAGAAGAACCAGAACCCAATTCCTAAGGTATTTTTTAAATACATGATTTTTGGGGGAAGAGGGGTTTGTAATTTTTAATTTTTGTTTTAGATAATCTGTTTATCAGTTATCTATGACATATTAATAAAATATTTTATGTAGAAAAACACTGCATGATACTGCATATACAAGAAAAGCCCCAGGTCTTCTCTGCATAACATTCGATTACTAATATCATTAATTCTCGTTAGAACAGAAAATGAGTTAGAGTAGGATTTGGCAGACATGCAAATGAGATTTGAAAGTTGCAGTTTTATCCATAGAGTAATTGCCCAGAACAGTAAATGCACACCTCTATTTTAAAGAGGAACACTGAACAATCTAATAGCATATCTTACCCTATAAATTGACAAATTATTATTTATGAGAGCATTAGCCATAAGGTGAAAATGAAATCCTCTTTCAAAATTTCTCATAAATTCTGACAGAAACGTTAATTTAAATAAATGTACATGCAGTAGGGCATGTGTTTTTTTTAATGGTTAGACAATACTTTGATTAGCCTATTATTTATCTAACCCATTCAAATATTCGTGATCAATTACCAAGAGCATACATCTTAATTATTTCTTTCCTGCTGGCATTGGATATAAAGTGTCAGGCAACTTCTGAGCAAAGATTAGTCCACTTAAAGTTGCAAGTATCTTGGTTCTAAAAATATTGACTTGATTTTGGTATTTATTGAAAAAATAATGCCTTTCAGGTAAAAGCGAAAGAAAGCCAGCTTATGTGGACCTTAGCCTCTCTCTAACGGATTATGAAGTAGCAGAGGTCAAACATCTCAGAACTAAATGAGTACCTCTTCCTTGCAAATCTCCTTTTATTACCGTTAAACTGTTTATATTAACGATATTGAATTTTAATCACTGTAGAATTATAGAGACTGTTTCATCATTTTCTGTTAAGGGTATTATGTTTTTACAAAGCTATTAAGGAATAGTTTTACACACAGAAGTTGCAATAGTTTTATTTTTTCCTTTTCAAACAAGCATTAACTTTTTATACCAGGATATATGTGAAGAAAAACGTGCGATGAATGGATGCTCCAAGATTCAGACATCAAGAGCTTCTTTCAAGAGTACTTTGCCATGAGGCATTTTTTAACCTCTCTACCTGACATATTTTCAGTTTGCAGTTGCATCTCAATATCCCAGTGAGGTAGTGAAATGCCATCTAATTTCTAATTACTTGCCCTTTCAAATATGAGACTGGGAAACTGAAGTATACGGGGCCAGATCTAAAAAGCTATTTCAGTACCTAAACACAGGCAGAAATCTAACTGGTCCCAGGAATTTTGAGCTACATGATTTTGCTCACAATCCTACCTGAGGCATAAGAAGTTTCAGGTGGTCTGAGATTTGAGTGACCCACTAGGAGACTCTCCTGTCCTTTAAACTTGTGTATGAAAGAAACAGTGGTGCACTTATAAAGTGTACTACAGATAGAAACCTTTGTCATGGCTGTTTTCTGTCCTCAGCAAGTGGAGGAAGAGGAATTGAGGTGGTGGTGGTGAGAGGAAGTGTGAAAAATTTTGATGACAATCCTTTACAGACAGGAGAAGATAACAGGTATCAAATACGAAATCTCCACAGTCTGTCAACCAAGGATGGGGTTGGTTAGTTGTTTTCTTCATCAATTTGCTACAAAGTCTCTAAAAATCTACCGAATCTCTTCTACATTTCTACGTATGTAAACTTTTAAGAGGTTTTAAATCTCAAAGTTAAAGATCAGTCCTACCAAGAGGAGTTCTGAGATTTCAATCCAAAAGTCCACGACAAGAGTTTTTGTAGACCGCATTTCCCAAGAAGCAAAAGGAAGGCATTTATTTTACAGAACACCTGAAGAAATATCCATTTTCCTAGCTTCCCAGAATTCACAGATGTTTATGTGTAGCTCAAATAACAGCTACATTTGGAATGTCTAACACTGCTGCAGGAGAGCACAGGTAAGCTCCTTGTTCCTGAGGCAATTGTTTACGGACCAGAAACTGATGGGACTGGAGATTAACCAACTGCTTTTCTAGGAAAAAAAACCCAACAAAACAAACCAAGGCAAAAAACCCCCAACATCTTCCTCAGTCATCACAGTATTTCTTTCAGGTTTCATGGTCACCTTGCATTGTCTTTTTTCTGCCTTAACTGACTGACCTTATTCCTTATATTACAGTCAGCTTCTGATTCTCTATGATCCCAGACTTTAAAATAAGAAAGAATAAACAATTCTTGGCAATCTGGCACTTCAAGAGATGGCTTCTTCCTTACAAAGGCATGGCCCTTGTCATCTTAAGTCCTGCAGTCATTTATCTCTGTTGTTTAATTTGCGCTGTTGTTCAGCTTGTCCCTTCTGATTCCTCTAAAAATTCCTCTCTATTCAGCTACACAGCACTAAAACTGCATATCCACGTTCGGAGACAGAACACAGGACTCAGAGAGTTTGCTATACTCACAAATAAGGATAAATGCTCACATATTTCAGAACTTCAAAGTTGGAAAGTTGAATTCTTTGCCATTTCTAAAATTTCTGAAATAATACATCTCCCAGCATGAGAACTGAGGGAAAATTCTCAGAGGAATCACAGACTTTTCAAACCTCCGCAATGCAAAACTTAGGAATATCCAAGAGCTCCTAGGGCTTATCATGGTAGCCTGATTGGCCATACAGTTCACTAACAATTTAAAGAGTCAGTTCTCAGGGTCTGAGTTGGCTCCACGACAATAAATCCTGCAAGTTTATTTAAAAGGAACTGCAATTTCAGACAACAAACAATACTACATGAACCGATTGAAATAAATAGATTTGTTCTTTTGAGAGGCTGCACATGTTTTAGAGAGGTATCCTGTGCTCAGAAAGGTAACCCAAGTAGAAGCCATAATCTTTCCCAGACTGGTAAATACACAGAGATAAACCAACTTTATTGACTGACCATTATTCACATGTATACTTTATCAGCAAACAAAAATTACTGCAATCTGTTAAATTGTATATGTGACATATGAAAACTCAGTAAATATACCCTGTAAGGAGGTTCTCAAGATGTCTGTAGCTACTGTCTGAGAAATCTCTGCCTGTGCCAACCCACAGTCTAGTGGACAGCCATGAAGATTTATTTCTGTGTTTGCATTTGACAGGGTATGAAGGCTTCAGTTTGGCAACATACTGAGTTGAATTTGCTCTCGGTTCAGACCTCATTCATATTGCTTTATACTACGGATTTGCATTTGGGTTAAATAAACAGACTCAGACCTGATAGTAGGGCATTCCAGATTTGGAATTTCGGACACTAAGACAATGAGAAATGTCAATAAGGGAGTAAGGGAAAGAAAACAAATCATTATTGGCTAACACTTGCAGCACAGATCAAATTACACACACCAGGACTAATAATCAATCATTTTGTCTCCACGTGTTCCTGTATGTTACCGCAACACAGTGAGGCAGCTCTTACAACCGGGTGACAAACCCTCATGAGAAGGACTCCAAAAGGGTATATTGCACTGATAGGGTCAATATAATTTTCAGCTTCAATGTACAATGACTCCAGCCATCTCTGTAAATGGTGTGTCCCAGCTGGTGTATTCTAACCCACCACCAGAAAGCAAGCCGTAACTAACACTTTTTTTCCCCAATTTATGAACCCAATGTAATTTAAATGAAAGATATAAAAAAAACCTTCATGGATTATTAACTTTCTCATTCACACCAAAGCTGGCTGGGTATTCCTGGTCATTGGCAAATATTTAACACAAGATGCTGTAACCAGTTCTCATGTTAACAGGCTTCTCAAGAGACTCAAACATTATCCAGGAGGTAGGGGTTGGCAGTAAATGCTGTGTGAGGGGCACGCTAATTCAAATGACCAAGACATACCCCAGAGACCTTCTAGCACCACTACATCCCACTGTAGCTCTGCACTGATAGATCTTTCCCACTCAGGGATGAACAGATACCAGGCACAGATGGTTGATAGATCTCAAATCTGCTAATGACTTCATTTGGCACACGGAGCGCTAAAGCAACAGTGCTAAACACAGCAACAGTGCTAAACTGTAAATGCACAATATGCCACAGCAGTGACAGACCTGTCAAGCCCCTGTTTTGAGTGTATTTCACTCAGCTGCTCGTGGCCACAGCCCATGACACCCAGGCTTCCCATGCAGGCCGAGCTTCTTGCTCTGAAACCCCAGCTCTGTCCACTGAATGGGGTATCGGAGAGGGAGAGAGGAGATGGGACATAGTGGAAAGGCATCTGCTATCAGAATGCTGTGCTGAAAGAAGTCCTGTTACAAGGCACATTTGCAAACTAGATCTTTGCGGCTTATAGATACATACTTGCACGTCTTACTAAATCAGGATAATTGAATCCAATTCTACATTGCATTGTACTTGGGACCTACCTACTGGCTTCCACAGGAACCACAGAACCTAAACTAGATGAGACATCAGAAGGATCAAAATAAACTGAGGAAAATGAGATTCTTTGGTGTTTTGTTCCAGACAAAAAAATCAAAACATATTAGAATGGCCTTGGGAAAGCTTTATCTCATTTAGATTTTCAGGCTTAGGAAAGAGGACAAGTAGTTAACTCTTTGTGATACTTGCTCAGAAGCCAAATTTTATTGCAATAGCATGAAATTTGGAGAAGTTACGTTTCTTTCACATCATGGCAGAACTTGCAATGATTTCATTTTATTTCAAGAACAATTCATCCAATTAATCTCTTGTGCCAAAACACCAATGTTTTGGCTAATTAGAGACTACCATTACTTCAGAGCTAATTACAGCAAAGATGTGTACTTCCCACTGTTCACTTAGTTCTTCCTCTTATGTCTTTGGAGATCTTCCTTCACATCAACTGTCAATATTTCAGGGCTTTTTTGCTACCCTAGCACATAAAAGATTCTGACGAGTGTGCAGAACACAGGTATCCCTTGAAGAAGGCTGTCACCACCTACAAGCTAGTAGACCAGATAAATTTGGCCTGACATTAACAGATGATTTAATGCAAGTGTGCTTCAGGCATCCCTTTTTAGTACTCAGCTAAGTGGTGCAATTTTGATTGGAATGGAATGAAAATAGGTCATGGCAAATTACCTCCTCTCTTCTTAACCCCACACATACTTCTCCAATCTTTCAAATAAAAATATTTAGCTATGCAGCTAAATATAATCGATTACTAAGAATTTCAAAGCAAACATTACTAGGACAAATGTTATGTTTGCTATGGGCACTTTTTTTGTTTTGGGGTTTTTTCAAGTGTGTGCAAGATGTAGTTACAAATCTGATAGTTGAAAAGCTAAAGCCTGAAATGTGCAAAAATATTGCACTCTTTGGGTAAAATAAAACATCTTGAAGTTTTGTGGAACTCCCATTAAAAATTTTGAGCAACCTGTCCTAACCTTTTCACAAATTTCTCCTCTGACAACAGTCAGCAAGCCTCATATTCCATTTGGTGAAATTCTAGCTTTTACCTAGCTGTGCAGATATTATTATTATTATTCCTGCTTTTTTGGAACAGACCTGAAATGCATCTATTTCTGGAGCAGAACTGGAGAGAGGGAACTGCAAAGCCACTAATGAGTCATATTACAGTATTCTTGCAGCATTTGGCATTATTAATTGGAGTGGGTAGAGGCATGACATCCTTCTCTTCATTCTCATTTTCCTGCTGGTAACTCGACTCTTGTGAAATGGGGCAGAGTTATTAACATGATTTCAACAGCCACTGTACGCCCACATATTGAAAATACACTGCTTGTTTATTGAATGGGATCAAACTGCATGGGCACCCAAGAATGGTTAACTGACTTTGAATTTGTCTTGCCTATTTTGTTACAGATAGTTTATCTGCTTTGTAATGGTATATTCAAAAAACTAAATGTTGGACTCAATATGAAAAATTAGGTTGAGCTTCAGCTATGGTTGCTGGTATGAAAATTACATACATAAACCCAAAACATTAATGGATTAGTCTTGTATAACTTCAGCTAACAATACAAGTGGAATAAATTACTATCTGTCATCTCCTTCCATCACCCAGATGATTTCCTCATTCCAGGCTCATAACTGCGAGGCAGCCTAAGTTAGGTGAGATGAAACATAACTTAAATGTTTCAAGTTTTGCCGACTTTATTTTCAGAGTTGCAATGTAATTGTTATTCCTTCTGGAGGTGCTTGTTGAGCTAGACCTTCAAGTATATTAACTCCTGAAGTTCATCAACCTTAAATCTATGGATTTGGTCTGTTTGGCTTACTAGTTTTTTCAACAATATCTTTTCTACTGAGGGGAGAAGTGAGAGAAAGTTGAAAATCTGGGGAAAACTTTTTTTCCTACCATTTCTTTAAAATTATTTCCACTTCTGAAATCAAAAAAACTGAGGATACTTGAAGAGGAGGAAATTTCAAAAAAATGAGAAAAAAAATTAAACTTATCTTCCAAAATGTGACAGCATAAAATTAGTATTTTTAAATCTTAAAAATATAAACATAAACAAAAGGCCTGATTTAATTTTTTTTTTCTCAAAACAGCAACAAAATCATTATTCTTGATCAATTTAGAAACTTGGAAAGCATTTTTTTTTGAGAAAAAAACCCACATTTTTTCTAAAAACTTTTTCATAAGTAGTATGTGGTTTTTGAACTAGCTCTGGTCTCACTTTGCTATTTGAGTTACAATCTAAACCAGACATGATCGGAGAGCTTTAGAAAAGAACCCCATATTTTTTCATAGTAGGGTGAAAAAAATACACAGAAACCACTCATGCCACATATGACACTGTAAACCTGTATGTGTCCATGATCACTGAAAAGCAAGGTTATCTACAGGCTCCTTTAATGTTTGCACATGGAGGTGCAAAATAATACCGATATCACTGCCAGTTTCCTCTATTTTTCTTATGCCCCTTCCCTATGGATAGAGTACTACTATTCTTTTGACATACAGTTTTAGAAAAAGTAATATGCATTTTTCTTTTTATCAAATCATTAAAACAAAAAAATAATTTAAAAATGATCTAATGTATTCAGATACAATTTATTTTTTAACTCATTCATATCATTCAAACTGGATGACATTACTACTTCTAAAAATCAGTGGGCTGGACATACCCTTTTGTAAATCCATCACTGTCAGTGGTCTAAACCCCGTTCTCCCCATTAAAGGCCTTTGGAAAGTAGTAAGACAACAGGAAACATGGACTGTGTTCTTCCAGATAGTTGGCAGACCAAACATCAGCTGAGAGCATGTCATTTAAATTACATGCAAAAGTATAATTTGAAAATTATATGAGCTGTTCACAAAAGGCTTAATGTAGAATTTAATAAATAAAATACTGTCCTTTAAAAGTTTTTTTAGACCTTGATTAGCATATGCCTGAAAAATGCTTTTGAACTCACCTTTACTTTTCCCTTCCACAGAGAGCTTATGAACAGTGTTGTCAGGTACAACAGCGTATGCTACTGTAGCACG
The DNA here is from genome assembly GCF_001431845.1 of Calidris pugnax. NCBI lineage: Eukaryota > Metazoa > Chordata > Aves > Charadriiformes > Scolopacidae > Calidris > Calidris pugnax. The sequence goes on along the minus strand of NW_015090922.1, from coordinate 20,677,258 downwards.
GGAGGTGTTCTGCAGGAGACAGGCTAGAGCTGCCTGTGGCCAGTGAAAAGGAGTGGAGTACCAGCTGATGTATATCACACATAATAAATCCAGGGGACAATTACAAGTTTAACAAGACAGAGTCAAACTGTGAAACAAAAAGTCCCTTACATATTTAATCCTGAAACACTGAAATACTCAGCTGATTGCCTTAAGGAGAGGTCCTTGGGAAAGAAAAAAAAAGGTAACTGCCTACTAAAGCCACTGAAGAGATGGTTAAATCCAGACCACAGTTCTAAGCCCCTTTCTGACTGAAAGGGAAACATGACTGCACGGTGAAGGTGTGTGCTGGCACTGAAGGGTGCATATCAGAAAACAGCAGGATACGATAAGGCAGCAAATACAAGTCAAACTCCATTTCCTTCCCGGGACAAAATAGAACACTATAACATTTAAGGTAAAGATGTGATGTGATAGATGTGATAGAACAAATTAAAGCTAATGCAATAATTTTAGGCCTGTATAACACAAGTACTCATTATTCAAGGAGTTCTTGGATTTCCATAAGATGCATGCGTTCTTAGTATCTCTGAAAAATCAACTCCCCAAGGGTTTCCAGCCAGAATTACTTTTTTTCTACATCTCTATTTTCTGGGCTATTTCAAACATTGCTCTGATCAGGAGACAGTTGAAATAATTTAATTTTCAGAATTCGATAACATTGGAAATGATTAGTCTCAACACAGTACATACTCTTCTAGTTACCGTGAGGCATAGCTTTCATGCTGATGTCACTCATTTTCTCATTCCCACAATGCTAGTATCCAACATTCTCAGATAATCCTATTTGATGATAAACCACAGTCAGTCAACGACATCTAACAATACCAAAGACAACTTGCTAGCATTGTGTCCTATATTTGACCATATTGGGAAGTGACAGGGAGCTAAATCAGGGAAAAAAATAATAACCCTGCTCTACTCCTTTGGATCCTCAGGGTGCATTTGACACCCGGGATCTAAACCAGAGCATCTCAAAGCTGCATTAACTATCAGTAGACTAGGGCAGGAGATTTTGCTTGAAGAGGCTCTGGATGCTACAACCTGTTCCATTCAGAAATGCCTGGATAGTTGGTACAGAGTAAGAGAAACTTCCCTTTCACATTTTGTTTTGCTTCCTTTGTGACTTTTGAAAGTGCTAGTAGACAGTGACTGTTTTGTTTCCCCAAGAGAAGGAACGATGGATGTATTTTGGGTGGTTATAAAGGAACAAGGCTTGCAGCACCCATAATGCCTGTAACCCAGAAACTAGTAGAGGGAAGATCACCATCCCACCCACCAGAATTCCTTAGTAGAAGTGCCACTACCTCAAAAGAACAGATAACTCCCAGGATACTGTTCTACCTACAACTGAACAGAATAGATTTTCCTCTGAAATAGCATTTTTCCTTACTGTACCAGATTAGTACTAGCCATTATATAGATTTTCTGTATCGTTACCATATGCTATTACTATTTAGGAAAAATCGCACAATACCTGAAGGCAGCACTAAGCTACGTTTTCATTTAAGTAGGAGCCACAGAGTAAAGGAAATATAATGCTTTACTGCAAAATAAGCTGATAAATTAAGTTCAAGAAGAGAACTCCTCATCAATGTGACATTGAACAGTGAGTTGACAAAAGAGCTGTAAAATAACTACATATAGAGTAGCTTTTAATAGTGCAGCTAGAATTATAGCGTGCAGAAAAAGTCAGGAAAAAGACAAACTCCTGTGTATGCTTCGTACTTAATGAACCCTCTTATGGTACACAGACTCTAAATTGGTGAGAAAATGGTCAAGTAACTGCTTTATTTGATCTTTCACGTTTAAGGCAAAAGAAAAGTATTTAATTTTGAGAAGTCTCTATCAGGTATCTTGGAAATACAGAAATAAAGGAAGGTTAGATAAACACTACGTTGAGCTCATAGTTCAAATGCTTGTGGGTAGCTAACTAAAGTTCACAGACCTGTATGTAATTGCTGTCTACAGGAAATACTTGCGTTAGCAGAAGAATTTTCTTCTCACTCCTTCACCTTTGCCCTTCCACAAACTCAGCAGCAAAGAAACCTCCTAAGAGCATTTCTGTGATGAATAGGATTTTCCCCACCTCTATGAGAAGAATTAAATCTAACAGCCAGGAACAGGATCTGTCAACTTCTCAGAAACATGATTTTAGCAAGTATTAATTGATAAAGGATATACTTTTATACAAATTAGCTTGAAACAAAATTATCTACTCCCTGGTCATTTGTCCCTGTTTAGACCTAGGGTTTTTTTTAAGCTTTTAACAGAAATAAGAGCACAAAATTTGCACTTACATGAATGTAAATAGTCAATGATTTCAGTGGCATCAGGTAAGTTACACAAAACAACAATTGGGTAGGAAGAAAGTTTACAAGTTGAACTCGAAAAAAAAAATTCTGTGAATATTGAGATTGGGTGATCTAACACCGTGTGTTCAAAATCCTGTACATTTCAGACAAAACAATTCCTGGCCATTAAACATCTGCAAACTTTGGGTTGCTTAATTCTTAACCCAAGCTCTTCACCACAAATGCCTCAAGTTCACGTCAAACACTAAAATGAAAAGACAGATTTTTTTTTTTTTTTTAAATAGACAGTAGATGTGATATCATTCAATAGCCTGACTAGTCCAACTTGAAAGCTGAGCAAACATTTTAAAAAATAACATGTAATTTTGTTTCATTCTTTTTTTTTCCTGGCTTGAGATAGCTTGAAAGGCACTGAAGCTTTGCATTTATGAAAAATGTCTGTGTTTTCTCAGCATTCAAATGATATACTGCCATTTACAAAGTGGCTGCCATAACCATGTATTCTTTCATGTGAAAGTGACACTTTCACCTACCAGGAAGTATCAAATTTCTTTATAGGAAAACTTGTAACATCTTCCCTTATATATGCAGACCAGGAAAATAAATACCAATAGTATACCCTAGAAAGCTGATGCTTTAATTTAATTTTCTTAATCTTATAATTTTTAAGCCAATTCAATTGTTTTCATAACCCAGATTTATGATTTCAGAACCTTTAAGAGCAGACGTAATATCTACATTTCAAAGTCCGAATGCTTACTACAGTCTGAGAAAATTACAGTGCTGTTGTGTTATATATTTCAAGCAAGAAAGACGGCTGAGATGGCTGTGCTGGCCTTGCAAAACTAACTACAGCTTTACAAAGTACTCCTTTGATTCACAACACTCTCTTAAGTGCTTCATGTTATTTTATTCTGATATGCAGATTCTCTCTCAGCAATTCTTTATCTACAGTTTTCATACTCCTTACTTTGAGCTTTTTTTGGTTTTGTACAAACCAGATCTTTACACATACTCAAGGCAAGCAAAGCAGCTAGACAAAGAGATTTCAGCAAGCAACGACAAGCAGATGGCGTCTCTATTACACCTGACAAAAGCCAGGGTGACAGGAAAGAACATACTAATTTTGGTCACAACAATACCAGTGGATCCTAGAAAATTCCTCATCTCCATCTCCAGTGAAAACTCTAAGCTCTCTTAAAAACGTCACAGAACTAAATAAAGTGCAAAATTGCATCAGAAGTAAGAACCACAAGGCACGAAGTTATTCAAATCTACTGTTGCATTTCTCCTTACAATTTGCATTATGACACTGACTCTCCTCCTTATGTTCCTACTTTTGTTACCCCAGCATAATACGGAAAACTACATGACTTCCTTTAAAATTCAATATTCTGGCTTTGATTATTTTTCTTTCATCTGGGACTTGTCTCTCATTTGATTTGACTGCTTATGAAAATTTTATCTTTAAATTGTTACATTTTCATGAATAGAATGAAGTAAAATTACAAAGTATTTCCTAAAACCAAGATGTTTCACTCTAAGGATCCATTCATGATACATTATGAATTTAAAGAAAATTGCAAAATCACAGTAGATAAGGTTTCATTGACTGTTAGCTTTCATGATAAGAGCTATATGAGAACAAACAAAGTTACCTAATACCTTTTTTCACCAACAAATGTGGAAATAATTCTCTTTTTTACATTACGACAGAAAAGAGTAATTTGTTACCTTAATTCCTGTTTAAGTTGCAAAGAGGTTATTGCAAAATAAAGCTCACTGGTATTTACTCAGACTTCTCTCTGCCAGACCTGTGCGCATGACTATGAACATACTCTCATGGTACTTCATGTGTTTGTCTAAAAAAAGACAAGTTAATTAACAATACAGTCTTTGGCAGAAATTTAGCCATAAAGACACAAAGTTTGCAAACCAAGTGTCTATAGTAACTAAACACACAATAACTGAACTTGGGTATTATCGGTTTCAAAATTATTCACAAACAAAAATGCTACATATTTGCATTAATAAACATCTGAGCCTGTACATTCCCTTCATTTCCATGAGTAAAAACGTTTATCCTAATCAGAGTTTAGCTGAGCAAATAATTTTCAACAAATCTTATACCCTCCAAAAGCAGTTTCTTTCTTTACATTTGGAATCCCTGAAAGTAATTATAAATCTGTCAAAACTCATCCAAAATCAGCTGAAATTGTTCTATCTTGCTGTTGCTATTTTTTAAGTCAATGAACAAACCATGAACTAGGTAGTAAAAACTCACACTCAAATACTAAAATTGTGACAGTCACTGAGCCTGCAGATGCATTGACTGACTTAAAAACTGAAAATACTGTAGCTTATTATTGTGATTGCCTTGCAGCATAGATGCCACATGTAAATCACAATCCCAAAGGCAAGCTGGAAAAAGCTCTTCCCTAGAAAAGTATCAATTAATGACATAGTGAATCTTGGAAAATATTAATTCTTTATTTTTTAGCCCATACAGAAATTGTCACCCAGAATTATGATTTTGGGGAGAAATTTTTCTTTTCCCATTATCATCTTGCTATAGGCATAGCAACTCCTTAAATGTTTTTTGAAAAGAACTGGGATCAAAAAATAACAAGGCTTCAAACACAGGAAGTAAAATAATTGAAAATTTCATCTACAGGGAAGAAAAAAAAATAATGCTTTTGGAGATCCTTTCATTGCTGCAGCTTCTCACTTTGGCAATTCAGTTTTGTGACTAAAAGTTGAAACTGGAGTTCAGCCAGCTTGAAATACTATTATTTGTTTGTATATCTGTAGCTTTATATATCAATTTGCTTAAGGACATCAAACAATGTACAGACATTAATTAGTTAAGCAATATAACAGCCCTGTGAAGAATGGAAATGCAGAACTAAATCATAAAGAGGTTGAGTGTAACACCAAGGCCACGGAGCACAGCAGCAGCAGCTTGGTATACAAAAGAATTTTGTTAAAGTCTTTGACTGTATCCAAAAGGTTTACAGTTAAAAAGAAAAATAAAGTCAATGTTCTTTGGAAAATAACAGAAGCATAAAATCCGCAATTGAAATGGGATTCCTGGCTTTACACTTCCCTGTGGCACACCGTCAATGGTGCTGTGCTGCAGAACAGCTGCAGGCACAGCGTTGGTCATGTTATGCCAGTTAAGGGGGCATGTATTATTTCATGTCTTCTGTCTTGGCTGTGTGATGCTGTGAAATTGTCTGGTACCTCCAATGCACTTCTCTGGCGCATTTTCAGTCTGTGTTTGCCTTTCTCTGTTTATGCAGATTACTGTATGCCTGTTAACTGCCATTACAGAGCAAACTCATCATATAGAAAACAAGACAGCGAGCAACACAAAAAGGAAGGAAAGAAATCTCCTCAGTAGCCAAAACCTATAAAGCACTAGAAAATTTTTAAAAGCTCAAGCATGAATCAGGGAAGGAAAACCCCTGTAATTGTGGGAAAGAGCAACCAAACCAGCACAGAGAAGCCACGCAGCCACCTCATCCACTTGCTGTAGGGCAGCCGCCATCCTAATGCTGCAGCCAGCGGCAAGGGTTGGCAAAGGTTATTTTGCCTCTCAGCACACACCTCCAGCGCTGATGGTGAAGGGGTGCCTGCTGCAGGCTCACCTGGGCCCTGCCGGGTGAGGGGGATAAGTGGCGGTGGTGGGCCACCATGTCTGCACCTCAGACACAGATGACTGTGCCAGGCCAGGAAGGCAGTGAGGAAGGTACCCAGCACTAAACTTGTTGGGCCCGAAATTTAATACTAACACAGCTGGTATCCTTTTTGTGCGCCCTGTTCTCAAAACACTCTTACTGGGAGCTAAAATGTTCCAAGTCAGCTCCTGCCTCCCAGCAAGCTCAGAAAGGCACCTGCCCCCCAGAGCAGAGGCAATGTGGTAAGGGCCCTCGCCATGACAGTCACCAGGAAGCCCTGAGGCTGTCACTAGTCTCCCTGGAGCAGTCAGAAAATAAACGTGGTATGGCTTCCTGTCAGGGCCTTGAGGGCACCAGCGGGCCTCCCCTTGGGCCTCCCCTCACCTGCCCACAGCCCAGGACCTCCCCTCAGCCCCCCAGGGCAGCCTCTCCATCCCTGCCACAGCAACATGGCAGCAGGGCAGTGGGACAGGCCCTGGCTGCCGGTTCCTGTTCTGAGATCATGGGGGAGCACCGCCGTCCCCAGCCCGTGCCGTGACAGTTTATATTACTTGGTTTCTTCGGCAAATCAGGTTATGGCAAAATACTGCTATGAAAAGATTACAGCACTTAAGAAATAATCACAACAGAAACATAATTATGCCAGCCTGACAGCAAGTACTTTCAGTTCCTCCTCCCCGCCCTCTGTGACTGAGGAATACCCTCAACAAAACACTGCAGAAAGAACATTTAGTAGAAAACTAGTGCATAAACCGATGTCTCCAAAACAGGTGTCACAAGAAAACCATGATGATTCTGAAAGAATTTAAATATGTTTTTTTTAACTGAAAGAAGAAACCGTGACAAGGTCTAAAAGCTTGTCTCCCCCCTTTTTCCCTCTTCCATGAGGAAATAGCCTTCAGTAGTCAAACTTTTGCTGTGACAGAAGAAAAACAATTAATCATCAACTGTGTATTTTCCAAAATTATGCTCTTCTCTGTATATTGAAAGCATGTGCAGACTCTGGCTCCTATACAAGTTGTCTATAATGAATTTTAGAAAAAAGAATGTATTCTTAGTCTGGAAAGTGAGAGAACTAATACATGTAGGGCATATATAAATGTATATAGGAAAACAATGCATGTGGGAAAATAATGTATGTAGGAAAACATTCACTGTTATTCACTTCCAGTGGACAAATAATATGAGTTATTTTACTTGCAAGTCACTGAAAGTGCACAATGAAATATATGTTATTTGCCATGTCAGGAGGAGCAGGTTAGGATGAACAGCAACTTACTTCTCTGGGTTGTTGTCATGCTTTGGGCTGGACTGGCCACTGGGTTGAATGACAGATGCTCTCCCCCACCTCTCTCTTCAAGGAGACAGTTTATTTTACAGTCGGCCCAACTAGAGATTATTAATTCAAATCCATATGCAAATCCTTAAAAACCATGAGAGAAGTTATACACCCATTTGCTCAATTTTACATCATATCTCAAAAATAATTTCAACAAATTTCTGGTGCTCTGGAACCTTTCATATGCTTTACAGGTACGCACACTGCTGTCAAAGTGTGCTATGTAGCCTTCTGTGAATAATGCGAAAAGTAGAAGGCTGTTTCAGGAACCTAAGGCAATTCTTGTATAACAATTTTGCATTGTTCATCACAGAAATCATAGCCTCACTGGAAATACAAGTTTCCTTTCTAGGTATGGTCCATAAGCTTTAATAACACCACCAAGTAAAAGAAAACCACAAATTCTTGCATGATTCATGCTGCTTCCAGGAACTCTCCCTCAGCCTTCATGCAAGCCATAGTTGAAAACAACTCTGTACATGCCATGAATTTAAAAGAGGGCAAAGGCATTTACATTAGCAGATCAGAAACTTCATTCTCAAGCAAGTAAGGTTTTAACAGAAGTATAGTTGTTTGACTTAGATGGCATAGGGTACGTGACCATATGTTTTACCCAGACAATATCTCCTCTGGCAATGATAACTGAAAGCAGCTATGGCTTACACAAATCAGAGGAGAATATCCTCCACAGGAAGGAGAAAATAGGTTTGACATTGAACACTTTAAGGATAATCTGTAAACAAGATTTAACTGATGGGTTTTTCAGAAAATGCAATATTGCAGAATGCAAGTATTTCACAGTAATGCCAGTCTCATACAACTGTTGCTGTGATACGGAGAGTTCATTTAACTTGAGCAATAATATGCATGAAGTTAGGGAATTTTTTGGCCCCCATTTCTGGGAATTTCCTATTTTTTCCTATTTTTTTCCCAAGAAAATTTTTAGAATGAACTCTCATTCTAATTTGAGACGAGTCAGGCACTTGGAGCTCAACCAGCCACATCACTACAAAGCACATGCAACACCATGAATAAAGCCATTGTCAAAAAACTAATACAAATGTTCCTAGCAGTGTTGCTAAACAGACTGCATATCATACTACTGGACCAATTTGATTTCTCGATTGCACTAACAAGCAAAAGGCCCTTACACTAATGTAGCCAGACTTGCAATGATTAAGCCCATCCAACTTCTGACTTCCAGTTCCTCAACTACGCTTATTAGCATATTCACACAGTAGTCTTACAATTTATAACAGTGAAGGATCCATCAGATAGTGACGAAAATATAACATAATTAGGGAGGAAGCTGGTTGCTTTCTTTGTAATATTAAATATTCTACCTAGACCCAACTCATTTACTGAATTCTTTTTGTCTGAGATTCACTCTCATTTCTTTTTGACAGGAATCTCTGTTAAGGTTAGAATGAATTAAACATTATCACAAGAAAGAAAATGGCAATAAGAACATTAATTGGTAATGACAGCAGATTCATGATAGCATCCTTTATTAATGTACAGCAGTACATTTGTCAAAATGTGAGTTCTCTGCTCTGAGAACAGTAAAACATAAAACCCACCAACTCTTATATGGACTTTAAGAAACATCATCAAACTGATCAAATAAAAATGTAGAAGACTAATCACAGAAGCCCTTGACCTCCAAGACAGCTCTTCCAACCAGCTAACTTTCTGTCTTGAAGCAGAAGAACAATTTTCTTATGCTTATCACAGACTGTGTGGGTGGATGAATGAAATCAAGTGTCTGTGAATCTCTCATAAAGATACGATGTCTCTGTTCTCAGGCTCTAACAGCAATTCTTGGCTTTTTAAACCAACATGCCTGATGAATGATACAGTTTTCGCCATCATTTTAACTATTCAAAAGAATGTGCATAATTATTTTCTAAAAATAATTCCGATACAATCTCTGTCTAGGTTTTTTAACTGTCTAGCTGGGGCCCTACTTTGGCAGCACTCACTGTAGGATCTGAGCACTTCCCGACTACCAGCCTGCACTTTGTATTCTGGAAGCCCCTCTTGTCCCAAAAGCTCCCCCAACCAGCATGTTTGTTTATAGTCCCATTATGAAAATCTGTTTCTTCCAAGGGGAACTCTGTGGCTATGCAGTGTGTCACAGATCTCCAAGAAAACACAATACCTGTTAAATCTATGTGTCTCACATTGGATAAAGGAATCTTAAGTGAGCATTCTGGCTCATGCCTTGCCCATCCTTCTAAAATGTGCCAAAATTATTTGTATATAGAGCTTCCCAAGAAGCTTCCCAAGACTTCCCAAGAAAATTCCGCTGTCCTTTGGTTGATCACCCATTTATTTTAACATGTTAGTTATTGAATAGAAAGACGTCAACATCTAACACTGTTCACTTCAGTAAACACAGAAAACTCAAAGAGAGTAGAGAAGGTACAGAGGCTACACCATCCCCAATGACAAAGTGTTCAATGCCCATGCCACAGTAACCAGGCTGGCTGGTGTGCTGCCATGCACCTGCACTAGAAACAGAATCTAAAACCAGCAGCAGCCTCCAGAGCCATAAACATATCCCTGAACAGAATTCATTTTCTGAAAAGTCTTAAGAGTCAAGTGTGTGACCTTGCATTGACACTGTCATATGAATCTGAGTTTTAGATCGCTTGTAAGCACCTTCAGACTTCATTGTGAAAAAAATAAAATTAGCTAGGTAGTTAAAAAAACAGAAAGTAAGGTATGGTCAGACAATCATGAACTACATAGAGACTTAAATTAGCATTAAATTAGTGAGAGTTTACCTGTCATGAAATAGAAGCATGCAACAATCACTCAATGCATCTCAGCTCAAGGTTGGTAACTTCTTAAGACATGCTAACTTAATCATTTACAATCATCTACTCACAATTCTAATTTACATGACATTGCTTCAGCAAATAGATTACGCAGGTTGCAAATGACCTGCAGGGATATTATTGTATTAGTTAAAATTTTAACAATGCAAATTAGGGCAGGCCCTTGGCTATACACTCAGTCACAAATCATTATTCTACTGGTGCAAAATGTAGCATACATAACATATAAATAGGGCTTCCAGAAACTGTGGTACATCAGTAAAAATATACCAGCTACTGCCTTCCTCATTATTTTTTTTTTTTGCAATGTCACATAATAAAATAAAACAAAGAGGTAGCAAATATAGGAAGAGAGTGATAGAGACAGTGAGTGAAAGAAAAGACATGGCGTTATTCGGCTGCAATGTTCACTAATTCTTGCAGTTAAGGAAAAGTAAGAGAATCTCAGCACCACATTTCAATCTTTTGCCTTGGAACATACTTCCTCTGTGGCTTTGGGCAAATCACTTACCCTCTCCGTGACCCAGAGCTCTGTAATAAATAGAAATAGTCTAATCCAACTCTACAGCTCTGTATCCCAGTTTTCTTTGTTTTCTCCTTGTCCTGTGAGGATTACAATACCATTTCATAAGAATGTGATGCAACAACAAAAAACTCAGGCCCTTTGTTCTTGTTTCCTACAACTTGCCCTAATGTCACACCCTGTTTTCTGCAGTAAATAAGCCCAGAGTCAAGCTACAGCCAAAACTCTTGGAATGTAAAAACTGTTCATCTGACATAAACTCAAACAAGCTAAATATCAGTGTTTCAAACATATCTGAATTCTTAACCAGAATTCACTGACTTGGATTAGACTGCCTCGTATGGTTGACAGACAGTTGCCAATTTCTCAAAAGCTATTTTGTAAAAATGAACTTATACATGAAAAAGATACCCAGAGGTCTTTCTTCATCTATTTTGGATAATTTTATCTTCTATTGTTTATTTGTAAGAACAATGACCTTCTGTAATGCTGCTTAACCAACTGTGATTTCAAATTAACCTAGGGAAGAAAACAGCAGGTTTTCTTAAATGTAGCTTTACAAGATAGCAGCATCTTGAGTGACAGATAAAATTACTACAGTTATGCTTACTGTAAATGAAGTAGTCATCAGTGAAAGATTGTTTTAACTCAATTATATTTCCATCCAAGAGGAAAAAAAAACAGTATAAACATCAATCACTAAGTGCTTAAAGAAAAACTCAGTGGTTTATGGGAATAACAGTATGAGAGAAAGTTCTCTCAACGGAGGCCCTGAATACTTGCTGAAATTTTACTTGCTTGGAACCAACTGAAACGAGGGGTTCCCTTGCCCTGAAATGATTACAGAAATCCAATCACAAAATGTGTGCATAATAAGCGCTGGATTTCAGGGCTGTAATATTCAAAACCTTCATATGCAACAGTCAAAACAATAATGTGCTGGCATTAGAAGGACAAACATTATGCTTGGTCTCTGCATAGGCAGCAAGGAGTCACAAAATCCTATTAGTTTGCTCATCAGCATAGAACTAGTAAGAACCAATTGGCTATCCTGCATCCTATGATGCAGAAAACCAACACTACTTCCTCATTTTTAGCATTGGACCAGTGGAGAAACATATTCCCCATGTCCAGCAAGTTTAGCACAACTTGTCACAAGTGTCTGACACCAAGCTCACAGCACTCAATGGAAAAACTCCCACTGACTTCAAAGTGTTTTGATCTGATGTTTTCATATACAACCCTGAGAGTTGATGATTTGCAGAAAATGAAGAAAGAGAACACATTTTCATAATATTATTTAGTCAGTCTTTTGGCAGAATAACATCTGCTCTCTAAAAAAGGAATTTTGTCCCTCCCATTCCTAAGGACTTTTCCTCTAATTTTTGTTTATAATCATTATATTTTAATAGTAATCAACTTTATAAAAAACAGATTATAATCCATGAAATATTTGCTATGTTATTAAACAGCATTTCCCTACTGCTGGCAAAAGACTGTTTTCTTGACAATTATACATGCACCAAAAATCACTAAAAAAAGTTAAAATTTTCTGTATTAAAATCATCCTCAACAGTACTCCAGGGTCATATCAAAATTGCCTACTGAACTATGCAAAATATTCAGTTACCTGCATATTCGTCATTACCACCCTCATGGTTGACCATTTTATTCTAGTCCAGAAAGTCATTCAAAGGCATTTATCACTACAAAAAAAGCAGCACTAGGATGAGGAGTGTTTCCAAGACAACTGTCTATGTTTTGATAGGACAGCCTATAAGGCCCATCTCTACCATTGCTTTGCACTCTCTACAGTATTAACTACTAAGACTAGTACAACCACATGGCATACATTTGCTCTCTGTAAAAGTTGCAAGCAGAGTGGTGTCAGGTGCTGCCACCTGTTCAGCATCACAGGAAAATGCTACTTTTAGAAAAATTCAGAACTGATGAAGTTCAAACCTACTTTTCTTTATTACAGTATTGATTTCAAGTTTCAATTCTTTTCAATTGACTGTGCATGGCAAGATAGTCACCAAGAAAAGACAAGAAAACTCAATCACTAAAGGAAAGTTTACAAATGGCAAACGGGAGATGAAATCATGCTGATCTTCTGAATGATGCTGCAACATTTTCTCAACCTTGGGGCTTGGAAAGTGCTGTTATCAATACTGTTTTAGTCACAAATCCAAAACACAGCATGATACGGGCTGCTATGAAGAAAGTTAATTCCACCTCAGCCAAACCTGGTACAGACCAGTAACTATTCTCCGTGCTGACAAACTAAGAAAAATGCTGTCCTCTCTGCTCCCTGGTGCTCACTGCTCTTCTCTTCCATAGTTACTGCTACTCGAGCTAAAATGGATCACAGCTAAACTCTACAAACCTGTCATCTTTGTTGCTCTCATGCCATTCCTGACTGCTCAGTAAAGCAAGGACATACTGTTGCCATAATTATTTTCCCTTCCCATATGAGCTGCACCTCACACCTTGAGTGCTACAAATGATCCTCCACATCTGTGGGAGCCAAGATACACTAAGGGTGTATGATTGAAGCAAATGAAGTCTTTTCATTTTGCACCACTGCTAAAGTAACAATATCATGCATAAACAGCTTATTCCTTGGAGCCCGATATCTCCTTTAAATATAAAAACTTTGACATATTCATACTGAAGTCATCAAATGATTTGTTTCTAGCTGGTTATATCTAACCATGCACATTTATTAAGTATTTTTGCACATACAGATACTTAAAAACAAAATAATTTTATATAATTTTTGCTTTTATAAAGTGAGTTTTAGTAGAAGAATATATTGACAAAATCAATCTAGGACATAATTCTACCAAAATCAGAAGAGCTACAGAAGGCAAGTTTGGCCCAGTATATGATATTAAGGGTTAAATCAAGACAATGTATGATCACTACTTTCTTGTGTATTCTCTGCATAGAATCAGCTATTCTGTTACTGCCTGTCTGTTTTGTAGAATATGAAAGACTTTCTCTTTTCCCCTCACTGTGTCTGCCTGCTAACCCACACAAAACCTCCGCTGTTTGCTATCTTTCCTTTTGGCAGGATTGAAAACTTATCTTCAACTTTCAAAATCCAGAGCAAATCTTCTTTGCAGATTTTTCTGGTTTTGTTATATTTTTCTGTCACTTTTCCCAACTGTCAGGGACTACATGATCCTTTCCAACTTCAATTGCCTCATTAGCACATTTCTCCCTCAAAGCTTTCAACGATTATCTGCTTATTCTTATTTCTTAGTACCTTTAATCTGTTTGCTATGATTAAGTTTAAAGTCTCAAATTAATTTTGTTAGGAAACACGAGGTGAATCTGTCTGACTTTCACTCACACAGCAAGTAAATAGGACATTCAGCTGAGCTGTGAAAGCTTTGGATTTCAGATCCTTCATTCTGTCTGTAAAAGGCCAAAACCTCATATGATAACATTTTTCAGTTAACATTTCACGCATTAGAAAGCACCAAAATTAACAGGAGTGAAGCCAGTGATCTGTGTCAAGCTACACTATGCACAGCATGCTTGAAATCCAGCATCTTCAGATATTTCTCTCTCCTGTTTGGTTGGCACTGGGTGAAGATCTGGGCTGCTCAAGGCATGTGTAGCACAGCAAGACTAGCATCTGGAGTATACAAGTATATCAGAGCTTAGAGCTGGAATTGCAAGTGCAGGCTGAAGCTATTAAAGATCATTGCGCTGAAAACTCTAGCCACATAAAGAACAGAAAGTTTAAAGCAATTGGATGTAATCTATTTTATCAAAAATCTTTTGGTTTGGGTATCTTTCAACCTTCAGGGAAAACGTGTAGGAAGATCTACTGATTGGATGATCAATTTAGCAGAGGCACTTTTGCCCTCAAAGTTTTGAGGGACATGGATAAATTCTCCTGCATTTGCACTCTTAGATCTAGAGCATATACCTTTCCAAAAGATAATGTTTTAATTCATCCTTAAATCATTAGTCTTATTGTAAGAACTGGGATTGAAATATTGCAGTCTGTTTCACAAAAAGACTGGAGTATCACACTGACTATTCTGATTTCAAGATGAGAAAAGAAAACCTTAACCTCTTTTCCAGCTTTGGCAATTGCCTCAAAATTAAATCTGTAAACTTCAGTTTAAACCTTTTAGTATGTAGCTTCATGCCACTGTATAGTACAGTTCAAGCACTTCACTGCAGTCTCTGCACATCAGGGATCTGTGCTTTATAATAAACCCAGCCTGGAAAGGCTGCCTGGCTTACACTCCGCTATACATTAATCAAAGCTTGTTTCTTTACTTCTTTTACCTTTGTCACATACAATGTCTCAAGTAATCAATATTAAAAAGTGCACATTCAACATAAGAATAGATGTCCTCTACACTTAGAAAGATAAATGTAACAGCAAAGGTTTATAGGAAGAAAGTAGTATCTTTCATAAGAGTGATTGATATTAGAGGAAAAAAACAGATAAGCTTCTGATATTTTTTCCAATTATATCAGACAGTCTAACAAAGACTACTTCAGCCTACAAGCCTCAATTCTTTCTTTTGACGTTCATGGCTACAACACAGTCCCTAAACCCAGTATCTCTCATAGCACTGTATGGTAATCCCAGCTCAACACTGCAGTAAGGGTCTCATATTCTCCCACTGATATCGAGATATATATACACAACCCATACTGAGTTGCAGAAGTAACATGGTCCAAATTCTGCTCTTGCTTAGGAGAAACGCCCAGCTTCTAATCACTTTGTTGTGATTTGTGCAATATATTTTCAATGTATTTCTGGATATTTTAAGTAATGTATTTATTAATGTATATAATCACAGATCAAATTTACTTTCAAAAAGATTCCACTATTCTGAGACATAATTTAGTTTTCTGATTTGCTAGCTCATGCATAAAGACTTCAGAGACTTTATTAGAACCTCTCCATAATCTTGATATACCATTTAAGAAGTATAAAACCATCTGCCATTTGTACATAATCTTCAATCCGAAAGTATTTTAAAATTCACTACACAAGGTATTTCACATGTCCATTGCTTGATGTTGAAATTTGTTAAATGAGAATTGAGTGGAGCAGGACATCAGCTAATGCTGCACAAGCTCCTTTATGGCAAAGAACTGTCACACTGCACATCTCACCTGGCCAAGTGGACACACTGCCCTCGAGGGGAAAGCATTATGCTATTCCTGTTCCCCCCTTCCATCTCTCCATTATACTCTTCAGACTTCTAATGGGTGTTACATCATAACCCTTCTCCTCTCCTCTCCTCTTCCTTGTGAGAAGTAACATGAGAACATGAGCCAAATTCTGTCTTCAAGAAGCAGTGTCCTAATACTCTGCCACTTATTCCTCTTTAGAAAATTATTAGTTTCATTTTCAGTGTAGTTAATTTGTATATCTTTTCACCTGATATATTTAGACATTACTTTCTTTCTTGGAAATACCCACTCAGGTATGACAACACCCCCAAACACAGTAAAAACAAAGGCCATTTAGGAAGTCACTTTCAGTACTAACTTACTATTTGCATTATTAATATGTAATACAGAATTTATACTCAAAGCTCCCAGAATTGATGAGTCTAGTAACACACATATTTACAATGAGTGTATAGTGTACGATTTATAGAGTTGAGTAGCAATTTTGGAGACACTGTAAACAGGAAAAAGCCAGGCAAGCTAGAAGGAATGTGCTAATTAAAGAATATGAGTGAAATGCAAGTTAAAAGCAGCCAGAGAAGGAGAAGGGAAAATCCTGGCCCTAAACAGGAAGGAAGGAGGGAGTGCACCCCTTGCTAGATTTGCATATCATATCCCAGGGCCCAGCCACAGCTAGCAGGGGAGGGAAACACTGATCCTTCACATCTCTATTTAGTGCAGGTCCCCAGGCAGCCTTCCTATTGAAAAAGATCTAGGAAGGAAGTTGAAAAGAACGACGGCAAAAGGAACAAAGGAGAAAGTGAGGGAGCGGAGCTCAGAGCAGAAACTGCTCCACGGGAAGGGCGCTTTCTCGGCTGCTCACTCCGCAGATACAGTCCAAGGACAGCCAAAGTCAGTCCAGCCAAAATGAAGACACAGTGACTAAGGAAGAGGGTAAGTTCAGAGGCCAAGTAGTGGCGTCACTATATTCCCGATGGGTTAAGTATTTAAGCAAGGCAAAATTTCTAAGTAAAGATAATGCCTTGCATCAGAACAACTGACATAGTGTGGAGGGGTGGGGGGAAAAAGACAAGTTTTCGGCTATACAAGCCCTTCTTCAGGTGAGGTGCCAAGGTGTGACACATTGGGGCAGTGTGTGAGGAAGGACAGTGCCCTCAGTTCTGCCACCTGAGTGAGATGTTGCAAAAAAGACACCATTAAATCACAGGTATACCGGACCACATGCCTTCTTTTTTTTCTCCTTTGTGTAGTACTCTTTTTCATTCTGTAATTCAATACCTAACCTAAACTTGACTCATTATTTTCTTTGACTTCTCCTACCACTATGAGTAACTTCCAAATAACCTTACAGATAGGAAACTCTCCATTTCTGAGGAAACAACCATCCTGCTTACCCCAATGGCAAGTATACTCTTATTTCCAACACCTTTTTTATGGTTGTCAGGATACGAAGTGTGTCCTTCCCTCAAGCTGTAAATGGTACCACAGGCAATGGCAGGAAGACGTGTGGGTATGGAAGAAGGCTTTGGCAAAACAAGACGTGCCTTCCACAAGCAACAGGCTCTAGGAAGATGGCCTATCCATAGATGTGAGAAAAGATCTGGAGTTTGGTGGCATAGACCGAAGTCACTCAAAGTCCGTGGTGAACCTGCTAACGTTGGGAACTTAAAGTCAGGTCCTTAAATCAGATCCCATGTGGGAAGCTGCAAATTAATCCATGAAGCAAAACAGACTAACATTGCTTGCCATTTAGATCTGAAATAACTCTGCTAATTTCCCTGGTTTTAAATTGCAAGTGTTCCTTGGTATTCAGATCACTGGCTTTTCTCAAATTCAGTCTGCCAATAGTGGAAATGAAGCCTAAAGAGGAAGCACTTAAGATAATTAATAATTGTTATGGGCTGGGTTTAATTTAACATGGTCTTAAGCATTATCTGTGGTCTTGGAATATTTCTCTGAGGTTTACTGGAAATTTATGAACCATGGGAAAAGACATATTGATAATAGAAGGATCAGACAAAAGCAAGAGTGGTTTAAACTGCAGAATCTTACAGAGCTTTTCCTTTTTATTATTATTATTATTATTAAAAACCTAAATGAGAGGGTTTTTTTCTAATTTTGTCCAAACTTTGAAGCCTAAACAGAGTAACAGACAGGGAAAATATAAATAAAAAATGCTTTTGGCTTCTTATAACTCTGTAAAGATCTAAATTAGTGAAGGTCTTAAAAGCCAGTTCTTCAGCAAAGGGAGTAAATAAATTAAATAACCATTCTGGTATTCCCTTACGATATCTGTATTGTTAAATGGTCTCCAAACAACATAAAAGAGAAAATTGTCGACTGTTGAGGATCAGAAGAGTTTTTCAGTTTCACTTTAATTAGCTTAAAGCTAAGAATATGTCCCATAAACTAATACCAAGTTCTTAGTCAATCTTTTCACATTTTTTGCCGTTAATTATTTCTGTTATGCCAGTGGAAAAACAAAGATACAGGCCCTAATCAGTGCTCCCAAGTGTTTGTTAATGAACTCTGAGGGGACCAAACAGCCATAATTGTCTTTCATAACTGGAAACCTTCCTTCCAAAGTGGTTCTTTGTCTGCATATCACATCTTTGTACAGCTTAATGTTGCTTTTATCACTTTATTGCTTTTGTTACTTTTTCATGTGGGAAATGTTTTGATTAGATAGAATATACCTTCAGAGAATCTTCCTTATCTTTGACAATAGCTATTTCTGCATTTACAGTAATAATGCAAATCCCCATAATCCTGAATTTGTAGAATTTGCTCATTATTTTATCATAGTACCTTCTGTAACGGTTATCATCCTCTAAATACATCACCGGTTCAGCAGTTATAATGGCTGTATTATTACCATCGAAAAGTGAGTTGTAAAATTTGTGCCTAAAACAGAAAACTTGACCAGAATCCCAATTTCAATAAGCAAACGCATTGTTGTAGCAACACTAAGGACACTCTTTAGAGACCTTCAGTATTTCATCTGGATCTGCGACTGCCCCTGTGCTTCTGCACCAAGATTTTGATTTAAATGTTTCCCAAGAGTGGTCTAAGCAAGTAAGGAGGCAGACACTAACATTGCCGAACATAGCCCACTTAGGTTCTTTCACAGTGTATCTACAAAGAAATTGGATTGCAACTCACACCGGAGCACCTAAGCAAGTCAGATTAATTTCAACCATTAATTTTCAATTCAATCCCAACAGCAGCCAAAGCAGCTGAGCTGTGATACTGGCCAGCTGGCTGCATGCAGGTGAGCTTGAACAGCCTATACTGGGGTGCATGCTGTGACAGTCACACTGTTTGAGTCCACTTGGGCAAATTTACAGGTGCAATGCACACATCTCAGCTAAGTGTAAACATATGATAAAGACAACTTTATGTTATACATGCACGGGGTGGGTCAAGGATGCTTACTCAACAACCTCAGATGACAGGAAGGGGCATGTAGGGTTCTCTCAAGGCAGGAGGATTCCCAGACAGAATATAAATGTGATCTGGTAAAACACTTATGTTTCCCTTTTCTGAAAAGAAGTACCTGCCTAGCATATACTGTAGCTGTCAGCTGGATCTAAACACCTATGCAGACCTGTCCATCACATCAAAACATTCTTTTGTTTGCATACCAGTTCCCAAATGACATGTTCTGCTTGCTCTGTGCCAGACTGGGTGTGAATGAATTACATTGCTTCGACATTCCACCAATGCAGCCCTCTGCTAAGAATGCTACAAACAACAGCCATCACACTGAATTCAGTCCCACTTGTATCTTACGTGGTGTTTTTAGATGTAACTGAACTCCAGTAGAGGAAATTAATTTCAGAGAAGATCAAGCAAGTGATCCAAAATATTCCAGGAAAAGGATAAGCAGCTTAGTTTCTTCCTGTTAAACTACATGCCAAATTGTAATCGCTAATACGCTCCTCAACATAATCATAATCCAGAAAATTTATAGCATAACATGCAGTTCTTAAACTTTAAATTTAAGTTAAAACACAAAGCAAATGAGCACATACATAAAGATCTGTTTTGATATCTTGAGATGAAATTGTGGCTTCATTTAATTCAGTGGAAGATTTGTCATTGACTTATGTACTCAATAATGTCAGCAGGCACTTCTTTCACATAAAAGACTAAACTTTCAGAATATGGGTGAAGGGACTGGTTTTGAAACTAAATTCAGCATTTCTCATTACTTTCATTCCTCTCTCTCCAAAAGAAACGAGAAATCAATATTGGTTAATACAAT
Source organism: Calidris pugnax (assembly GCF_001431845.1). Taxonomy (NCBI): domain Eukaryota; kingdom Metazoa; phylum Chordata; class Aves; order Charadriiformes; family Scolopacidae; genus Calidris; species Calidris pugnax. Next base: position 20,657,077 of record NW_015090922.1, on the reverse strand, counting down.
GTTTATATTTCTGTCATCCTGTTTTAAATCTAAAGTGAAAGGGGTTGTTTTAACATTGCAAATGCTTCTTCCCTCCATAGAACTGTAGATCAAGGTTTGACACAAGAAAAGCATAACTCTATAGGGAAAGTTAAAAATATTTAAAGTATTTTTTCATAATTTTTGAACACATGGAGTTCATTGCATAGATTTATTACTATAAATTCACAATGTATGCACTCACATATCTTTCTCTGTGTCCTGTTCCTTATTATTGCATCTGTGTCAACCTTCTACTTTTTCTAGTGAACTCCACCTCACATCAACTCTCTAGTTAATTAACATGTTCATAAGTCCAAAAGGCTGGGCAATGATGAAGACTGCAGGAAAAACTATTTGGTAGGTGTAACTGGCTTTCACACAGTTCATTATATCTTTCTCTCCTGGATAACATCTGCTGTTGAGACAATTCATTGAGTCTGCTGCCAAGGGATGGTTCTTGGGAGTGCCCTGAGGAATGAGCCCTTGGAAAGGAGGCAGGCGTGACCTCGTTTTGCCTGCACACAGTATTTTCCCTGAATAAACCCTCAAAACTTCCCACCTCTTCTTCAGAGGAATGAAGGAATTGAGACGAATCCTAGAGCATGTTGAAAAACTAGTGACAACAGTTCCTTTCCACCTTCTTTTGGTTTTAACACTTTCTCTAAGTCTTTTTGTGCAAATGCAGGAGAAGCCAAGTATTGAATTTATGCACCACAGAAATAATATTAGGCAATATGACCAGAGAGGATTTGTGATCACATAAATCAGCAGTAGGAGTCAATCAAAGAGGTACAATTTACCCTTAAATAAATTAAACCCAAATCTAACATACACCAAAGTTTGAATTAAAATAGAGAATGAGTTACATATAAAATAAAATACCAGTTTTGCACTTCCAGTGGCAACTGTACACAACTATGGCCTTACTTTTCTAGTTTAATCCTATTTTTATTTTCAGTTTCTTTTACATTTTGAATTAATTCTATTTTCAAATTTATTAATGTATCCCCTGAAGCCACTAGGATAATATTACTGGTAATTACTACTAACATGCATAGTAAGTAATACCTGCATGCACATAAGCTTCCTTTTTCCAATGTGCACTTTCACCCAGCCTGTCTGCTGGTGCACAGCTCTACTGATTCAGTAAAACAAGGCTGATTTATACCAGCTGGGGATTTAGCCTTTCTTGTTTCCATGAAGTCAAACAGTATCTCCCAGAGCTGTACAGATCTCAGAAAATGTAGAAAGCTCTAAGATGGCTGAACATTTCCTTGGAGTGCTGACACTTCCTTCCTGCTCATTTCACTTGTAAGACAGAAAGAACTCTCCAATGACTTGACCTCTTCAAAAAGAAAGAAATTCTGTTACAAGATCCGTTAATCAGGTCAAATTGCAGAGGCAAATTTATTGTTATGATCCTCTGAAAACGATGAGAAATTCCTTACCCAAAGACCTGAGGATAAATTCTGAAACAAACGCTCCCTGTTTTACATCAGAAAATCACTCTACCCATTTGATTTAATGTTGCTGGACACACATCGCTGTCTAGTGAAGAACTAGTATGTGGTTCCTTATGTTACATCTACAAACTGTGCCATCATTTGTTGGATATAAATCATCAGTCTTTATAGTGTTTCTGCCAATGGTATGTCTAGGCTCCATGTCATCTGTATAACCACAAAGATAAGTATGTAACAGTCGGAATTTAACAAACTTAAATAAAATCAATTTCTTGCTAAATAAGATTAGACATTGCATGGACATGCAGGTGTACACAGTCCTGAAGAGACAATGTCAATACTTTGGGCATACTGCCAATGACTATTTAAACACCATCTCTGAAATGGATTTTCTTTTTGCAAAAGAATAATAGAGTGTTTCCAGAAATGAAGCAAAGTGCACAGTGCTGTCTGAGTTGGGCAGAAGGAAGAAAATATCAAATTATCCTATTTAGTCCATTAAAAAAGGAAGTATCTATCATAAAAAGGTACTTCACAAGCTGGAGGAAATCATGTCATCTTCAAACTGACTCTTGCAGAGGCCTCAGCTATGACAGGTGCATAGTTTCGCCCCTTGAAATGTGGTTTGGGTTTGGCAGGCTGTTATAACAGGTCATGGTGCTACTAAATGCAAGTCAGAAATTCATTATAATTCATTAGCATTCTTTCTGGATTGGAAACTACGCAGCTACCTGTCCTTGCTGTTATTCAAAAAAAGAAGATAAGGTAGTGATTCAAAAAGTACTGGATGGACAAGCATTTGGTGGGGATGAATGCCAACCAGTGTATCAAAAGACAAGTACAGAACAAGAGCAATGAAACCGCAGATGGTTCGGGGAACTGCTGGGACTTAACGCAAACCTCACTTCTGCATCACATCTATCTCAGGCAAATCATTGTTTCTGGGATGCTGAGCTGTGCAGTAATACAGCACAAGCAAAATTTTTGCTGCACCAGTTATTACAAATTACGTAAGTGTGAGAGCTAAGAGGGAAAAATCTTTAGTATTAAAAGGAAATTGCTACCTAGAATAACATATAATTTGCATATTTCACAATTCACACTACTGAATGCAGTATTAGCTTGCAGGGATTCACCTTATGCATTTCTCAGTCTAAATTCTATCAAAAAATATAAGCAGTCTGACTTTACTAATAATGCATCCTACTTGCACCAAACATCCATTTCCAACACCAACAAAGAACCAAAATTGTTCTGTTACACAGATACCTACATAAAGTTCATGAAGATATAATCACTTATTTCTTTTCTGTCTCAGTTCATGCTGCAGATGGGCTGGACGTGACTATTTCTCCTTTTTCCATTTCTTTACTTTAAAAACTATATATTTAAACACTAAAATGCAGATTCTATACAAAGTGTTTCAATACTGATATTTGTTTAAGACTAGACATTTTTCATAGACAACAAACTGCCAAAGATTAGCATTGTGATCACTGACATTTCAGGTCCAAAGACAGCTTATGATGGTCAGATTAGACCATTTGCTATGCTGTGTTTTTCAGATATATAAAAACCATACATATCCCTGAAAGCATTGCTAGCTTGGCTGTAATATAGTTTTCCTTCAAGTAATGTAAAACTTTAAAGAGATACAGAACCACCATTTACTTCCAGTATGTTCAGTTACTAGCCCATAAAGAGACCTGTTTTCACTGAGTTACTTATATGTGTGAAGCTTTTAAAAGGTGGATTTTTTGATAGAAAGCCAGCCAGTAACAGTGAGCAAAGTGAAGTATTGCAAAGCTGTTTTCTAATGTACATTATGCCACATGTGTGGCAGGCCAGTTTTCTAAGCAGAATTTGTACAAGCAGCCAAAAAAATGTAAAAATGTGAGAAAGAACCACACTCTAGAGTCCTTCCATTTCGAAAACCAATAACTAAGTTTTCAAAATCCGAAAACATCCTTTTAAACCTTTAAAATGATTATACACTCAAGTTCATAGCAATAGCCGCTTTTTTTTTTTTTTTCCTGAAAAAAAGAGCATAGGAAGACTAAAACTTCTAGTGGACTCTTGGCTGAAACTCGAACTATGAATCATGTCTATAGTATCTATTTTTACCTGAAATTCATTCCCCCTATCATTTGCATAAAACTCTTATGTTGTACTTAGATGTAATATATGAACACATATGTTTAACAGATTAATTTATAAATTACAATTTCAAAGTTCACAGTGGTTGGTTTTCGATCTCTTTATAGAGGGTTGGTAAAAAAGAGACTGAAAAGAATCCTACATGAGGAAAGCAGAAAGGAAATACCAATAAACGGGGCCTCTTGTTATTACAGAGGAGACCAGATAAGCTGGAGGATAGCTAGGATTGCAATTTTCTAGCCTGCAAAAAGCCCAGCATCATCACTATGTACACAACTCTTTCAATCTTCAAGGAACAATTTAATAGCCTTAATCGGGAGGTTCAGACTGGATATCAGGAAGCGTTTCTGTGCCAAGAAGATGGTCAAACGGTGGAACAGGCTTCCTAGAAAGGTGGTTGATGCCCCAAGTCCATCAGTGCTTAAAAGACATTTGGTAAATGTCCTTATTAACACGCTTTAACTTGGTCAGCCCTGGATCGCTCAGGCAGTTGGACTAAATGATCACAGTAGTTCCCCTCCAACTGATTCTATTCTATTCTATTCTATTCTATTCTATTCTATTCTATTCTATTCTATTCTATTCTATTCTATTCTATTCTATTCTATTCTATTCTATTCTCCCCTCTAACAAGCAGTAAGAAAGCAGGGGATCTAGCTCAGGTTCTAGCTCATTTCTTAATTTCCTTGTGCTAAAATCTTTTAAGAGGGTCACAGCTGAGGAAATTCTGCCAATATCACATTAAAAACTTCAAGCTTCACAGTATGAAGCCTGGTGCAGTAAAAATCCTCTGATTCCACTGAGATAAGTATTTACAAATAACTTAATAAGTTATTTGTAATAATAAATTTGTAAGCATTTATAATAAATAATAGTGTGGAATGAAAGTTTCAGTGTTCATCAGCAGTTATGCAGATCACCTTCTGCTCTACCACAAATATTGATTTATATTAATCATGGAAACTTCATGGCTTGAAGGCATGAAAGAAAATCAATGCAGTAATGTTCTTGTTGGTTTTCTGCTAGCCAGCACATTCGCGTGACGGAAGAGGGCACACAATGAAGCCCTTTGGTGAGTCTGTAGGTAAACAGATGAGAAATGTGAGAGCAAAAATGCTGGTAGTGATTGGAAAGCAAATCTTTTTACAGCCCTAACACAAATATGCTCTGAGTGCTGATTTTATTCTTCCATCTCAGAAGACTATATTTAGCATTCAGTATAGGAAAAGAGCTCCAAGAAGCACATTTCTGCTAGGCATTTGGTACATTTCAGGATTATTATTCAGATGTTACAGAAAGACAGATCTCCTTTCATACTTCCCATATGCAAAAATTACCATAGTGAAGCTCATTTATTCAATACTAACAGTGCACTTCATTCATACATCTCCATAAAATAATAGATGCACTACTGTTGTGTGACTTCATGACTAATGTAACAGTCATGACCATATACATACCTGTGTCAAAAAAAAAGTCAGGACACTGGATGAACTGCTAACTACGCTTCCCTGGAACCAATACAAATAGCATCTGTAGCATGAGAACCAATGCACAGATGCAAGCTGAATCACGTATCTAATATAGTGAGACTAAAAGGGAAGTGTACATTAATTTGTGCTGTGTGAGGTACTGACTGGTTGGACTGCTCTGTCTCCTGGAATGCACAATGCCAGTGGGGTCAGCGGAGATATTACTAGACATCGATCGTTTGCAATGAATTTTAATGCAGAACTTTTTCTACTGAACTGTGGTTCACTGCTCTACAAGCTTAACCTACTTCTGCCTAAAAAAGAAGTAGTATTATTCTGGGTAATTCCATAATGGAGTATGTAATTAAGATTATAAAAAGCCACTGAATTCACTCTCTTAGAGTATCCCAAAATTCCCTTTGCATATAAGAATTTTTTTGGGAAGTCAGATTTCTTTGTGTATTGCACCCGGAAGGCAAAACTAGATGACACAAGTGAACTGCAGTTTTACATGCTACGTAATGAACTACACGGTCAGTAGTTTGCATTTTAAAACGTGAAAGTAGAATCTAATCCTCACTACCAGAAGAGAAGATAACAAAAGTAATAGTATAAATTACTGCTAATACAGGATTTAGAGGGGGAAAAAAGCCACAAAGAGGAGGATTTAACAAAATATTTGGAAATTTTAAAAATTATTTTAAGCTACTCTGCAAGTTCAAAGAGATGAGTATGCATTCTATGGAACTCAGTAAGTGGCAAAATTTATCTGCTAACATTATTTCTCCTTCTATGCATGCAGAGCTCTGTATCATCTGGGAAATCACTGAAAAATATTTTGCCGTGTAAAAACAAGAGCAATGTAACATTAAGCACCCTAAGGAAAAATTGGGTTTTTTTAAAATCAAAATGCTTTACAGAATGAAATGTTCTGAATTTTTTTATTTGAAAATTTCAGTGGTTTTTCTGGTACTTTCAATTAAAACCAAACTATTTAGTTCATTAAAGCCTCAAAATACTTAATGTCAGTGCTGGAATATATTTGCCTCACTCCCTGTGTGATGCTGCTTTGCAAGAATAACAAATTCAGCGTAAAACCTGCCATCCTCAAGCACTGGAGCCTGATGGGGCCTGTAGTTCCATTGACTGTCACCTACAAAGTCTGTGGTCAGACTTTTGTGGGCTTGAAAAACTCAGAAATATCTCTGTGCACCAGGAGAGCTGTGGAGCAGGCAGCACAGGAGGAGTGAAGGCACCGAGAGGGAGCTGAGGTTAATGCATTTGATGACCAGAGGATACATGAAACCAGGCGTCCCAGCGTACTGCACCTCATGGAATTCATCAGTCATGTGTTTCCTATCACGCAGGACCAATCCTGCAAGAACTTCAGCTCCACACAGCAGCAATAAATCCTTCTTCACAACTAAATTCTATGCCTGTGTAATTCGATCCAGTTCTACTGAAGTTAATAAAGCTGCAGAAATTTATAGCAGCAGATAATTTGGCCCAGAAAGAATGAACCGCTAATTAGTAAGAGCAAGGGTTGGCATGACAATCTCAGCTAGCTTCAACCTTTGTATTAAATACAGAATATCTCCACTTATCTCATTTGTTCCTGTCATAAATGTATTTGGGAGACTTCTACCTGATGCATAAGAATTTCTTTCCTCAAATTACTACATCGTGCATCAGAGTAGTTTCAACACATAATTCCTTTCAACAATTCAGATAATTACGTTTAAGAACTCAGAACAAGCTTACATAAAGTCGCTTTACTCTGTTTATTAGGTGACAGATACTGTATTACTCATGAGTAACCAGAGCCTGTCACGTTGGAAAATATCATGAATAATATGTCATATATTATGCATGCATGCATAGTCAAATATAACCAAATAATTAATAAAACAAATGAAGAATGCATAATTGAAGTGCTAAATCTGAGAACTCAAAACTGAATAGACTAGCAGAGAATTATTCATCTGCCAGAAAAATATCCATTGTAAAGTCATCTGAGTGCACTCAAGCAACCTACAGCCTTTTAAACAAATTAAGTATTGCTATTAGAAATTGATTATACTTTTTAATAGCAATAAATCCCCATGAAATTAGTTATTGCTTACCATAGCTATAGCATTAACCTTTTGAAGCAAACTTAGCAAATTTAGCTAATGCTAATGACCAATTTTGAAAGGGATTACTCCTTAATTAAATTATGTCATATACAGTAGTATCATAAAATAGGATCATTTTGATTCAAACTGCACCTTAACATGAATAGTCTGTATTGGAATGAACCATGTTAATCCAAAATCAGTAGTTAGTGTAATTAGGAGGAGCATGAAGACTACTTAGATGTGCTATTTTTGAGTGACAGGAAAAACCCCTGTGGTTTACATTGAAAAGACTATGCTCTCTTAAAAAAAATGTTAAACCATGAGTGACTCCTCCCAAGTACCTATCTATTGTTAGACTTCTGCAGTGTGTTTGCTCACTTGTCTACTTAATGTCACCTAACCACCAGGATGTAAGAGGGCTTGGGACAGTCTTATTTTCAAGACAGGTATTTGCCATTTTGCTGTCTCCCTGAGTTAGTAACTAAGTTTTCACAACGGGCCACTACCTTCTTTTGCTACAAAAACAACAAAACCAAAGCAAATCATATATTCAAATCTATATAAAAAGTCATGAATCACTGTAGCTATAAATACCAATTTCAGAGTCTGATCAACACATGCAAGATTGTTTCAATAATTGGTGGTGGTTTTATTTGTGGTTCAAATGGAATGAAATGAAAGGTGATTGACATAATTCCAGTCTCTGCTGGACAGGCTTTGGACCCCAAATCAGGCAGAACTCCAGTGTGCAGAAAAACTGCCTTTTAGTAGTTCAGGCAGTGAAGCTCTAGCACAAGTGGGTTTCTTACAAGAAGCAGGGTCCCTCTAGCACCTCCAAGAACTAAGCAGCTCCTGCCAGAAGGAAAGCCAAAGGAAAAGGGAGAAGGTTATAGGCAGTTGCCACACCAACTCCACCAATCAAAGCCATTCCCACAGGTTCAAATGAATTAAGCAGTTTCCATCATCTTCTGCATGCTCTGCCTCATGCAATTAGGTCAGGAAGATGAGCACAGTATGTCTATGTTTATGCTTATAGCAGCAGAGTCCCCAGAAATGAGGTAGAAATCAGATCTCCGAGGCAGAAAGGAGGGCGGGTTAGCAAAAGGCAAGCTAGCCCTACAACACACTGCATTTCAATACAGCCATTTCAGCCCGCAGCAGGACACACAGACAGTGGCTGCAGAGAGCAGACAGTGGCTGCCACACCACTGCCAGCACAGTGGCTCCCAGGCAGTCTTTTTTTCCCTCGTAGGGTTAAAGAGCTGGTTTTAGAGTAGGACAGGAGCTCGCTCCCTCCCTCCTGCAGATAACCAGGTGCTCCCTAGAGCACAAGATCTAATGCGGAGACACAAGTGGCATTTCCTCCAAACCTGATTTCAGGCTCATCTGAGACTGAAATGCAATACAAAAGACAAAGTATTTGTCACATATAAAGTAAATTTGTTAAAATAATATAAAATAACACACACAACAAAATCTTGTGTAATCCCCTGGTTAATCAAAACTGCTAAGGAGCTTGTAGTATTACAGCCACAACTCAAAAATCATCTTTGTTCAAGTTTTTTACTTATTTTTGTGCGTAGCTAAGAAGAGTAAAATCTCAAACCAGAGGGCTAACTATTCCCAAACATGCAGAAGTTTGGATCCAGATCTGAACTTTGTGGTTGGCCTTGCTTCCCTACTGGCTGGAGCCCAAGCCCCTATTACCAAGCACCCCAAACTGTGATACGGATGAGAACGCGTGTGGGAAACTTTGCTCGTATGCACATGTAACTCCACAGTTGTCATCACTTCCCTCTTCAGAGTCTTGGCTGCGAATTTGAATGAAGCCCAGTGGTGCCGCAGTCCTTTCCCCCTCCACTATATATTTGTCTTTTTCTCCCCAGTTTGAAATATTTTTGCATACAATGCCAACTGAAAGCCCTCAAAGCTGGAACGCTTACTGTCACTTCAACTATGCAAGGGAGACAGACTTTTATTGGAAACATTCCTTCCCTTCCTTTTCATTTTTGCTGCTCCCACGCTGTTGTTGGCAGCTTTAGATTCATATCAGAAGGAAAGCATGTAGAATGTACGCAGTCAGGCAGTGGTCCTGTAAGGCACTTCATGTGCACAAACATCTGCAGCTGTGCACTGCTTCTGATCTGTAGGAGACTACATATGGGCACTGAGATCAGAACACATCAAATCCCTATTATTAAATGCATGTGTGTTTAAAGCAGTGAGTCTTAATTCCTGTTAAGAGACTCCAATAATAATAAGAAAAATAAATTATATTTGCCCCCACCAGAAGGGAAATTATGATTTCATTCTCTCTGTTCAGGTCGTACCAGCACAGAAATGCAACAACATAAAAGGCTAATAAGGCCTATAGCAAGATGCCTTACAAATACTAAAGCACAATTACCATTCAAACCTCATTTACAGTTTTTCCCTCTGTATAGCCAAAGCTCTTGTATTGCTTCAAACTCTTAGGAGGCAGCAAGAAGCCAAAACCAGGTGCATTCATATTCCTACATGATGTAGATTTTTAACAGTAAAAAGAAGGAGCTGGGAACAAATTAACAGGCAGGTTTTTCATCTCCAAGCACATTCCTATTGGGTTTAGCTGTCTTACTGAAAGCTATCTTCAAAAAACAAAAGAGGCTCCACTCAAATATGAGGAAAAACTTCTTCACGGTGAGGGTGACAGAGCCCTGGAACGGGCTGCCCAGGGAGGTTGTGGAGTCCCCTTCTCTGGAGATTTTCAAGACCCGCCTGGATGCAGTCCTGAGTAGCATGCTCTAGCTCTAGGCAATCCTGCTTCAGCAGGGGAGTTGGAGTAGATGATCTCTATGGTCCCTTCCAACTCTAAAAATTCAGTGAAATTCATTGAAAAATAAGGAGCACAATAAAGGAGAAGCTAAGTGATAACCAAGGAATTGCTATAAACAAGTGAGTCTAGCTGACGCAAAGCTCCACTTTGGCTCCATGCCCTGAAATCTTATGCTGTAAATGAAGTAAAAATAAGTAGTAGATACATGGAAAAGCCAATGGAAAGCAACTCTTTCTTGCATTTATTATTTTTCTTTCTCATATATGAATTGAGACAGAACTCCATGCTGACCTTTGAAATAGATGCCTAAAAAGTACAGCATTTTTGCCATGAATTTAGGAATGTAATTTATTACAAGAGACTTAGGAAGGCTTACACTAATTATTCACAGGAAATACTGCATTTCAGTCAAGAAATTTTACAACCAACGTAAATTCCTATGGAGAGATACCTTTGGTACAAATCCCCACAGAATGAAGCAGTGATACATCTCAAAAGGTACAGATGTCAGTAGAATGCCGTCCTCGCTCACGCAGAAATCCCTACCGACATCTGGAGAAAGTTAACTGGTACAAATATTTTAGGACATAACAAAGAAGCTGGCAATATGCTGAACAAAGGCCACTTTCTTATTTTAGACTCTGCTTGCCAGGTTACTGATACAACCAAGTTTTCATACATAGTTGTGTTTTTGTCCTGCTTTGATTTTCAGATTTGCATTATATGTGCAAATCTAGTACATTTATCCACAGTTACTCCTAAGGTGTTTCAGATCACCTTTCCAGCCTGAGCACTACCCATAGAGAAGCCGATTGTGCTTATGACCATTGTGACTTACAAAAGAGTCCCCTGGAAGGGGCAGGCCTTTTGACTGACATTTCGAGAAGCAGCAGACTCAATCTGATAAAGTTTCATCATACTCTGACCTGAGGCAAGTCACCCGTGACTGCCCCTCTTCCTCGCTCCTCCTGGACTGTTTATGTACAAGCACCCATGACCACACTGTCCACCTCAATCTGGGCAAAGGGCAGATTCACTTCTAATTAAATCGTTCTGGTCTTTTGAGAGCAGCAGACCTTTGACCAATATCTTTCTGGGATATTGAATTCAATCCAATCTACTGACATATGTGCTCAGGGATTCCTTTTATAAAGTCTAGAAATGTTTTTGTCTCCTTCTGATGTGCAGTAACCAAAACCACTGTCCTCACCAAGAAGGTAACAGGAGATGTCTGGAAAGTTTTTCCTGCCTTCTGTCCACCGAAAGAAATCAGCTAATTCTTTAAACCAGTCTTTCAGCCACATCAGCTTTTTCTATAATTTCAAAAACTTACTCCACTAAGTTTCATTAAAATGGATAATCACAAGGATGGTTTAATTTGGCCAGCAGAAACTCTACTTTATTTTATAATTAGTGTTGGTATAGCAAAGTATGAAAAGAAACAGGCACCGAGACACTGTTCTTCAATTTTAATATTATAGCTAGCTGTGTATAATTAACTATTAAAAGTTTTTTTCCTTTAGCAGCTGAATGGCTCCACCAGTTGGTGAAATTAATGAGAATCTTTTACATCATGTCAATGACCTCATGTAGATAAACTGATGCAAGGTATAAGGTTTTCAGTGGAATTACACTCAAGTCTATGTCAGCCAAACAGCTATCATCTACGAGGAATATTCAATGATATACATGGAATAGGTTGGTGATCCCTATCCTAGCTGATCCCTGGGCTTCTAGTGAATATATAGGTCCAACAGGATACACATCCTGGCACAAGTTTATATACTTGTAATTTTACTTACTAATTATAAGTAAGTAATTACAGTTGCATATATAATATGCAATTGATTTAGCCTAGGCAACAGTTAGGCAGAAAAGGCTGGAGATTTTTCTGGGATCTTTTTGTTTTATTTTATTTCATTTCCCAGTGTAGTAAGATCTTAAATTACAGATATGGGTATCTGGCATAACCTTAAACTAAGCCCAACACTTCACACTTTCATTTGCATTTTTCAGTCAGGAACACCACTGAAACTCAGACTTCTGCACTGGAGTATATAAGAGCTGACCTTAAAACCTTTACCTTGGACTGAGGTGGGCTTGACAACCTTTAGTTACTTTCCTGCAAAATGAGTCTACCACTGAGATTTTCATTTTCTTGTCTGCACTACGAAATACTGAATTTTGGTGAGTTTGCACCAATACTGCAATTCTTCTGTGAGTCTGATGAGAATTTCAGCTGATGATATATCAAAAGGTTCTCCACACAAGTTAAGTCTCCAACCAATTCACAAGTGACATAATACAAGTGTTTTTCCTAATGCTGATGTCAGGAATATTTTGCCACCTGGAGTGAGGTGGAGACAGGCTTCAAAATCACATTGATCACCCCCCTTCTAAAACAGTGACATTTTAATTCCTATATCCCTCTGGTGTGGCAACTGACAGGCCCGGGCAATTCATCTGTTCTTTCCTGCATTCCCAATCTGCTATTAACAGCTGTTCTTACACTGAAAACCAACTCCTGTTTGCAACTAGTCATGTCAAATACGACTTAAAAACCCATATCAGTAACAGTGAAGACGGTAATATGAAAACGTTAAATGCCAGACTGACATTGATTTTGGTATTTCATGTTTGATGAACAAGATGGAATTCCCAAATTGAGGAAGCGGTAATTAGCATGCTGACTACCTCAAATACACATCCATCCCTGTTAACAGGTTGGTCTTGATAATTGTTAAGAGGCAGTAATAGACTGCATTCTTCATTGTCATAACATGTAAAGCCATATTGTGAAGAATAAGATGTGTAACTTGTGACTAATCTGCAAACCTGAAAGTTCTCTTTGTGGGAAGAGCCCCTTTCACATCAAATGGATATTTATTTTTCTTAAATTCAGAAACCAGATGACGACTCACCAAGTATTATCTATCTGCAGGCAATAAGAGAGTGGTGAATGGAACAGAGACTTGGAGGATTTCTTGAAAATGCCACAATGAACAACATGAAACCATTTATATTTGACATATGTATCTACATTTTCTAATACAAAGTGAGATGGTAATGCAATATCCCCTCAGTGTCTCTATCCAGGTATAAAAATATGAAATAATATTTACAAATCTCTTGCATTTCTCTTCTACCTTTACATAAAGCATTAAGACTGCTTTTACCTCCATGTGTAACATCAGTGATGTTACAGTAATAGTCACTAGATTTTTACCTTATAGCAGTAAAAACAACTTCACTGAGGAACTATTAAGTGAACTTTAATAGCCAAATTGAGGATTTGGTTTCCATTTCAAACAAACTTTTCTTGGGGCATGTTTATTCAGTTGTTACATGTACCCAAAAAACCCTCTTAATCTTACTGGACCTTTATAGTTCCTCCCAATCTTTACTAAAACACTTCTTTTGATCAGTAGAGTCAGTAGACTGAAAGAATTCTGCATTTGGATGTCATGATGATTTTGCTTGGGTAGTAAAGATCAGACTGTGCTCACATGCATCTTTTCATATGAGTTTTCCAATATTTAAAGGAATAGGGAAAAGGGAAATAAAATTTATACAAGAAAGAAGAGTAGGAAAAATGATATAAGAAACATTTATGTATGTCACAGAGCTCTTATTTAAGTCTTACGTCTGATAGTTTTCTGATGCACCTTTGTACACAAAATCCACCACTATACACTCCTTTTCCCTGCTTTTGCTAAAACAATTGAAGAAAATATGCCCCTGCCTTGTCTGAGAAAGGTGCTGCACATTAAAAGAAAATGTATGGGTCACTGAAAATGGAGTTTTATAATAGAACACATTAGTGTACAAAATACATTAAAATAAGAGGAAGCAAAACTTGCTAAAAGCAAATTTCATGATTTCATACTGTGGCGCATCTTTACGAAACAGAAGCTGGATCAACTTTGCAGCCTTTATAACCTTCCCATTAGCAGTTCTCAACACACTGACTTACTGGTGATATATATGCACAAACAGAAACTGCCACATCATTATCAGACAGGCAAGCGAATGCATTATCTTCTCACTTTTCTCCTATCCCCAGCTAATGTCTCATCATACCAACCTCATCAGCTATCACTGATAATCTGCCCTTCTTCTTGCCTTCATCTCAAATGCAATCTCACACATTACTATGAGGAAACAACCATGGCTGGCCTGGCTATCAACTGAAGGCGGACAGGAAAACTGGCAAAAGCTGTATGCGGATACGGCTGACCTTCAAAGCGGCAGTTTGCAAAACATATGTGCGGCCACAAAATAATATTAAGCAACCTTTCCAGTGCTGCCACTCTTAGATTCACACTGGGGCTAATCAATATTGCCCTTCAGCACTGGAGAGACATTCCCACATCCTCATGAAGGTTTCTGGTTTAATTTAATTCAGTACAATAATATCACTAGCTTCAAAATAGATCAGCGTACCCCATGGAGGTGGCAAGCAAAGTCAAACCTGGCCAGACACCCCAGCATGTCCCCCAGCGGGTGACAGAGAGCATGGTCCCCTCCTGCAGAAACCCTCGAAGGCAGAAGCACTTTCCAGGCTGAGGAGCTAGACTGTAGGAAGTGGGCAGGGTCAGCAAATTTGCTACTTCTGTGAAATAAGTGAGCCTTCCTTCAACCCAGTCTGTCTATAGCTTTGTTGGGAAAAGGTTTTCTTTTATAAATCAGGTTTCACCTACACCCACGAGGCATTGTGGGGCTCACGGTAACTGCCCTGGTGCTGAGGGATTCTTTTTCTAACTGGAAATTAGGCTGCTGCATCCTGCGCTCCCTCAGTCTGCAGAAAAACCTCTGCACTAATGCCAAGACCAAAGAGGTTTGGGGAACCAGCACAGCTTCAGCCACAGTCTTATTCCGTTTACCCCCAATGGGCTAATGACTGTAGATCAGGGCATAGAGTATACACAATAGAGAAAGAGCTTGAAGACAACTTCTTCCTTCCATGCCCTCGTTAGCTTTCTCTGGTGATGCTCAGGCCTTGCAGCTCCTCAGCTCACAGCAGGAACTTCAGCTCTTGTGAGTCCAGCGTGTTACGGCAGACACACTCCAGCTGCTAAGGCAGCCCCTCTAATGGACCAGCAGTCTCATTTGTCAGCTCCTTCCAGCATTATAAAAATCAAAAACTCAGCTGATTTGGCATGCATCTGATATACTTCTTCCATACAGAAGCCCATCTGCAAATATACATATTTTAAGTGTTCCTTTTTCCATTACTTAATCTCTCCATAATTTCTGCTTATATTTTGTAAAGCACAGAGATCTGTTGTTCGTTTAAGAGCTTAAAATCCGTACCAGCTTCTTGTAACTAAAACCAAGGCAGTGCTGCACTCCAGCGAGATCTACTGCACAACACAATTACCCTATCAATTGACTACACATCAATAGGACAGCACATGATTAGATAACAGTGGGGAATCCTAATGATCCCCTGTGAGAATTGGGGTGGTGCAAGTCCCTCATTTTCTGCTCCACGATGTGTAGATGAAAAGTACACTGGAAGGAATACAAAATGCGCGGCAATTTTTCTGTGCACATCCTAGCTTCATTTTCATGGGAATGTGGAAATTTAACAAAAGAGCAAGGCCACGATTATCAGATGGAAGACAAAAAACACTGGTTCTCATGTCTTACTTAAGAGCACAGTGACTTGTCTGCTTCTTTATCCCTGATACTTTCAGAGGACTGATATTTTCAAAGCAGCTGCTAGACACACACGCTCACCCCACAAGAATTCATGGGTTCACCAGCGTCCAGAGGTAGGTGGCAAATACACACTGAGCCCTGCACCTGCCTCTGCCTGGAGGCTTCCTCTGCAGCCACGCTGTTCCTCTCACAGGGCACTCCAGCCAAATTAATACAACCCTCCCAGGACCAGACATGTGCCACAGCTTGCTGCAAGGTTGCCGACCGATTTTTGTTTGTGTTTATTCCATTCCCCATCCTGTGGGTAGTGGAAAGTTCAAACCAAGCATAGGAATTTTTTTTAATCTTCTGAAGAAGAAAATGATTTTGAAATGAGCTATAAAGCGTTCTTACACACTCTTTTCATTTCACCCCTGGACATATTAAAATCCCAAGAGAGATCTGCATGTTACCAGAGGCTGTCAAATTAACAGAAATACACTGACAAGGAGAGTTTTTTTCAGGGAATGTTAGTGCAGCAATAATGGTGCTAAGTGGTGGCAAAGCATCATTTTGCTTACAGCAAAATTTCATGCATAAATGCAAAATAAATGCAATTTCTGCCACCTGTTTTTTGTCCTTGCTTCATGTGTTTGGTGCATTTTAAAGGGATTCTGTGGTTTTCTCTTTCATACACTTTTCTGGCAGTTTCTAAGAATCAGTACTTTACAATATGTGACACTTAGAAACTCCCAAACAGCTGATCAGATTGCTTCACATGTTTAGGAAATTTGGTGATGCAAACACTGCAGTACAAATCCATTATACAGGGAAATTAGGGAAGTCCTTTTTCAAGCACATGCTATTTTACCGAATACCTGCTATCTGGTTCTGTACTATCTTTCAGTAATTGGATTTTTTGACTGCTCCAGGTCTCTTGTGTTACACATTAAACAGAGCTGTGCTTCCCTTGTTCCCTTGGCAGCCAATTTTGTGGGGCACACATCAACGTTATCAACAGGATTTTCCATACTACATTAACCTCATAGTTCACTTTGTCCAATAGCAACTGACTAATTTTATCCATATGGTGTTTTCAAATATTACTTATTTTGCCAGTCTCAATACAACCTCGTTTGGTTTCCTTTCTTGGCAACAGATGTACATTGAACAGGACTATCTCAACTTAGTGAGTGAGCCCTCTCTAAAATGTAGTTTTCTATTAACTTCATCTTCTCCCAAAGCTTTGCTATTTCACTGCACAATTGCTATGCAATTAGTAACCTCCCTTCTTTCCTTAGTTTTTTCTATCAATACAATTCATCAGAAATTAGTATATTTTGCACACTCTTTGAAGGAAATAAATGGTTGATTTAGGCTGAAAATGATCTAGTGCCATGTCTGGTGATGATTTACATTGAAGGAGTTACAGTAAGGCACTTTTTACACTGCTCTAAGCTATAGTCAGTGATGGACTGCCAGAGAAAAGACTGGGACATTTCTATGTTCCTAGTATGCATGAACATCTACTGTTGTTGCAAGCACCTGACACCCTCTGGCTCAAAGCCATCTTTCCCTCCATTGCTCTGTTTTTGTTGTGAAAAAACTCAGGTAATCAGAAGGATTTGACACGATATCTATCTTTCTAGTGTTTGCACTCACCAATGCAGTACTTAAGTAGTTAATGATAGCAAGCCTTGTACCAAAAACAACGTGCTTTGGCAAACACCACTTAGGGCACTTCTGTTGCAAGCTTTACACATGTAAAGTGACTATTTCACTTTGAGGAAGTAATGAAGCCTTTGCATCACAGACATTAAAACTACTCATATATTAAGATATTTATAAGCTGAAATACAAAGGTCGCTATCCTGTATTTTGGATGACATTCTCAACCCTAAAGCGTCCTTGACTTTGTGATGTTCTTTGCTCCCTGTCCCAAGTCACTCCCCTATAAATTCAATTAGCAAAAATAATTGCTTCACCACAAACTGACTAAAAATGCCAAGACCCGTTTAGAGACAACAGCAATCATTAAACAAAACCCATTTGCAGGAGAGCTGAAGGCATTTCCAATACTCACATGAGATTTAAAAATAGAAGACACTTCAGAGTGCTTAAACTGCAGACAAAACCCTGTTTAATTTCAAAGGTTGTAGGGTTGCTAATGCACCAGCTACTTCAAAGATAGCAAAATAAATTGCTTTTTTAAAACACCGCAGCTCCATCCAATATGATGGGAAATACATAAGGTTTACCAAATATGAAATTTGATGTTCCTAGGTTGTTCAAAAGTTGTCCTTATTTGGATAAGTGAGCAGAGAAAAAGGAATAACTTACCATCTCAGTTAGGCTCAGCTTTGGAAATTACTGTTCAGTCATGAACCTCAAATAGTCAACCCACAAGGCCACCTCTCCCTGTTTTATTCCACAATGCTGGAAAAATAAAGTGTTGTTTATATAGCTGGAAGGCTTTGCTTTATTATAAAACACAACAGGAGAGCAATTTATTTAATATCATTATTTAGCATGTGCATGACCATAGATAAACAGCAATCCACTCAAGAATTTAAGGCCTCCCCGGAAATAGTTTTACAACCCTTTCAAAACCAATGAACTTTTGACTCAAGACTGGCTTCTCTTTTCCATAATTATTTTTCCTAAATCTATGAGCAAGCTCTGATTACCTTTACACTATATGCAATTAAAAACCCAATACCATGCACGTAGGAAGGACATGCCTGGTTACTGGGATCCTCATTCTCAGGCTGGGCTGGCAGGAGCTGTTCCTCCACATTGAATTTTATTGGCTCCATACAGCGATTTCAATGAAGCTCCCAAATAAAAATGTCAATGTTTGGCCTATGTCTGCAAAAGTTTCCCTTGCAAAAGTTCCTTCCCTTTATGTTTGAAAAGTTTTCCTTGCAGGTAGGAGTTCATATAAACACAGTGCTGCGTGATTAACACCAACTGTGTCCCGAGATATCCAAGGTGTGCTATGCTGAGTCCTTTGGAAAGATACCTTGATGAGACAATGGTCACCTGGAGAGATGGAAGTCCACCCATTTTTATGTAACTATAGCTTACTCTAAAAGCAGATTTAGCATGGGATTAGGTGAAACTAAAAGATGCTTTCAGAAGAGAAGGACAAGGAAATATATCATGAAAACATTCAAGTTTACCTCAAGTTTACTAACCAAAACCTGAAGCTTGGGCTAAAAATAAAATAAAATTTAAAAAAAAAAAAAAAAAAAAAAAAATCACTACCAGGAGAGAAAAAACTGGAGGCTAACTGCACAGCTCTTTGCAAATAGTGGCTGTGTAAATAAATTCAGGCACAGGAGTAGGTACACACTTTGTGACAAGGGGACTTGTTTCCTGCCAAGTGTGAATTTTCATGAGGGCATGCAGATCTAAATCTGCTGCAGCAAGCCAAAACAAAAGCTCAAGCTCCGCGACCAGTTTGAAATTTGGATGAACTGCTGCCAGGACATCAAGCAATAGGGCAAACCTTGTAAAAGAATCATTCTTAATGCTTTATGTTTTGTATATGATGGGTATTGATCCAGTTACTGAATGTGTTTTACAGGGAATTGAAGTATTCCTGAAAAAAATCCTGGTAATATTTAGGAACAAATGGAACTCTTACAGCCTTTTTCTATCACTTTCACATATGTTTGTGTGTATCTACATAAGGTATAATACTTAGATCAGTGTCTCCAGCTTTTGTCAAACAAAAGAAATGTCAAAGTAGTAATATCATTTTTTTCCTATTAATAACACAAGAGGATGCTATTAACTTTCAGGAGAGTGAAGGCCTCATCATGTTCCCCCTTCCTGTCCAAACTCACTCAAGAGTAAATATTTCAAAGGGTTCAAGCTTGCTTATTCACTCTCTTTTCCCAGCTTTGCATACTTGCTTTGAAGCAGCTGTCCTCAAAGGATCAGATACTGAGATTTCTAATCCTGTTTCAACTTCTCAGCAAGACTTCTGAGTTCTGTTAAAGATTAGGCAACCTTTTTTTTTTGTTCTGTGCTGAGGCCTTCTAGGCATGTGAACAAGGAATGAGCCTCCAAATATACTAAATGAAGGTGACATTGCTGCTGGCCATGAAACCCCTTAAAGGAGATAATTTCCATTAACAAGAAAATTACAAAAAATACATTATTTAAACCAGCCCTTATTATTTCATCTGAATCAAAAACCATATGTACATAACGAACTTCTACAACAGAGTAAATACAAAACAACTGGGATTTTAGGAATTGCGCTATATATGAAAAATGTTCCGAAAAAGAGTCAAAGTATGTTGTGTGATGGAAAGCCAAATGTCCTGCACATTCCCTCCCTAAAACACTGTTATATTTAGCAAAGCAGCCCACTCTCAGGTGGGAGGTTTGGGGAACGGATACTATTGTAGTAGTCCTGCAAGCAGGTATTTTCTGCGCACGTGTACAATACCAGGAAATTTAAAGTGTGTGTGTGTGTGCACACGTGCAAGCGCAGGGGCAGAGACCATTAGGAGAGTCACAATACAACATTATGAAACACTGCAGCTCACAGGTACAGCGTTTCAAATTTCAGCTGGGCTGGCACTGCCTGTCAGTTAAATTATACTTTACCCATTCCTGTGGAATATTTGGTGACAAGATGGAGATTTCATTTTTGGAAATTAAATGAAATGAATCCTAGGTAGCTGTTTGGACTACTAATATAATCTATATCTGGCAAATTTCTTCTCTAAACACAGTCCTGCTGTAGTTAGGGGATTTCACAGGGGAACTCAGGCTGCCGAGTTCATACCCACACAAAGGCTCCTGCCCAGAAGAGATCAGAATGGGACTGTCAAAGTAAAGGTAAGTGCCAAGATAAAAAAGACATACTGTTGACCTTGAACAGTTCTTTTTAGATTTGATGCCATATGTAACTCACACAGAGGGTACAGGTAGTGCTGGCACCTGGAGAGTTTCTATCCTAGAACAGATGCAGAGGCCACAGTGAGCCACCCTCCCTTCACGGGGTGAGACAGGGGGCAGAGAGAGGTCCTTCCTCGCAGCCAGAGAATTCAGAGATGAGATCAAACACTTCAACAGGGGAACTGTAACAGGAGAAAAGGTTGCAAATGTACAGACTAATGGCATGTTTCAAAGTAGAAGAGATACAAGCAAGTATCACACCCTTCTCCTTTGAGTGCCTGTGCGTGGAGTTATTCTGTGAATGGCTCCAGACAGGGCCCCATGACTACAGCCAGGGGGCCATGGGGATTAACAAAGCCATGACGTGAACAAAACCCAAAGAACAGCCCCCGTCAACTGCAGCATTGCCCCTAAAAGACCAAGTGACACACACAGCAAAACTGTGAATCCAGACAGCTGGTCTGCCAGCTTCTCAGATATAGTGCAATGGAAGACACCATGAGACTTGCTTGCTGGCCTTCAGGGGAGTGGGGAATCCCAATCTGAGAATGTTCCTTTACACAATAAGAAATTCACTGTGTAAGGTTTTTGAGGAGAACAGGGGCCTGTCCATTGTAGACGCACAAAGGAGAGTGGTCCTCTGAAAAGCTGTGCTCTATCAATACAGAAACACACACCAGCAGTTCTGGTGCTGACAAGTTTCTCTTGAAGACTATTTTGTCTGGTTTTGGAGCCCAGTTAACAAGAGCACAACTTCCTGTGTCCCAAGGAACCTGTGCCACAGAGCAGCCCTGGAAACAAGGGCGTTTTTAATTATTTTTCTTTATAGTTGATTCTAGGAGTGCTGAAAAGGGAAAATGTGGTATAAACCTTTGCAGACAAACCTATCGGGCAGCTGAGGATACCCCTACTTTTAGCTCTGGGTTTAAGGGCCATGTAGGTTATTTAATTGGGTTATTTTCTTCTTCCAGACAGCAAAACCAACTACTCTAGTGGGTAGGCCCACTAGAGACCGAAAATTCTCTACCACAGCCCTTGATGCTCAAGGAGATCATAACCACATACTTTCTGGGTCAAAGCCAGAAGCTACAGTATGAGATTAAAGAATGAGATTGGCAAACCTGGGACTAAAGTTATAAAGCAAAAGAATAAAACAGTACAAGCCCTCAAAAGCATTAAAAGAGACCTTAAACCAAATTTAAATTAAAATTTTAAAAGACTGTGATACTTATAAACAGTGGGAAAATAACCCAGAAAGTGTAACACAATGAATGGGAGGAAACTGAAGTAGGAATGAGCTCCAATGCTCTTAGTATCATGTGAACCACAGAGAGTGGAAAGACCAGATTATGTGCTACAGGTACTACAGAGGTAAAAAAAAATAAAAAAAATTATCTGAACAGCAACGACTGAATGTATATGTCCAAGGTGTGAACCCAAGCATATATACGAACCAGCTGGATCAGTGAGTCAACCATAGGAAGGAAAACCAGGACTTGTGAACACTTGGTAATGATAATGTTGTCTTGTTTCTTACTTCTCATTGCCTGTTTGCAAGCTACAAACTGTGGAACTGCCAAAAAATGTAACATCAGTTTCATAGATGACGAGATGGTTTTATAGTATTTACAGTCTGGCTGTGAGACACAAGGAGATCAAAGCTAGAGTTACAGATCAAAGACCCAAGAAAACCTCTAACCAAGGCTCTTTCATCAGAAAGTCACGCACTCACACAGAATTAGCATGAGTAAGTAATAATCCAGGCTAGGATTAGTCAATCCAATTCTAGACACACATCCCAGAGAGCTGTCCAACCCTGCTTTAGAATCACTAGAGAAAAATAGCCTCATCTCATTTTAAAGTTGCTGTCTGGTTTAAATTTGATGAATTACGCCCCATCATACTTTTGAACTTCTGACTGCAAAGAGAATCCAAACAACCTGAAATATATATCTATCTTGTAAGCCTCCAAAATGACACAGGATAGATTCTACCCCTAAGGCAGCACACATTATGGTGAGCAGGAGGAGTTTATTCTAGATGTTGTGCAGTGTCATCAACAGATTTGACAGCTTTTGCTATTTGACTACAATTTTTTCCTAACAGCAGTGTTGCCTCATGAAAGCTCATAGTTCATCCAAGTCTTTGGTGGACTTTCATGAAGTTTCTTTTAATCTAGAGCTTTTAATCAGTTCTAGAAACAAGCTCTGTAATAGTTATGCAACAGTGCCTCTGAATTTACCCCTTGAAAAATAATGCATGTGACAATCATAAACACATGATGCTCATCTCTTTTTTTACTAATAAGGTTTGGACATTCTGCCACAGTTTACCTTATACAGGCAGATCCACCACACCTTATGACAAATTTATCATATACATCCAATGATTTCATGCAGTAGAATTTATGATATGCACTGTGGGTAAACATTTTCCCTTCTAATTTCTGGTTACTTATTCTCTTTCAGGAGAGAAGAGCATCCTAGCATGTCCTCATTTTGGATGTTCAATTTTTTAAAAAACTGTAGTTATATACTTCTTATCATTGATAATGTTCAGACATATCTGACTGAAACATCTGAAATGTTCCCTCCTGTGAAAGAAACATTTGACTACATATCTAAACAACATATCTGGACCCTAGGGTTTACTAATGGTTCTAAATTGAAGTGAACAGTTTTGAAGTAGCATGTCTGTAGTATGCCTACAGATATAATTTGCAATTCCAATAATAAGGAAGCTCAACTTCAAAATGTAAAAGTAAGTCCAAGTTTTACACCAAATTCTTCCCCTGTCCTTCCTACAGAAGTCACATTTAGTGCAGGGGACTGCATACGTGCTACATATGTGGTACTCCCAGCATCCTCAAAATCTCTCTCTAATCCTATAATTTAGAGCTCTTCAGGTAAACTAACTTCCAACCAACGTGACATGAGATCTTCTGCGACTTCAGTGTGAACACATGACTGGAATTCTGCAGTCTCAGACCACGCACCATAATTAAGATGAGGTTTCAAAAAGGAAAAGTTGGAGGAAGATATGCCATGAAGCAACACTCAAAGAGCATCGATTACATACTTCATCCTATACATTCCAAAGTTTTACTGGCCCTGGAAGAAGACAAAACCCTTTGACCATGAGGTGTTCAAAACTCTGTCTAGCTCTTTGGAGGAGCCCAGTTCTGAAACTGCTAATTCCTGATGTATCCAGCATGCTCCTTTTCCCCAGTTGAAGGCAAGAGAAGAGAATATTGATCTGGAGCAAATTCGACTGATCTATTTGAAAGAACAGTAAATGATATGCCAAAATATCACAATAGCGTAAGAAAAAAATCTGAGAACCTAGTTGAAATAACCAATGTTATTATAAATAGTATAACATACCAGAAACAAAAGATTTCTTCCAATCTCTAAGTTGCCAGAGAAAAGCGCAGGATTCCAAATTCGGAGAGATTAGACAAGTATTTGAAATAAATATGAATAACAACCCAAGTGAGCTTAGGTAAATACAGTGCCAGGTACCCGAAGACAGTCTGGCAATTAATCCATTGTAAGCCTCTCTTTTCCAGTAGTAAAGGTCAGGATTTAGAAGCTTTTATCTAACTTCAGTAGTGCATGTTATTGCAGTATAGTGGGAGGTAGAAGGAGAGCTGAGGAACAAGGGAGGGACCAGCAGGGGAATTCCACACCCATACTTTATTATGAAAAAATACTGTAAGAGAATGTCCTATACAACTTTCCTTGCCAGATAACATAGCACCTGGGTTTATTTGTTTAAATAAAAAATTTCAGTAATGCTGCATCTGATCTAGAATTTAAAGAGGCTAAAGATTTTCCAGTACTATGCTTTTATTCTGCTGAATATTTCGATAAGCAAAAAGAGGAGCTACTTCAAAGAATTTATTCACTGTCCACTCAATTTTTTTAGAAAAGATGTAAAAGCGTATCTGGCTGCCTGTTTCTTAACAGGAACATTAAATATTTGTCATCTGGCATCAGCAAACAAAATAATGCTGAATCCTTTCTACTTTTCATTCCTTCAAAGGACTAAGTTCAGAGATTAACCACATCATCTTTCAAATGCAGGCTCACATACTCAGCAATAACAGCAAAAAAAAATTAAATCAGTACTTACCATGTAATTTTATGCTGCATTTTCAAGAGCATCATGCTAGCAACTATAATAGTATGGAGACAGGAGTCATTCTATAAGCTGATTCTGAAATACTGCATGCACAATACCAGCACAATAGTTTGGGGGTATTTTTAAGAGTTATATTATTTAGGTTTGGAAAAATAAGGTCAGACAGGGCTGTAGGTCATTATTTCAAAAGAAAATTAAGAATGCAGGCAATTTCAATCTTTTCCATATTAAGTCATATACTACAAAGATATGTTAAGACAAATATTTCACATATCTGCAATACCAAGAAGCAATGCAAAATAATTTTAAATAAGGTATCAACAAAGATTATTTAGGTATATTGACATTACAAGTGTGTGTTGGAACTCTACCTACACTCAGGTTTGTTTGGCATGAAAACCTGATGTAGACTTGTGAGCACCAGCTTTGGCTAGATGAAGGAGCACAAAAGAAGAGAAAATCAGACTTTCTACGGTCCTACCTTTTCAGTGCAGAGTACAGAAGCCAGTTCATGCCATTTCATCACTCTCTAAGACTCAATTCCTTCCTGCTGTGTCCTTTGCAACATGCAAATCACCTTGCATCCCAGAATTGCTCACAATGGCTGCAACAAGATATTCTATGATACAGAGCGTATATGTTGGTTTCACAAAGTAGGCACAGATCATCATTCAGATCCTGATACATTTTTTAACCTTTTCTTGCATGTGAGTTTCATGGAATTGATAGAAACATCTTGTGAGCCTCATGATTGTCAGGAGCCACCCTGTAATCTGACTTCTAATAGTGACAGTAGGGGCTATAGTGCTGGGTCTTCAGTGACCTCTAATAATAACCACAACTATCCAAATGTCTAAGAAACACAGGTTTAAGGGGTTATTTTATCCAGTATTAAGGAAGCCAAATACCGGAAGTACCAAACTCTAAGGAAAATACCCTAATGATTCACATTCTGGCCTCCTTTATATTAACTTTATCGAAAAAAAACCTGTTAAAGACTAGAAATCTTTCTTTCCTAAAATTGAGAAGAGTAATTAAAGAATGAAAGGGGTGCCAAACATGCAGTTAAACTTTCAAGTTTTATTCATATATCCTAAGTGCAAATATATACACAACTCCGCAAATACTCTAGGAAACACATATATTTTAATTTTAAGCTGTTATTCACTGTAGATAAATTCTGAATCTATCACTGCAAGCACTGGCATGTGAAAACTGAGCTATTCTAAACACTTACAAAATATTCTGAAATATTTCCTTCTCAATCATTTTTGTTCTTTCTTAAGCAATTAAGACAGATTTGAGATCAAAACATTATCTGTCATAGATTCATTTTTAGTAATATCAACATATTCACTTCAACTTTTTATCTATATATTATGCTATAAAGACAGAATATTATTTTTACAGTACGTAAATTACAATAGAAAAGTAAAAAATATTTTCAGTAGTAGAAAAAAATGAAATGGACACATTCGTATTAACATTCTGATTCTGAAGAATCTGCATATCTCAATTTAATGTGTGCTGACTGGAAAGAAAAGCAGACCTGGTTTTGAATAAGAACTATTGGAAGTAGGGCATGAGCAATATAAATGCTTTCAAATCACTCATCCCATTATATCAAACCAGAGTGAGATAAACGAAAACTAGAAAGTTTGCAGATAATATTCACAGAGGGGAAAAAAAAGGAACAAGTCCACTTATTTCTTTTATGATGCACTGCACATGCTGAGAACTTACACATACTCACCAAAAACACACGAACAGTATATATTAGCTTGAAACACTTATGTAGTTGTAGAATTTGAGAAAATTTAACCGAAGTTTGGTCCACTGTCTGTAAGGATGCTTTTTATATGCAGCAGATCCTAATATATATTTAGGTAATAGATATTTGAGCAAATTATCATGGGCTAAACTGAAATGTTAGCACTTCAGCTGAATTGCTGCACCTGTCTTAAGTTTTGAATTGCCTACATGAAGCCATAAAATTCTTTTAAAGCTTTAGAGTTAGACCCTAAGTTCTTCATTTTAGTTTGAGCCGACATCAAAATTCTTATAATGAACATTGAACTCCCAGAATAAATAGGAATGTGAGTGGATGCAGTATGGTAATGGATTGAGCATTGAACCACAGTTATAAAACCTGGATTCACTTCCCAGCATTACTTCTGCTCTTGGATTATCTTCAGCAAGCTTCTTCACTTTCCTGCACCTTTTTTTTTTTTTTTCTTCCCCCCTATTATTTGCTTTGGCTGTTTCCATTGTATCTTCCAGGCAGAGGCCATCTCACATAATGTGCTTGGGCAGGTCTAGCACAGGGTGGCACTACTGCAAATTCAAGGCCTTTAGATGTTACTGCAGAATTAATTAGAATGTAAGAATAAAAGCTTAAGATGTTTTCTGAGTGTCACTGTTTCCATCCTGTAATGTCCACTACTTTGACTACGACTATCCAATACATCACTGTTGCAGACTAAATACTATTAATCATTTCATCAAATAATTTTTTCAATTAACATGAAATTTAATATCTCTAAATATTTACTTGATTACTTTCTGCAATCTTATGAACAACTATGAGAAATGAATGGTGTAGTTCGAACTGAGATTCAAAAAAAGTTTTAAAGAGATCCCTGCTTCCTTTAATTTTCTTTTAAAAAAAAGTCTTCATCACCTTTTGAGGGAAGGGGCAAGAAAATTGCATTTGCTTAGGTAAAACTGCTCATATAGTTATCCCTTCTGAATCACTTGTCTTGGCATAATATTTCAAATAAGAAAGCACTTTTTTCTTAAACAAGAAACATTCTCCTCAAAGTGAGAGTTGAGATCTGCATCTCTCTTCTCATTTCCTGTCTTTCTCATTTTTAATCAAAATATATGAAGTCATTGCTTAAAAAGGGTATTCAATCATGTGAATATTGTGGAACCAGGAGAATATAGATGTTTAGTGGTAGAAGAGAGGCATGTCAGAGGTTAAATCCTACTGATCTCATTCCTTATCAGAGCCAACGAATCAGATTCATACGATCTTCATAGGATCTCACATAAACCACATATAGCCCCCTATACCTTTCCCAATTGCCTATCCTAGGCAATTTAGCTTTATGTAATACTCCTAGACATCTAAAAAAAACCAACCCAAA
The DNA here is from genome assembly GCF_001431845.1 of Calidris pugnax. NCBI lineage: Eukaryota > Metazoa > Chordata > Aves > Charadriiformes > Scolopacidae > Calidris > Calidris pugnax. The sequence goes on along the minus strand of NW_015090922.1, from coordinate 20,629,180 downwards.
ACTGTATTCTGCAAAGTGTTGAGTGCTCTTGCTATAATAATCTCAGCAAAAACTGAAGCAAACAGTTCAGGGCTCAGCTGAAAGAGCATCACAGTGCTCTGCACCTGCCTGTTCAAATCCTAAGGCCACTGAATTGCAAACATCCCCCTATACGTACACACAGACAGAAAGAGCAGGAGATATTTCCCTCTTTTGATTAAAAATATTTCTGATATTTTTGTATCATACAATCTCCGAAGCACTTTTAAATGAAAAGTAACAAGTGTTTAATATGAGCACTCCTAGTGAAAACCAAGCAATTGCAACTCCCAAAGTGATAACAGTCAATATTTATCTCTTTAACCAATTTGAAATATTTTATCTGAAGATTTTATGTTCCTTTTTATCCTGCCTCTTTGAAGACAGGAAAGAAATACGATGCTCCCGAGGCAGACACACTTTTAGCTGTTGTAGGAGACAATGCAGCACAACAGCACTCTCAGGGAAGCCTAGCTGTGCTCTTTCAACCTGTCTTCCTTTCAAAACCTCTCATGTTTGCTAGATTGCATATTATATTAAAGCCACAAGAGTTGACACAATCTACCTATTAACTACTACCTGGGAAACCTGCTCTTTCCCGTTGTGACACACCAGCTTTACAGCAGTGACAGTCTGAGAACGTGGCGTTCTCATTTTAACAAAAGAGACGGGCTTCCCAGTAAGACTGCACGTTTCCTACATCAGAGGGCCTCCAGGGAACCCCTTAGGCATGTGGTTCCCACAACACCCTCGGAAAGGTACGCCACACTGCATTAGAAAAGTTGTTCTCTACCAGAGAGGATGTCATAACACCGTATCAAGCAAAAGAACACAACTTCAGTTTTTTAAAACTGGTATGAAACAGATTGAGTCACTAGCGTTCTCATTTTCCTATAATGTTTCACGTAACAGATAAATGTACACATAAAGAAAATATAGATATAAATATTTCTTCTGCATGGAACCACCCATTCAAATGATAAGAGAAAATATGCCTTTCTTAAATAATATAACATGTAAACATAAAAATCGCCAGCAGTACTAAATGATGGAATTAATGTATAAAACATACATTATGAATGAGTTTGTATTGCATTTTCCAATTTGCTTTTCTACTTGCAATCATAACATTGCATAAGTTTAACTTTTTGTATGTAACATTCTCTTTGCACCCAGTTCTCTACCTCTCTTTTCCTACAAACTCTCTCGTAATCCACAAAGCCAAGCAACGTCATTACATCCAGACACTGGGCAGCTGCGACCTGAAGATTTTTCAGCTGTGAGGGTTAGATAGTTCTCCTGAAACAAACATCTCCTTCAGCTATCAGGTGGCTTTTGCCACCTTTCCATTTTCACTCAGCAAATGAAAATTATATGCATATCTATTTTAATGAGAGAAAAAAATACAAGTTGAATATCTCATGTCAGAAACCCAGTGGTTCAAGGAAGACTGATTTCTTTTCCTTCCATCTTCATACTGTTTTAATACTTATTTCTTTTTTCCACCCTGTTCATTAAACTTTCCTGTCTATGGTAATATGGATCAAAGTCCATTCTGAAATACACAACCCTAATGCAAAATGATCCACAAAGAACTTCATAATGCTGTTTACTTTGCCCATCTTTTGGGTAAGTTGCCCAAGATACAGAGATACCATTTGCATATCAGCTTTCCTAATGACTGAAACCCAGTTCTTAGATCAGCTCATCAGAAAGAATACTCACCAAGGCTAATTTAATTGCGTGTGGCTAATGTGTCTAAACAGCCTCCAATCAATCGAGAGAAAAACATTCATGACCAAAGTCTGATTTGAGCCCCTCTCTGGAGGAGAAATGCCCTCTCCTCCACTGAATATAGACAGAGTTGGTGGAGAATCATCCTAACGTCAGCATTCACAAAGAGCTCCCTCAAGTTTGTCTGCTTATCTCTATTTTCTTTCATTCAGACTAGTCTGTGAGAAGACAAAACTTCTGCCAAAACTCAAGATGCAGAGGTCTTAAGAAATCTTTATATAGTCTCCAAACCTCCAAAATGTACACATTTAGCCAATCTCAATCTGAAATTGAGAATCATGTGAAGAAACGTCATATTCCAGACATCAAACTCTCACTGCAGCAGAGAAGCTCAGGAGCTCAAAAAAAAACCCTGTAACAAAATGCTCAGATATAAATACAGAATTTACAAAGTAAACTAAAATCTGAACATCTGGAAAGGTCTTCATATGCACATTTTTTGCTATGTAGGTGACAAGCGCAGAACTTACGGGATGAAAACAGAGGTCAGCACTGTTGGACATTTATGCGTACATATGCCAGTAAAAATTAAGATGTGTGTGTATTGACACACAATCACACATGCAAGTGAGCTCAGAGGCATGCTCAATGACTTGACAACAGTGTTAGTGTACACTTATTTACAAGTGTAAGATGGATTCCTGCATTTTATAAATTTCCAAAGTGACCAAAGAGCTGAGAAAGGAAGCTGATGCTGTGATGGGGATCATAGCACCATCCTGGGTGTCTGCACTGTGTGGGAAGAGGCAGGATCCAGGTAAGAAGCAATGATGTTGTTACAAGCACACAGTCTTTAGGAGCAGGGGTAGAGAACGCATCAAGAATACAAACAAGACACATACAGAGAAAAAAGACTAAAATACATGTAGGGAATCACAAGGAATAGACATGAACATTCCTATAATAAAAGATTACTGATTACTCTTCGTTATTTCCTTGGTCCATGTTACTCTGATATCTGAGAGTATTGTAGTATTGCAAAGCACTGACCTTCACAGCACCGCCACGTGGGTGAGAAGCACTCCACTTCTTATATTGGTGGACTATGAGGTCTGAGTGGAAAAGAATAAAGGAGGGGGGGGTCTGATGCTGTCTGGGAGATGGCACTGAAAAGCTTGGCCAGCTGACTAACCTGAGACAAGAACTGAGGAGCCGGAGCTTGTCTCTTTATTCAGACCCTGAAGAGAGAACCAGGGACTCACTCAATAAGATAAGGAGCAAGTCCCAAACCTTCATTTGCCTTATGAAGGCAGAACACAAGGTACAGGAAATATAAAACAATTTTAATCCCACTTACACCTTCAGAATAGGTTGAAGTATTGCCAGCACCTGGCTGACACTCCACAAATGGGCAACAGCCTTATCCCACAGGCACTGGGGTTGTCCACAGAAAAAGGTATGAGAGAGATCCTGTCTGTTTCTAGATGAAATCTCTGGTTAAAAGCACAGATACTTTAATGAGTGTTTTGGATACTTTACGGCCATCCCTGCATTGCTTCTTTATCCACTGAAGTGATACACTGTCATGGAGATGGTGAAGAGAGGTGACCTGCCTTCTCTAGACATGATAGTATCCTATAGGTGGAAAGAGGTTGAGGCCTGCAAGCACAGAGGGAAAGGAATGTAGATCATTCTATATCCTAAGTGAATCACAACCTGATTTTATGAATATTTACTTTCCAGAGATAACAATCAACTGAACTAGATTTTCCTATGGTACATGGAGACAGAGACGTAAAATATAGTTTGCTTATTTGAAAGTATATAACTTCTAATTTCCTTAATGCCATATATCATTCAACTGTTCAGAAACACCAAAATAGGAAAACATACTGGCCATAAACTGCTCTTTTCAAAACATATCACCAGCCAAAGCACTGGTATTAAAGTTTACTTTAACATAATGTGAAATATGATTAGAATAAGGACCACATTTACCATGTTGCATCTATTTTCAGCTTGAAAATTTTTGTAACTAAAATGTTTACTTCTTCCTAAATTTAAAAGCAGCATGCATGGAAAATTACATTCTGGCCAACACTGCTCATCAATCAAACAGTTCAGGGTTTTCCTGGACATACAGAGCTCTCACTGCAACGACTCAGACAGATCTGAATATAAATTTTTATTCTGAATCAAACACAGGACTTAATACTAACTACTGAAGGAATACTTTCAAATTCTTCTTTTAACTCATTCCTCATTTTCAGTCACATTTTCTCTGAGCTTTAAGAATGAAGGTAAGCTATTCAGTTTCAGTGAAACTGGCTGGATAAATCAACTGTATCACACATTTTGCATCAGACCAAATATTGATCCAAGAAGAGCAATTTTTGAAGGTTATTAGAAATGGCAGACTGTCACGTGTTGTATTTTGTAGCTTATCCACCTATTCCAATTCAAACTGAAGTTACATTTTTACAATTTGGTCTATACTTAATCTGGTAAATTATTCAGAAGTAGTACACAAATATTACCATGCATTTAGGAATTTTAAAATATAAATCTGCATTTTTAAACTACAAATACATACTTCAATATCTACAGATAAAGCAATGTACTATTTTATGAATCATATTTAATACTTTTTTCCAGAGAAGTCAAGCTAAAAAATTCAAGAATTTGGGAATTACAATCTCACCACAAATTTAAGTATCAGACTCAGCTGAAAACATGACCTTTAATGTCCATTCCTGATTTAAGCAGAATTAAAAGCACATCAAACTTCTTACAGAATACCTCATCACATTGTGTACTCTGCTATACTTAGTGAGAACTCAGTACAATGAATTTCAGCTTAGAAAGACATGACATTATGTACCTGAACTGGAATCCATCGTCTTTGTATATCAATTAAACATGTTCAAAAGGATGTAACCCAGAGTTTAGATTCTGGCCTCGTGGCATTTCTCAGCTGTTTGCTGCTATTAACTAGACAGAATGCAAAGTACTAGGGAACACCAAAAGATGTTTCTAGGATAAAAATGGTTAGATTAAAATCCTGTTGGACATCTAGATGGAAGTGGGCTCCTCACAGCTTTCAACACTGCCCCTTGATTTCTTTCTCTGAAAAAAACAGGCCCATCAGCAATATGTGTTTATTTTCATTAGTCCGGGTAGAAAATCTGTTTGGTTTTTTTTTTAATGAAGAACTCGTTCTGCAAAGATCCTTTGCCCCACTCTTCCCCCCAAAATAAACAAAACAATTGAATTAGGCTTGGGAAACACCATGGTTTTGAATAGAGACTCCATGTTCATTCACTGCCAACACAAGAACAGAGAGTTTGTGCAAATCTAAGACAGAGTTTGGTTTTTTTGTATAAGAACTGATGTTTTGTCAATGCTTTTAAACATGAGTGTTTTCCATAATGCAGTCTGTATATTAAATTACCAGTTTAGCTTTCAAGCAAAGTCTACTGTCACAAGATTGTTCTTCCTCCCATATGTTCTGAACTTCAAAGATTTCTCAAATCTCCGTTTTGGTCCTGATGCTATTCTATTGAGAACAGGCACAAACAGAATTTGTGGAACACAAAGGTAATGAAATTACAGAATCTGTCGCTTTGATCTGTTTTCTTCAGTATGCCACACAAACCAGACACAGAAATGCAAATCTGAAGATAAACAGCTCATACACTGTTGAACCCCTGTGCATTTTCAGCGTTTCCTTTGCTGAGACCCAGCCCCTACATAGAGAAATGAACACCATTAAGAGCACAGATAGATCTGCTTGCAAGATACTTAACATTGCCTGTGGGATAAACATTCATACAAATCAAGACTCCACTGAGTACATATAAATTAAATATATCATTTGAAAATACAATAAACAAAGATGTTTCACAAACTTACAGCCAATCTGAGCAAGTGCAGATCAAACAGAGTACAATCTACTGAAGTTACACACTTTAGTGACACTGCAGCATTATCAGCAGACACCTGATTTCATGAGATGTGCCCCAGCTTCCATGCCACATACGTGGCACCACTACTACATGTAGTACAGGAAAATCAGGATACCACTCAGTGAACTTAACGAGATGAAAATATAGATGAAGGCATAGGTTGGTGCTGACTTTGGCTGAAATGGTTTGCAGTGACAGTCTGCCTGGATGAACTAACACTGAAGAGTCACTTCCTCCCTTCCACGCAACTGGCAGCAGGGAAGTGATACAGCCCAAAAGCACAAATAGAGAAACCAGTCCAAAGATTGGGCCACTAAAAAGACCTGCAAGAAAAAGGCACAGCTGCTTGCCCTTCCTCAAGCTAACTGATTAGTGAGAGGGAACATCATTTATTGCCAACATTTGTACCCTTCATGTTGGCTTCAGCAGATTGTTTTCTTTCTCATTCCAGTAGAGGATAAAATTACCAGTGATTCCATGATACACATGAAAGATGATTCAGGTCAAATCACTGTAAACACCAAATCAGTCACCACCCTAAAAGTTCAAAAGCAGAATACTTTTTCACAGATCCAAAAATCTGACTGTGATCTATTGCTTTTTCAATACGAAAAATAGTATCAACTGGCAAAAGTATTTTTTCAAACAATAAATGGAAATGTAAAAATCTCTTTCCTTATATCAAGACCAAGGCCAAACCAAACTGTCTGGACGACTTCTCAGTCAGAGATCAAACCTAGTGTCCCTAAAGGTGATGTCAAGAACCACCTCTCGAGGTTAGTTACATTAGATAATGGCTATAAGTAAGTAGATAACAATAGCTAAACTTTTTGCAGCATGTTCTCACTGATATCAGTAGATCTGCTTATGGGAGCAGGTGTAACTTTAGGATCTGAGCTAGGACTGCAGAGGGTGCATCACCCACCTCACAGCAGAAATATACAGTGGTGAAGAAAGAGGATTCACCTTGCATAAGGGAAAATCAGAATTGCTGCAGAAACCGCACAGCTCTTGTCAGCCCTGACCTGGAGAAAGCCTATGAGGCAACTTCTTCAATTTATTCCTAGGATGAGATGGATATGAGGACTAAGCATACAGCTGGCAGATATTAATGCTTTTTACCTTTTTTGCTTAGCTGCATTGTCACTACACAGGCTACTTCAGTCAGTCTATTTAGTTTATTTAAGAAATTATGAGGCAATTAGTGTATCGTCTCAGTGTGGATGAGATTCTTTGCTTTTTCCTCTGACAAACTCATAACAATCCACACCAGTGGAAACTGAAGCTAACCGAATTCCAGCTAGAAGTTTAATCACTGCAACACCACAATGCTAAAGTGGAAGCTTTAGCATTTCCTGATGCCATTAAATCAAAGCTAGTTATCTTTTCAAAGGTGTGCTATAACTCAGACACACATCCATGGGTCTGACATAGCTATTATTGTTGTGGTTTATTGTCCAATATTATAAAGGATATCACTAAAGATCTTGGCTCTACCTCTGGCCATAGAACATTTTAATCTACAGTGCTATTCATTTTACCTTCACTGTGTCAGAGGAAAACATAAAATGAATCACTCTGGATATCAACTCAAGTCACCAGGCTAAACATGTAATGAGGACTAAAAAGATACAAACTCTCTTCATTTTAAGATCTTTTTGCAAGGATACTTTTACATCTGTTTTTACAATGTCCTTGGGGTTGTTTCTTTTTTGAGAAGAACGACTAACTTATGATAAACTAATTGTATTATTAATAAGGAAATTATTCAAAGAAAACAAGGGACTGGAGTGACAATCATTACTAGAGAGTGATTGTCTTACCTGTTTACCACAAGCTAGGGAAAATCTGGCTTGTTTGGAAAGGAAGGGTGGGAAGTGACCACCAAAATGCTTTCTGAAATTATTCCAGTTAACTCATAGTGGGTGTGTCCTTTTGGACAGCTCTGTCCACAAGATGTGAATAGAAGGCAAAGAGAATTTTTTCCTCAAAAACATTTAATATAAACTAATAAGCAGAAGTGAAATTAATGGAAGTGATTGATAAACTAGATAAAATAATATTACAATAAACTCCCCATAGAACTGAGGAATGTGAAATTAACAGCTGGCTACAGGTGGTAACAATTTCTGAGTTTTTTCTCCAACTATTTCTGACACAACTCGATGGTAATATAGATTGAAATTAAGGCCTAATTTTAAGTGATAAGGCATGGCTGAAATATATTTGAAAATACTTAGAATACTTCAAAAATACTTTCTAGTTTGATTATCATTCGCAAATTCTCCTTGTTTGGTTTTATGCTGAGGGTAAGATTGTGGCAAGTGTAAAAGCAAGAACTGCCTAAGAGCGTTTTTGGAAGGAAAGGAGTGTCGAGAGCCCTTGAGCCCTCTCTGTCTCACCTTTCCTCTTCCAATCAGCACCAGAAAAAAAAAAAAAAAGGTACTGTTGTGTTCTCCTAATACCACTTTTCTCCTGTAGAACATTGGCTGATAGCAGGTCTCCCAAACTCTTTAGTTTCTGCAACAGTTTATCTGGAAATGACTTTCTGAAATCATCCTACTTAAAACAAATAATTAAAAAACAGCCATTCTGCTCAGAGCTAGAAACTATTGGATACACAGATACACAACACCACAAGCAAATAACTACAGAAGAAAGTTTGTGAGCAAATTCAGCCGGCAAGGCATTCAACAAAACCACAAGAATAGAGCCACAAGGAATGTGGCTAAGTGAAATCCTCAGGAATGAGCATATGAAGAGGACAAACTACACTTCATTCAAGTACTCTCATATTCCCAAAACATTTAGAGCCAGAGCTTTTCTTAAGCCAAGAATGCTTTCATGCATTTATTAATTCTCAAGAGAATATTCTAAAGAATTTGTGTAACCTTTTAATACTCTCAATGTCCTGCAGCAAGGATTTCCACTGATTAACAACATATCACACAGAGAACTGGCTTCTTTGTTTTGCTTTGAATTTACCACCTGCAAACTTCATCATGTATCCTTTACCAACGTTCAATAGCTATAACATTTTTTTAGAAGGGTAAATACTGCTGAACTCTAACTTGCTCCTCTTTCTTTAACTGGTTTAGCTGAATTAGACAACTAATAGCAAAACAACCCAAATCAACCACTCATCTCAAGTTTGCTTCCTGAAGGATCCCTGAGGCACTATCCCCTTGTCCAGGGTTTCCCACCCTTCCCCAGAACAGGTATCATGAGCTCCTCCAGCCACAGGGAGTTAGTAGAATTCAGACAGCTCTTTCAGGAAGACTTCTGGGACCTATCAAGGCAGTGGCACCCTTCCTGTCACAATCACAATCTCTTTCTCAGAGCCAAATTCAGAGAAAGAGTGTTAGGAATAGCTTGTCTTGCTCTAATAGAACAGCTGTACCATAAGTACACAAAGGGTGGTGTCTGCCTTTGCTCCATTCTCACATCAATCAGGAAGGCAAAATCTTCTCCTGCTGACAGACCCTGCTTTGGCTCTTGCCAAGTTTGAATGCTGTCCTGTTACTTATTTAACTTTGGTACTTGCAATGTACACAGATAGACAATCCTGGTTACGTATATCTTTTACTGGGCTAGAGAAAATTAGAAGCAGATGGTAGCAATATTACGTGTACCTGCAAAAAACAAGCACCCTCTGTTCTAAGGTTCTAGTTCAGAGCTATCTGAAATCAAGAGAGGAGCTTTTACCAGTCTGAACAGGTACCAAACCATGCTGTGAGCTCTTGGTGGTAGTTTTCAAAGCCATGGACGAATGGCCTGGTTCTCAGCACACACAGCAAGCAGGTTCCTGGGTGATGCTCCTGAGCACTTGTGCTAACGGGAGGCAGGGAGAGAGGGGACACATCCATACCTGCTCCTCTCTGGCATCTGAGGTGGTTTTGTCCCTCAGGAGGGAGCTTGCTGATGAGTTGAGCAAGTGCAAACTATAGACAGGACTCTTCACACTTCACAGAAATCAGCATCATCTCAGGTTTAGAGCTGGGTGACAATTTTGCAAATACAGTGACAAGAAAGCACAGGATCTCGCTCCCCGCCTCTGAGCGCCACAGACAGACTTCCACATCTATACAGCCCAAAATGAACAGACTTCAGTAACTATCCTGGTAACACTTCAGTGGGAGCCTCCATTAGGTTTGTAATGATCCTAATAACAAGAATCACTTTAGCAGCTTTCCTCCATTCCCCAGTTATACTCAACTCCTCACTTTCCATCAGCAGAGAAGTGAGATAGACCTTTACAAAATAGGGATATGCACAAAGTGCTACATTTGCATCCATCAGAAAGGAAAAGTACAGGTAAGGTATGAGTCCCTCTAAATCAAAACCTGCAATTAAAGAAACCGTTGTCTGCACTCCATACTCAAGCTGTGTTTATACAGCAATTTTATCCAGCTTGTCATCTCATCAGCTTTCAGACCTTCATATATTTCAGAGAAGTCATTAGGTAGCTACATTATTCTGTCTCCTCAATTATTTCCATTAGGTATCATTAATAGGTCATATTATAAAAATCTCATTGTTTTAGAACTGGTTTTCTGGCTAACGACTAAATAAAAATTCTTTATCCAAGGCAACACTTTAATGTTTTAAAACATTTTAATTGCATCTAGAAAGATCCCAGATATTAATTTGGAAGCACTTCTCTGAGTTGCATACTGCCTTTATGATTTTGCTAGAATTTACAATCAATTTGAATTAGCATTTACATTTAAAATGAAATGTTTCATAATCCAGTGTCATTCTCTTAAAAACATTAAAATTATTGATAGAAGAAGCTACTTTTTTTTCACTTAATCTAGGAGGGTTTTTTTCTTTTCACTAATAGTATAGACACATATACTGTCCTTTCAAAGATGGGAAAATTGATGGAAAGTAATTAACCGCACAAATTAAGCTTTGCTATCACCCTGAAACGAAATGACTATCACAAGATGCTAATTAGCTGGCAAAGTATCAGGAAAGAGTGTCTGGCAAGGGCATTCAGGAAAAAAAAAAAGTACCAAGTTTTATTTATTACAATTATCCAATTTTCATGTGCTGCATGCCTCTGGCTCCCCTGTTCAGGATCTCTGTATAAGGATGGAGTGGCTGTTTCTTTCCTCCTCAGCAGAAGATAAAGAAGGGTCAAAGAGTACATGCAATGTCAATCTCATTTCTAAGTAAAATTCAGCCAGCTATGAGCATAATTCAGAATGTAAAGTAGGGATGCTACAAACCATAAAGCCTGGGTTTCGTTTTTTACCTCCCACGGATGTGACCTATACATCAAGCTGAATTGTAGGTATCTCCTCTGCATGCTAAATTATACAAACCACTGCATTTTCTTTGAGCTTCCTGACACACCTCAATAGAAAAAATGCTGCCCCCCCCCCCAAATAATTAATAATAATAATAATAATAATAATAACAACAAAAGGCAGGCAGTCAGTGGCAGTGATTCTCATTATTTCTATGCATGAGCTATGGCATAGCACCCAACATGGCAGGAGGATGTCCTGTGCTCTCCCTACTTGGAAGGGAAAAAAAGCAAGGACCTGGTTCAATGGTCTCTGAGACTTTCCTAATCCTTACAGGAACTACATGATTCAACCCTACAAAAACAGCCAAGTCCACCGGAATGGGTAATGATTGAATTTGCCACAGTTGCTTTCCAGTGCATGTGGCTGATCTGGGCAAGTTTATATATACATAGTTACTTCAGTAAATTGCTTAAATAAAACAGATAATGGGTATAAAAGCTAAAAGAGGAAACAAAATAATTGTATACTTCTGGGCCACTTCTTTCTCCTATAGTTTCCCATATTCCCCAAACTTTAAAGATTCAAATGCATACGCTGAAGTGATACAGTGCAGGACACAACTGAGGGGTAATGGTATCTGCTGGACTTCAAGAGCAAAAAGCAAGAGCAAACACTGGCAGGGCACTCTCAAAATCTCCTGCTGACTGGACAGGAAAAGACATATTTCCTACAGGGTGCCTCCTTGTTTATGTCTAGGAGTTTGTTTGAGACTAAAACCAACTACCTTCCCTGTCACTTTTAAAATGTATCTCTCTCTTCTCTCATCCATGTTTTTTTTCAATAAATTACATATGCTGGTAATAGAAAACACAAGCTACACAATGTGGATTCCCAAATTCTTCCAGTTAATTAGTACTTCACTGAAGGGCCATTTAAGAAAAATGGACTTTTATTACTATGACTAATCAGAGCAATGCTGTTTACAGTAAGGGTAAGCTGTGGATGCCTCTAGACTGCTCTTGCAATATAGAAGAAAAATTGGCAGCACATGGCATATATTGGCTTGCATCCATGCTGTTCCAGGTTGGTTATATTTACACTGCTCCGTAGAAAGCAGGCCCCAGTGGATATGTGGAAACTATGTCAATATATCTGTGTTCAGCGGCCAGGGTTTCCTCTAAGAGAGAACAAATTGGTTTTGTGCCAAGGGGAGGCCAGAAGACGACTGACACCGGACAATCAGAGAGCTGGGGCCATGGCGTGAAAGAGAGCGTGAGCCAAAATGACATCATAAACATATCCATGAGATGCGTGTCACACACTCACACATGCAAATCACTTTAAAAGATTTTGGAAGGACACCAAAAACTTCAAAAATAATTTGTAATCTAATCACTATGTGGGCATTTACCGCTCCAGCACAGTATCCCAGGTCAGGAAAGTAAAGAGATATGAACCTTTTCCTTCTGCTTTCATTTTGCTTGCTTTCTATGCCAACAATATTTTGTGCACACTGAGTTTTGCTGTCCTGTCTCCACCTGTGCTCCTGCAGTTCTGTGGGTATTTCATTTGGAGATAGATAAGAAAAACAACAGAAATCATTGACATAATGATATGCAGTAGGAATATGAAGGGCATCACATTAGGCAAAGCTATTACTTCTGATTTGGTTGGTTTTAAACCAGCAACATTTCACTGTGCCCCCTTCTAAGTTATTTTTTCCCTGACAGGCATTATTTCTGGTGATTTAAATCGTTTACTTTTTCACAATACTTAAGGTACTTTATAGCAACACAAAAGTAATTTTAATCATTTTCCTTTCCTTTTTCTCTCTGAGTCCCGGCATTCTGTTTAAGTTTGACCAAAGAGTCAGTCTAGCAGTCAACATGACTGCACTTACTATGTAAAACAGCAAGAACCTGTTCTCACTGGACCACTATTCAAACTGATGTTTATTTTGGCACCAGTAGTTACGGTATGTCTCTGCTAACATAATCTACTAACTGTGATCAATAAACGGACAACAAAGTTCTCTTGCAGAAGCCATCCATCTGTTCCTTGCAGTAGAGGTATTGATTTGTATTCTGCACGTGTAGCCACATTATCACACAATATACATAATACAATGCAATTATTGAAACTAAGAGCTAAATCTTCATTTGTCTCATAGGTTTATCAAATAAAAATAATAGATTCGTGACATTCATACCCAAGTAATATTATCGCTTCTATTTCCCCATTTTGAGGCCAAGGAAAACATATTCACATAAAACATACCTAGCAGTATCTGGAGAACAACAAAAGGTTTCAAAAATTATGGTATTGTAATAACTCTTCTTTCAGAAAGCTGATTAGACAATCTTAATGGGAGGTTCAGAATTTCAACAACAACAAAAAATCCTCTGCTTTGTTTAATGAGATCATTTAATGAAGAGCACTCAATTATAGTTTTATGAAGACTTCCTCACGTCCCTTTAATTGCTCTTTCCCATTCTAATTAACCTCTTGAATGCCAATCTAGCTTTCTTTCTGGCATGCCCATTACTATGCCTTTTAAGTGTGATCCAGTAACCCAGAGTAATAGCAGGACGTACAGGGCACATCCTCCACATCATGCGTGATCCCTCCAAGGAACATACTGCACGCAGCATGTTGCAGGCACCTTCGTGCTGCAGCCTGGTATCTGATGAGTTATCACGTGCACACACTGCTTTGTGAAGAACTATATGCTTTACCCTCTGGTCTTAGCAGACTTTTTTTTTTTTTTTTAATCAAATTATTAAATAAAAAGGGGTCCAATTCATCATTTTGATTGATATATTTCACAGATCAGCTAGTCATAGGAAGACCCACCAAAAACTGTGCGCTTTTCTCTCTCCCACAGTGAAGTGAAACTCCTCTCTGATTGACTGAATGCAGACAAATTCTGCAGCACCTTGTCACTATTGCGCTACAAAGATGACTCATATTCCAACCTGCCTTTCAGGGACAAGCTTTTGGCTAATATTTCTGAGGAGCAGTGTAAGTGATCCTGTAGCAGGAAAACAATATGTATTTTAAAAGAAGCCAAAGATTTTATTCTAATTAGGATGCCACCAGTAATGTTGAGATAGATAGATGCCAGTAAATCTAGATCACTTACAGAAAAATGTTAAGAATAAAACTTCTGTTGATCTTTTCTTTCCTCTTTCCCAAACTACTGCTAGATTAAACTACAAGATTAAACCTGCCTGGACAAGTTCCTGTGCAACTTGCTACAGGTAGACCCGCTCTGGCAGGGGGGTTGGACTAGATGATCTCTAGAGGTCCCTTCCAACCCCATATGATTCTACGATTCTACTACTCCAGACACTGAGTTTCTTCACAATGTGAGAGAAAAATATTGCAGGCAGACATGAAAAGTACATATAGTACATCTGTGCCCTTAGTTTCCACCTCAGGCAGGGCAAAGATTGCACAAAGGTAAGAAAATATATCAGTAGGGGAAACTTGTCTAATAGGAAACAGAGACTAAAACTTTTGCACTATAAAGAGACAGTAAATTGCCATAAACAATCCTGGATTATGCTACATAAATTCAAGGAGAAGTATAAAGACTGAAAATTCAGAGATTTCTGCATAGGCAGACGAGAGAAGCAGTCATGGAGATATAAACAATCTTGCTGTATGTTTGGTTCTTCAAGTGACTTCTCTGGTTCTTGTCAAGTGCCCCCATAGCAGGAAGATCTCTGTACTCATAAATACACCCCTGACCATGACTTATCTTGTTTTCATTCAGACTTCCTTGAACTCAGAGTTAAATTTCTGCAGAAGAAAGTTTGCATGCAAGTATATCTCCCTCACATTATCTACCATCTGTGGACGGCTATTTGGACTAAGAGCGTATTAGTAGATTACAAAAACAAAGTGAAAAGGATGGCTGTAAAACACTGTAACTTCCTGAAATCTCATAAAAACTCAATATGCTTTACACAGAAGCTACAAAATAGGGTAAATCTTAGCTGTAAGTTAAACGGGTACAAGCATCACACCTCAACCCCGCGTGTTAGTCACCCCTGGGAAGAGCTTTCTCAAGTATTGCTTTTGGACCAAAACAGTTTTACTGCATTTAGAGTGTTATTTTCCATTATTAATCAATAAACCAGTTTCCTGAAACAACGCCAGCCTGCCTGCTTATTTTGTTATATTCTTGTTTTCCCCTAAGATGGACATTTCTTGAATGGGAAGCCTTACTGAGCAGCTCCTCATTGAGCAAGTATGTTTTGAAAGTCAGCCTCCATCAGATAACGTTCTTGCAGCTCTTACACCAAAATGAGTATGTCAGCAGTGCCTATGTCCAATGTCCACCCCCATTATCTTCTTATAAATAAACCATTTTCAGACCACGCCTCTGACAGTCACTAATGCTTGCAGGCATGGCTGTCAGTGAAATGTTACAGGCTGGCATTGACAAGCAACACCAGGGAGACAAATGGTGGGCTGGAATGAATGGTAGCTTTTGGACATCCCCCCACGTATCTGAGGGGTTTGAGGGTCAGAGCCAGGAAAAAGCAGTCCTAAGAGCAGGGCAGAGGCTACAGAGAACTGCAGTACCTATACAACAAAAGGATAAAGGCAGACCAAATGCAAAAGGACAAAGACACTGTCAGTTTGAAAAAATCTGCACTTCTTACGCTTTAAAGTTTAAAGGAAAAGTATGTTTAAAAGTACTGCTGCCCCTAAGACTGAGAGGAACTGCATCTCAGAGAGCTTGGGAGCCCTGAGCAATATGATCATTTTCTTCCAATTGAATTAAAGTTCACCAGGACACATAGTTCAAGATAAATTTTGAGGAACAGTACTCCCCCTCCTCCCAGCTTTTCTTTTGTAAGCCACAGAGAATGCTATAAACAAATACAATAAAATTAAAAGTTCAGAAATACCTTCCAGGTCTCTAGGCTAGACTTCACAGAAGCAGTTTTTAGTTTTTCTTCCAAAATAGAAACTAACAGTATATGGGCATTTTGTGATACAGGGAATAATGCGACAGACTTAAAAATGGACTAACTGCATAGATCACACACCAAAAAAATTTGCAACCTCTATCAAAAGGCAAGAATGTTGTGTAACTAAGAAAATTTTTCATCTCATAATATTTTCAGTATAATGTCTGGAATATTCCAGTGTTTCTGCTATAAACTGCTCTCATTAAAGTCCTGACCAAATCACTGTTTATGAGAACAAACCCCTCTTTCCCATGAGTCCAGCTATTTCAGACCGTTCATGATTTGCTTCTTTAAATATCTTTATTTTTAAAGTTTTATTCATTTCATAGAATCACTGTGTACCATATAATATCAAATAACCAAACTCTGTGGCAGATATTTACTCCTAGGTGATGAATCAAGGCTTTCTCTCTTTCAAGATGAGAGGGCTTAGGTCAATCCTAGATTTATTGTAACAGGCTATTATTTTAATGTTTTTAATACTCTGAGATTCTTAATAATAGGTATATGTTACAGCAGAGCTTTTCCCTTATTTTTTCTACCATTATTAAAGAATTCTTTATGGAAACAATTACTTCTGACAGAAAAATAAACAAGCTGACCACAGTATATTGAAAAAGCATCTGCATTTAGTGCTGTGATTATCATTTGAGTAACAAACAAACTATAATAACTCTAAATATCCAAAAGAAATACAGCTTCTGAAGCTTGTTTTTCAAGTGCGGAAGTTAATCTATTCATTCACATATACATTTATAAATAACAAACCAAGAAACTAGTTTATTTTTTCATTCAAAGATTGGATATGAAAATCTGAATCTTGTCCAAAATTTGATACTGAATATGTTTATCTTTGGCTCAGGTACAGCACCACATAAAGACAGCACTTGATTTTAAGTATGCAATTTTATTGCACTGTAAGATTATTTAGCTCTTAGTGGTGACAGCAGAGAGCAATGGATAAGCTGTCACACTGTACCAAAACTTTCAGTTTTCTGAAGAAGGAAATAAGGAAAACCAGAATTAAACTGGGAAAATAGCACATAAAACCAAAAATGGTTATGCCAAACCATTAAGATACAAACTTTTGCTATCTCTTCTGTACTGCAGAGCTAGACTGTAATAAAAAAGAAACATTGCCAACTTCTACAAAGTTGAGAGTAAGTTTCTAACAATGTTGCCAAAACCTTTCTATGGTGAAGATCATAAGCTACATATGTATTTCCTTTTTGGGCAATTATTGCAATTAAACAAACAAACAAAAAACCAAAAACATCAGAAGCAGTCTTCTGGTAACAAAAGTTTCTTTCTGTGCTTTTAAAATTTTAAGAACTACTCACAAACCCTGAAATCCAAATAAATTATACAGTTGAGTGCAAATGAATGTTCACCCATATACTGTGTTTCACAATGATGAACTTGGGTACACAACATGGGAAAAGTTAAGGAAGTTCAAGTAGAACCTCCAAAAATGTCCTTCAAGACTTTGTATAAACCCTCCTAGTATAAACCCAGAGGCCTGTCACCAGCTGTTCCAGTGTAAAAGACTCACTGAAAGGAACGCAAACCTCACCAGAAAGCCTTGGTGCTCAGTCCCAGTATCCTTCTAAGATCTGAAGGACGTCTCACTGAAAGCTGTTTATGTCCATTTTTTTCTCCAATCCTAAAATTTTCTGCAGAGTTTCTGAAGGAAACATTAATTAATAAAGGAAGACTTGTTTCTTTTCAAATACTTACAGAAATGAGATTGCAAAACAAATTTAGCATTTGACCATGAACAATCGGTTCAAAGTCAAGAAACAATAGTGCACGGAACAATTTACACTTATAAAGCCTTCAAGTTCTTCCAGACGAACAGCATTGTGGGCACAAATCCTAATCTGATACAGTTACTGTACTTTTAGAAATTAATCCAAGTTTTGAAAGCAATTCACTAAGGTTCAGATATGATCTGAATTACTTTGGTATAAACTTCTACTAGCCCAGTGAACCCCTGGCGAAAGGACTGACAGTGGGACAGCTGTGTCCCCAGGGCACACAGGTATCCATGCCTCATGCAGAAAAGGTACTAGCAAATACCACCACCACCTTCAGTAACCTCTTGTCCTTAGGTCTCTCTCAAAATTGCAGGACTTCAAAGACAGATGCAGCAGAGACTCAAGCAAGGATGATGCTGCATTTCTCCCCTCGAGCCTCTGCTCTGTTCCCAGAAAAGGCAGTTTACATTTTGTTGAGATGCGGGCAGAGCTTCTGACCGAGTTAAAGCTCTCATTTCCAGACAGATCAGCATTGTGTAAGTGCATCTGCCACAACTTTGACGTGACTGGGATGCATCCAACCTATACCACTCATCCCCTTTAAGATGCTGTTAACAAACTGAGATGCTAGCTGTTTAAGTGACCTGAGTGAAATTGGAGTATTTTGTTTAGATTTTCCCAAAGTAAATCAAAATATTTCAGCAAAAGTAGATAGGTTCCCACGTGAAAATTCAATTTTAATGGTATTTCCCTTTTCACTGTAGATACACTGGCAGAAAGTTCCCAACAAAATAAAAACTCCACCATGACTGGAAGCAAAAAAGCTGTCTGGATAATCCACTTCGCTAATCTTATTTTAAGAAACAATACTGAGAAATAGGAACTCAGGTCTAAAAATCAACAAAGCATATAAGAAAACAACAGAAATATTGCTCTTTTCACTAATGCAAACATGAAATAATGAATACACACAACTAAGGAATAGAAGCTGCTACCTCAATGGCCCATTTTGCATATGGAAGGGAGGGCTCAGCTTAAGCTTGGTTCCAAAAAGTTTGGTCTACCCTGGCCCCACATGAGGAACAAAACCAAGATATAAATGTGCAACACCACGTCTTGTAACTTACCCACAAGTGGGGTGGCAGCCCCAAAATATATCCAAAGGGCTCTTGGGGAAGTTGAGGGTTTCCTTGATTCTCCCAAGAAAAGAAATAATAAAACGAATAAGCAGTGGCGTAGCTGGTGTCTATTCAAGAGTTACTCATCTTCAAGCCTGCAACAGAGGCACTGATATTTTGTGTAAAGTTGGTATTTTAGTACCCTGGCTGTCCTCTGGCACATCCTCTTTCTCACTATGTTTTTATCGTCTGAAGTAAACCCATTTAATCTTATCGTAGGAAAAACAGTACGTTTACATAAAAGGTTTATTTTTTAAGAATTTTTGATAGTACTAGCTTCCGGAAGCTTTTCTTTGGGATATGACTTCTCTTTGAGACACCTGTTAGCAGAAGGGAAAGCAAATGGCACGTACACCTGCAGGCACTCCTCGTGTGGTGCTCCCAGGCATTTTGCTACCCATCCAGTCAATTGCAGCAACTCCTAAAACTAGATGCATCTCCTTCTGCAACACTTGCTTGAAATTTTGTTCCCCTGCCAACTTGTTTAAAAACATCCAGAGCTAATGAAACTTTTTCATTTGTTTTTGGCTGCTTCCTTATCAAAACTTTACAAAACTTTAATTTCAGCCTCATGAGCCCTGCAGCTGTAAATTAATTGAATAAAATTTACAAACATTATGCACTGATAAAGCACTTTCAAGGCTTTTCCCTATTCATTTGACTTAGCTGCCTGGCATTACAGTTTTGCTTGACATGAGTTCAGAGCCTCTGGAAACCTTCCTAATCCCACTCTCCAGGCCTTGTGCCTATTCATGGAACCATGTTAACCCAAATCCAGAAAATTAATAAATCTCAAATGGTTTTTAAGCCCTCAGAATCTTGCCTTTGTTCACATTCCACCTTCTTTATATTGCAGACATCTTGTTTCACAGAGTAACTCTTACTTGAAAGACCTAAGTGGAAACCAATGTAGCCCCCAAAGTTACTGGCATTTAATAAAATATCTCATTTAAGATTATTGTGGGTTGAAGCATAATTGCATTTAATGCAGTCATTCTGAACTCATCTGTTTATGTTTCAGTGCAATATCTCCATGTCAGTATTCAAACTAAATCTTTTCCACATAATCATTGGATTATTTCTTTTATACTAAAGAACAAAAAATCCCTTCTACCTATATACTAATCCATGATCCTCACCATTTCTCTTAATATGTCTGATTAGATCAAGAAGCACTACTTCCCTGAGACACATCGTACTAGTGCTGGTAGTAATCTAAAGTGGATTTCTTACATTCTGTGCTGAAGTAGGAGTACAAACTGTAAGTATTTAATGAAATATTTGACTGCATGGTAAAGGGATATTCTTATACTTTTTATCTGTTCATTATTTTTCAAACAACTGCCAAACAATAATCTTTAGGGACTATTCCTACAAAAGTCTTTAGGGATTACTCGTTACATGAAATCCACAGAACTTCGAGTTGTTCCTCCTAGAGCTCACAGGAGAAGCACGTGGAAGTAAATATCCAGGGTGTAAAGAAATGGTTTTACATGTAGGCATGAAGGAGGGCTATATTGACCTACAATATACATGTATATAGGTCAATGAAGTTTCAACAAGGATGAATTTGTCCCAATATCTTTACGTCACCCAAGCCTCCTTTCATTTCTATTTTTATGGGCAAAAAACTACAAATGACACAATGCTAAAATGATGTCAAGCAACAGAAATACTACTCTTTTAACTGAACAAAAATTTTTTCCAAAAGTATCAGGTGCTTGGGAGGGGGGAAAGATGTTCCCAATAGTGATATACCAGAAGAAAACTTCATAAAGTCTTCATGCAAGCATCAAAACAACATAATTCAAAACAAAGTCCATAACATAACTAAAATACTGGAATGTATTCAGGCATATAGCAGATGAGGAGAATACAAAACGTTAATGTTTTAGCAGTCTAATAATTTTAAGAGAATCAGATCATCATTTGCGTTGGACCACCAGATCAACACATGTGATGATGTCATGAAACTCCAAGAAAAAATTTGTAAACATATTGCAAAAAATGACATCAGAGCTATTAAACGACCCAAAGAAATATAAAAGAACATTTTTTTTTTAGCTCATATTATTCATAATTCAATGAAGGAGTATGACTGTTGAATATTTCACATGCAAATTTTAAGCAATCAAAATCGAAATAAACTGGGAACCTAAAGGAAAAGCACTTTCAAAGGCATAGAGTCCTGTCAGTGCCCCATTCCCACAGAAGGAAAACAGAATTTGGGCACATTATTAGCATTTTTGCTTTGAAAAGCTCCCACATGAATCAACTGTGCCCTTGAGACCAAGTGTCTGAAATGCCTTCCCTTAATTTTAAGAAGAAAAAAAAAAAAATCTCACACAAATACTGTTTGTATTGTAGGCATGGCACTGATGGTAACCAGGCTAGTCTAGGTAATGATAATTCCTAAAACCTTGATATGAATTATATCCAAAGCACACTGAGAAGTCACGAGGTTAGGAGAAAAAACCTTTCATGCAAGCAGCAAAACATGTTTAAAAAGCTACTGGTTTTGAGCTTGTTTTCAGCTTTAACCCGAGCCTTTAACAAGGGTTATGCTCTATTCCATACCATTTCAGCATCATTCAAAGAGAAATCCTTTTCACTCTCTCATCACACCGGCACCCAATCTGAATTCCTCGTGCCAATATTTTGATAACAAGAAGGTAGGCAAGTTTATAAAACACCTGAACTGAAGAGCAGGAACCCTATTGTCACTTCCATGTGAGTACTAGGGAAAATACTGTGGCAGGCTATATATTATTTATATCATCTGCTTACAAGTCACTTGATTTGTATACAAAAATCCTGCCAAACAAGCTCAAACAACACCTAACATAACTGCCTGTATATTAGCTGGTTGGCAGGTTCTGCTGTTCATTTATCAATACAGTATAGGAAATAAAGGCTGAATTTATTTCTGCTCTTTTACTAGTGATGCTGGTAAACTCTGAGGATGCTGCAAGAAAGGAGCTCCTGACCAGATAAATGCATAAATATATCAATTATATCATCGCTTCAGTACACGTGAGAGTAAAAAGAAGTACAAGCCTAAAAATTCATAAAGGCTGTCAGAGAGATGCAGAAGACCTTTGCTAAGTACAGTTAACAACCAATAATGTTATGCTTTTTTAAATATGGAGACATTTTAAAATATAATGGCGGCACTAAATAACAATCTAACGTGAAACTCGGTGCAACACTCAGGCTCACAAATAGATTGATATCTGTAATAAGCCAAAAATACATCCCTTCATCAGAATAAATCAACTTTTAATGAAACGTGATTAAAAAATTGAATAGTTGAAATTATAAAGTACATGGGTTTGCACACCATGAAAACTCTCAGACCTTGATAATTGTATTTTTTCAACATACTTTTCTTATCTAAGTTTTCCTAGCTGTTTTACCATCACTGTTTGTTATTTGCAACATATGGCTGCCCCTTTGCAAAAGAGTAGTGATTTGGAAGAATTGGCCAAAATAAGATACTCCTTGTTTTCTCCTAGTTTATTTTTATTCACAACGTGTGCACAAACTGAAATAACTTAAAGAGGATGCTGCAACAGTTGCCAAACCACGCAGAGGCAATTCCAATAGCAGAATGCTCAGATGAAATCACTTTGTCCAGGCAGGTGGTCAAAAACCACTCTTCCAGCTTGTGATCTCTCTTTCTGACGTCAGCAAAGTGCCTTCCTGCACCACTTGCACTACCTTCATGTGACCCTGTGTCAAAGACATATCCCAACAGGGACGAACGTCAACTCTAACCACCGCGGTCATTCTCCTTTCTCCCTGTTCCAGTTTAGCTTCCTTGTTCTGAGGACAGAATGCATAATGTAGTGCTAAAATGGCATATTTTAAAAATATTTCAAAAGATAATGATGCAGAAGTAAAGCTGTGACCTTGCTTTTCAAGTACAGGCTTAAATGTGGTAATCCAAATGAGTCAGAAAAATAATCACCCAGTGTATCTCCGAGGGAAGACTAAGAGAGGGGCTGGTGAGCCAGGAGCAGACGGCACACGAAGACCTGGGGATGCTGCTAGAAATTGAGCATTGATGACTGAATAACTCAGCAGTGAGTCTGAAGGCTTTTCGGATGATCAGAAAGCAAGCCACTGCACTGATACGCATGCATAAATTTCATCTAATGATGGATACTTTTGCTCTAAGTTATTCGGAGAGCAATGCATGAAATTGTTATATTTAAATTAATGCCTTTGACGTCCTTTCCCACATGAAATACAGACATAAAGCATTTAACTCACTTGAGTATTAAAGAAGAGGTAGAATTACACTAAAACTGAAGACGTGGTAAAAAAAAAAGATGAAAGAAAATATACTAGGATGGCTTATTTTCTACCTGTCTGAAAGAAAGAACAACTAAAAGAGAAAATGGGTAAATGTACTTGGAGCAGCACTGTAAGGCCTGAGCAATTCCAGTCATGCAACTCAATCTGTGCTCTGACCTTCGGAGGGTGAGCATCAATTCCCCAGCTTCACCTCTGCACCTTTAGAAATTATGCTGCAAGTACCTAATACATGTTTTATTCACCATCTTTTGGCCAACCAAGCATCACGAAGAGAACTGGTCTTCAAACAGCAACAAATAACATCCATTTCAGATTTTTAAACGACTTACTAGTGAAATAAAAACACTGACAGTTTCAAATAACTAAAACAGAAATGAGATCTGTCTTTGGAATGACCAGGGAGCAAGAGGACAGATTGCCTATATCTGCCCCAAAGTGTCTTCATTCATTCCATGATACATTATTTGTGAAGATGAGCAATAGTATCTAAAATTCAGTTAGAAATCAAGCAAGAAAGGCAACAAACTATTATATAACTGTAAATACTGCCAGAGGGATTGCATATTTAAGGATCAAGGTCTTTTGCAATTCTGCTAACAGATTATCACCTATTTAATTATTGAGGTCTGTACAAATTATGGAAAGACATGCAAATGTAATTAGGAAGGCTAGCCTTTTAATGAACTAACAAGTGCTATAGGTAGTTAGACACTCATTGCTACTAGCAACACTAGAAGCTTTCTCATTAAAAAGTTAGTTCAAAAAGTCAATTTTTTTTCAGGTGATGAAAAATGCATGTGGAACCCTAATACAAGTTCAGTTATGATTTCTGTTCATTTTTAGTCCTCTCTTTATGCAGAAAAATAGTAAGCAGTGCTCTGCTATGTTAGTCCCCTGAATGTGAGAATAGTGCAGTGTCATGGCTCTGCATCTACATACCAGCAACAGGGACAGTAAAGTATTATGTGTTAACTCAAAGGGCCAGGCAAAACATCATACTAAGGCCCATTAAAAAAAGGAAAAAGAAAAGCCCACATGTGACAAGCCCACGTGTCCAGCTTCCAAAGTTCAGGCCATAGCCAAACAGAATGTGGAATGTTACTTTCCACATAGCCCAATCATGAACTGGAATATTCACAGCATTAAACCTACCTTAAGCAAATAAAATTAAATCAATTGGACTGTAGAGGTACCGTCCCAATTCTTTGGGACTTTATGCACTCAAGGCTGCACACACGTGTTCACTTCAGAGGCTTAGAAAGGAAGCAGCGATTCCTCTTCTGGGTTTCCGCATAATAAAATGTCTGGGAGAATATTTTCTTGAGATTAAGGGTTTAATGGCAGCTGTCTGATAGAAACTAATCTGCTTCCATCAGATGACAGCAGAAGTTAACAAGAACCAAGAAACCATATCAGAATTGACTGAACTGTTTTCTTCCTCTCAACCAGGGCAAAAGCCAAAGGGAAAGCATTTCTTCCCTTCAGCCTGTGTGCCAATCGGTTGCTCGCAGCCTATTGACTCAGGGTGCGACAGGGAAAGGAGTGTGTTACAGGCTCTATAATCACACTCGTTTCATGCAACTCTTTCAGCAATCATTCCGGGATTTTTTGCCTTTTTCCTTTTTCTTTTCCTTTTTTTTTTTTTTTTAAACAACACGTTGAAATCATCAAATCATTCTGCAACGAAGTTATTGAAAGAAACCCAACTTTGTGTCAGCACATTAATGGGTTCAAATAAACAAAGCTGAATGATATTTCCAAAACATAATTAACACAGATGTGGAATCTCCATTGTTGAAGATATCTCACCTGGGAAACCTGATCTCCCTGGCCATGCTTTGAGAGGGAACAGGACCAGATGATCTCTGGTTCGGACATCTCCTTCAACCCTGAAGTACTCTACGATTCTCTGATTGATTCTATCAAGTGTATGTATAAATTCAATGCTTTTCACAGCAGCACAATACGCTCCGGCATATATAATATTTATCTACAGAAAACATACAATACAGCTTGCATTATGATAACAGAGGAACTAAATAGAAAAATGTTCATCTTTTTTTTATGAGCTTTAACATGATACAGACTTTATGTGAATAACATTTTCATAAAGGGTCTTGAGTTTATAAATTTTAGAATGCCTTTTCCATAACATTTTAACTTCAACATGCATAAAGAATACCAAGGTTGAATTTTGCAAAAATAGAATGTTCTGTTCTCCAATTAGACCCGGTTAAGAGTTACAAGAAATATTGACAACTTTTGTTTTTCAGTACCATCAGTGGCTGCTAATACCAGCATCTTTTTACAACAGGATCAATTCTAATTCTGTTAAGTGTCAAACTAAAAAACAAACTGATGCATGGAAATGAAAAAAAAAAATACTCTGCTATCTGAATTTGAATTAATTATAAGGGGCAAATAAGCGATTATCGATTCAGTTCCATGATACTAAGAACTTGACAGACCTACCAGTGACCCAGAGATATAAGCATAAATGCTCATAATAGAAGCAAATCAATAATCAGCCTCCTGGTTTCCTGGAAAACCTTGGCTTTATTTTGATGTTGCAGTTTTTATGCTGTGAAGGTAGCTATATGCATTTGCACAATATGTTATGTGCAATTTAGCTCAACTTCTTTAAAACACATTCCACTCCCCACACTCTGTTTTTTAATTATTATTTTTAGCAGGCACCTAGTATTCAGTGTACAAGTCCTGGACCTGAAAAATCAGTGAAGGTTATTGCTCTGATGTAAAGGATGTCTCAGTAGACAGATGCAGCCACTGCTGGATGGGTAAAGCTTTGCTACCTCAAGAGCTCCAACAGCAACACTCAAAACCTGCAGGATGAGCATCTGAATAGGAAAAATTCTGACTGAAGTTGATTTTCCTCATCTATGGGTGCAGATAACTCATAGAAGAAAGGGTTGCAAGTTTGTTTCAGCTATTGGCAACTTCCAATCATTTATCTTAAAATGTATCCAGTCAAATTTTAAAACTCACCAGTTTCCATCTCAAACAGATACCTGGAAATACAAAACCAATATTCCTTGTGAGTCTTCAACTTGGCTAATTATATAGAACAAGTGCTGACAGACCATTTCCATGATGAATGGGATTTTGATGGAGGAGACTAAACAATTCAAGAACCATACACATTGACATTTGCTGATATCATATCTCTCCCTTCTTCCTGTGTCCTAAAATTTTCTTGCAAATTATTCATAAAAAGCAGCAACAAACCACTGCTTTTACATCAAGCAGGATGAACCATCAAGAAGCAAAAACTGTGAAATTTCCCTGCTCCTACTCTCACCAACACGTGCAATCTTGTTCCCAGATATAAATGACCAGCTGTGCCTGCAAGTGGGAATCAGTTCGGCAATTTAGGGCCAACATCACTTAAGTCCCTGCAAACTCTTTCTGATTAATCTAATGTTTGCTAATTGTTTGGAGTCACTCAGTTAGGATAATCTGAATAGTAGGAATTAAATAGTAAATGTTTTGGGGATCTGATAATTTGTCATTTGTAGCTCAGTGTATTGATTTGTTATTTGTACAGTTCGCTAGGTCAGGGATGAATGAAAGACCACTGTGAACATTGATGCTGCATACTGCAGAACTAAAGGTTGTTTGAATTTAGACATTTTACAGTCTTCTAGAGTAATTTAGTTTAATCTTCTAACTTCTGAAATTAAAAAAAAACTCTATATAATTTGTTTAACAATTTATGGAGTTTCCAGTAAGATCACAATTGAACTAAAAACTGATCCTCAGATGAAAGAAGAGAGGAAACACAGCTCTTAAAAGAGTTAACAGAAAAATCCTGAAGTATCATTTTTTCTACTAATGTTGTATATCCATTATACCAACTACTTGTAGGACACGACAGGTATTAAAAATACATTTTAAAACTATGTCATATCTAACAGAATTTGAAAATCCTAAGTTGTTAAATCAAGTCAAGATATTAGCTAGTAATCTAGAAACTAACTGTGGCTAGAAAAAGTCTGCTATGAGTAATCACAAGTAGGTACTACTGAAAATCCCTAAACATTACATAATTTTCAATAAAAATCCTGCATTATCATGACTTTATTAACCTATACAAAAATAAATGTGTAAATCCTAGCTTTATTAAAGCCAACGGCAAAATTTCAATTGAATTTAACAGCATCAAGGTTTCAGCCAGTATTTTTCTAGATCTAGAATTGCTGGGCATAATAGAAATTCTGAGACTTTGGAGGACTAACACCAACTTGAAAATAGTCAAAGACAGTTTTAGTGACAAATTCTTATGAGACTTATCCTAGGAAAAGAAAGAAGAAAAGAGCGTATCTGTCATTTCTTTATATAATTAAAACCTATAAAATACACTGAATTGGAAATGAGAGCAGAAAATAAAAGCAATGATTAAATATTCACTGCATGCAGACAGCAGTCCTTTTAATAAAGCTTTCATAGTCCAGCTGAGCTGATTTCCTCTGCTAAATTATGTTGTTGTTATTTGGAAATCATTCTGGTAAGAGCCAAAGAGATTCAAGAAAATAATGTCATCAAATTTAAAAATAATAAAAAAAAGGAATTCAATTTCATAATTAATATAGCTCCACAGGGAAAAAAAAGGTCAAATAATAGTTGAAAAAAATCCTACTATAACTGTAAAGCAGTTTGAAACCATAATACACTGAATTTCCCACAGTGACACCCAGATCGAATTACTATACCTGAGCACTATATTATTCTTAAGTATTATACATAGCAACAGCCATGAGCTCACATCTCTGGCAAAGTAAGACAAATGTAGCATGAGCAAAGAGATTCCCAGTGTGAGCCTGGGACAATGTAATTGCCAACAAAGAATCCAAAGGGCAACTATTCCTTGGAAGTTGTGTAAATTACACCAAACACAAGGGTAAACCTAAACCAGAAGATGACCTACCTTTCCACCAGGGATCCTTCACACTGCACTAAGGACACAGGAAATTTACCTATGTGCCCCTAAGAAAAATGTCAGGTTTCTAGCTTCTGGGTTAACTGTAATACTTTTATTTTGCAGACTCATGAAGTACTCCCTTGAACTATTTCCGTTACTGAACAGTAACTGATGTCCAGCAAATTCATTAGGTGCCTCTAATCAACTGATGCAATCATTATGTCTATTCTACTAATGGTGCCTCAGATCAAACTCTCATGGCACCTCAGAAAGATAAGGAAAGAAAAGGGAAGTTGTTGCCAGGGAACACAGGATTAATTCAGCCAGCGCGGCTCAATCACACACTTACACAGCAGTACTGGCCGCGTTAGCTCTCACACAAGGAAAATGAGGAAACTCAAACTGAAAAGATCCTTTAGAAGAGGAATGAGAACAATTCCCCTGTAAATAACACATCAACATACACAGGGAAAAAAACTGCATTCATAGCCCTACAGTAATTACAGTAATGTACATATACCCCTTGCTAGCATTCTATATATATTTTTTAAAAAAATAAATAACTTCAATTTCCAAGGGGAAATGGAAGTACTTTGAATCTCTCTTGATAAAGAGATAGAGAAATAGTACCTCAGAATCAAACAAAAAGATCTTTTTTGGTTGTATAAAGAAGCAACTTGAGCAACCATTATCATGAAGATTGCTTTTTATTGTTCGTTTCCAAGCACTGAAATCTGTGGCTAATGTGGCTGCTACGCAACAGCTGCTGATACTCAGGAGACACTTTTTGCTATTCCGATTTGCAGTGTTGCATCGCAATACTGAGGGAGGCTGGATAAAAGCAGGGCAACCACCAGGAAAACACACTTAGCTATGAAACCTCTATGAACTATCCAGTGCAGGCAGGCACATGTTAAGGACATTTACTTTTGAGGTTAATAAACTTGTCTTTTGGATACTACAGTCAGTAAAGCAAATGACTACCAATGACATTAGAAACAGACTGCCTTTTGTACTTAGTAATACTTTTCACAGCTTTGTCTAGGAACAGTGATGCATGACATAAAGTCATAAGATTTTAATATACCTTGAAGTGCCTTTTAATGGACTTTATAATCAGTCCTGTGCCAGCAGAAAAGATGTCAATTGTAAAGGGCATGCAGTGTCGAGCACTTGCCTTCATAAATTTGTTTTACCATATTTCGTCTTCTTCAGTTTCTCGAGATTCAGAAAAACTCAAGAACCAGATTCAGAATCAAAAACAGTGAACCTACATAACATTACAACGTTTAATAGCTGTCCCCTAATATCCCTTTAGCTTCCCAGAGCCACAAGGAGATTGGGAAGGTATAAAGCAAAGGAAGTTGCAGAATAAAGAAGCACAGAGAAGTGCTCCAGTAACACTGCAGGTAGGCTAAGGCAAGCTACGGATTTAAAACTAGCTTATACATATGGGGACAGAGAGCAGGGCAGTATTTTTTCCATGTTTCAAATCCATTATGTTGCTATTGTGTCCCCTACATAATCACTGAAACAAGCTCTGCATCTTTAGGTCTTTAAACATTTCCTCACAGGTCAGACCCACCGGTGCCCGTAGAGGCAGAGCTGCCTCGCTGAAAGCCTCTTCTCTCCCGGTTAATGCTTTCTGGTGAGCACACCCTCTTTGGGGCTGTGTTGATGACTTTAGACCACACACTACTGCTGGGTCACCAGCAGGATGCAGAGCTTGTGCTCCCTGCCCACGTGCAGACTTGGCCCAGACGGAGCTGGCAGCGGCTGCGGCTGTCACGGTTATTTTGCAGCGCTGTGACAGCCGTGCTGGCTGTGACAAGGGTCCCTGCGGCGGTGACAAGGATCACCGCAGTGCCCTGCTGCTGGGCTGCTGGCAGAAACCACAGTGGAGCTCAGGGACACTTGCTCTGTAATCCCCAAGACAGACATGTTTACCCAGAAGGAGTTTTTCTAGCAAATCTAGAAATCTCAGAGGATCAAGTACTTGAGTCTTGCAGCTAACACCCCCAAGTTGGATTACAGCCCCACCATGCTTGGACTGCTGAGGTAAATGTACAGTAACACATCAACAAAAATATTAATGAGGTTTAAGCTATACAGGTGGAAGAAAAGAAGGGCAGTGGGATTTATTTTTTAATTTCAGGAGGACTTGTTTCCATCAGCTCAGGATGACTCTAGAGCTATTGCCATTGACCAAGTTTACCAACAGACAAATTTTCCAGTGTTGGTTCTAGCATTTCAACTTTAAACAATTTCCATGTCCTAAATTTCAATGTCACCCCACTGACCCACGGAGAGTGGAGTCCCAGGACACAAAAGCTCACTGTAATGGTTTGACTACATCTTCTGTATAAATGTCAGGTACATCTGTACATGTTTCTACAATATGGTAAAGATCAGCTCCTGCTCTGCACTAATGTCTACAGCCTTGTTCCATAACCAGAGACAATGGAAAGGGGAAACCTACAACCTCCAAGCTAAAGTTGTTACTTGAAAAGACCAAAACCATGGAATTTATATATTATGCTACTTAAACCAATGTTCTTCTCCACATATACTTGAGAACTGTCACCAAATGAAAGATTTTTTGAGAGAGTAAAGGAAGACTTTTTTTTTATTTTGGAGGGAATGCCTGGAACTGCCCAATGGAAAAAAAAAAGCCTTTTCGCCCACCCCTTCAACACAATGCTATACATTTTTCTTCTGTTTTCTGTGAGGTATAACTGAGAATAAAATTAAGCTCACTTGTGCTATGCGTTGTTATGAAGGGCATTTTAAAGGGAAGCTTCATTCTGCTCTGTTTAGAAACAGTATTGTTAATATTTCTTGGGTTCAGTGGGATTGAAAAATCTGATAGGACTTGACCTTATGATGGACATGAATGTATTTATCCAAAAGAAATGGGTAATTCTAAGGTATCTCAATATATACCATGAGGTATCAAGCTGGTCTTTTTTCAGGCTAGTGTCTTACCCCACTTATATTGGTATCAGGCTAAACTAGTCACTCATCTTTTCTCAAGAGTCTGTAACAGACGACAGTTCTGCTTTCTATTTAAAAATGTGGCCTCTGTTATAAACATCTATTTTCAGAGGCTTCTCAGAAGTGACTAGTGTTTGAAAATAATGGTATTTGGAACACAAGAGATGACTATGCAAAAGAAGTTGGTTTGTGTTGCATTTTTGGTTTGCAGGGAATCAACAAATTTTAGCTGAATGCAGTTTGCCTGTGTTGAATTAGAAATGCATAAAACAAAAAAGAAGTTACCAAACTCCAACAGTATTTTAACATCATGCAACTATACATGGTTTCAACTTAAGAATATCAATCCAACTAGCAGACCCACAAAGTGAGTTTTTTCAGCACGCTAAAATAAAAAGAAAATGCCACGACACCGCCAGCAGCGTCACAAGGCTGTGAGCATGAAAACAGCCCATGAGGGACAGCCAGCAGGCAGCACCCTGCCTTCCTGGGCAGGAGTATCCTTCAGCTGCCTGGGCAAGCAAAGGGAAGCCACCACCTGTATCTTCACCTTAGGCTCAAGGCGGCAGCAGTGACTGTAAAGGCTTTCAGGCGAAGGAAGGCTGAGCTGCAGCCATCTATCTGTTGCCCATGCAAGGTTAACAGAGCCCATCTTTTCATGTTATTACGGCCCTTGCTTCTTGCTCCCCTTCTCTTCATTTGAAGCTTTGCTGTCAAAAATCTGTTACCACCTGGGTCCGCTTGCCGGTATTTTCTCAATGATTTTGTGTAGCTCTAAGGAGCCGTAGGCATAGGGATCACTGTGAGAGATCATCGAATCCAAATGCTGCTTTTCTGATCAAATACTGACCCATTCTACTTCCTTCCCTAGAGCAAAGAGGTTACATTTTCTGGAAAAACACAATGCACAATCTAAACCAACACAATAATAGTTGCTTCTGTTGATTTCAGTAGCCAGGCAAGATATAGTATGGTTTTGAGTGGTCTGGGTTTTTACAACTTTGCCATCTATGATGAAACCAGACGCTCTCAAGAATAATTAGTGCCATCTGGTTCAACTTTCAGTCTTCCACCATAATAAAATTCTCACATTAGGTTTTTCTTTAACAGAACACATTAAAAAAATGCATAATGTACTGGACAGCAACCACACTGAGTATTTAAATCATGTAAGTACAAATGATAATTCAGATTCCTGCAGGACCAGTCATGAATTTTCAGTTCTACGAAGCAAACTGGGTTGTCACTTTCTTTAACATTTTTGTAGAGCCTTATACACTGTCTGCATTATAATGGCTTGATATACTGGCAGCAAACAATTACTTACACAATATGCTGTCTTTCTTGGAGCTTGATAAATGCATTCCTTGCTTAGCCTTGTGTTCACGCTCATTTGCACATTGAACACACAAGGAAATCTAGATGAATTTAAGGATGAAGTGAACCAGATTTGTTTGTTCTCATGAGGAAGTTACGGGAAGACCATGATCTTTAACTGAAATACAAGTAGACTCACATCACAAAATCCACCCCTGCGCATAAGCTTTTCTTCAACTAAGTGTTCCGGACTCAGGTGACAACCTGAGTCAAATTTATGTCTTCCACATGAAACCAAAAGCTTCTCTAGCTGTCCAGGTGGACCCAGTGATCATCAGGAAGAGTGAAGGCTGTCAGTGGGCTCAGTTCCATGAGCTCCCACAGAAAGCCTTGAAGGGCCTCCTTGCAATTTCTGCACTTTCCTCTTCCCTCCAGCTCCATTAACACACTCAGGATGTACAACAACCATTTTGGAGCTACAAATCACCAGTTCTCTCAAAAAAAATAACACTTTATTTCAGAATAATGGCTATAATACTGGAGCATCCATCATCTAGATCATAAACTAAGAGCTGGAATCACTCGGTCATTTAGTTAATGTGTTCAAATAATGCGAGCTAAACAACAAAAAATACACCATAACAACAAATACATTACATTAAAGTAGCTTTTCATGTTTTGCCAGGGTTTTCTTCTCTAACTTAAATTAAAATTTGCCAATGTAGAGAGTTTAATAAATGCCTGTCTGGCTTGGGGCTAGCATGTAAGATAAAAAATATCTCAAAAATCTTTGCCCCAGTACAAAATCCTACTACACCACATTTTTAATGTGGCAAAGAAATTCAGCCAATGTCCCTTACTCGGACTAAAATTGTCAAATAGTACCTCACAAGCTCACACAAATATGTGGAAACTAGTTAAGATATCTGATAAAGATTTTAGAAGGCCAAATATGATGCTAGTATTTCCCCCCTAGAAGACACTTGGAGTCTAACCTGAAAATACTTTCTTAACATACCTCACATCGTCTTCTCACAAACCAAACATTTCTCATTCAAAACCACAATAAATTATATCAAAATCTAGAGACAGTACAGTGATCATATTAGCCAGTGAAATAAAGACAACAGAAAATGTGCTTGGAAAAAAAAAGAAAAGGATTATAAAATTTCATACATTAACTTAAATATATCTACATCATCTTGACATAAGAAATAAAATACTAAATTGTACTTTAGTACTAATTGAGTCCTTCCCTCTCTTTAGAAAAGTGGGAGTATAATGTTACATATAATGGAGGTTTTTCTTCCTAAAAGCATTGCTGAGAATCTTAGGAGGCTATCAAAATAAAAATAACAGGATGGACTTTATCAGTAGGCTTTTATAGAATGACCTCCACTCAGATAGGAGGTTAATAGACTCAGCAAACTCTCAGGCGGCACTGAGCTAGGGTGAGTAGCTGACATGGTGAATGCCAGAGCCTCAGCCCAGAAGGACTTTAATTGAGGATTGACCAACAGAACTGTCATGACCTTCAATACGGGAAATTGCAGAATTCTGCAACTGGAGTGGAAATACTCCATATATTGATACAGGCTGGGAAATACCTTACCAAGCAGCAGCCCTTAAGAAAATGCCTGTGATGTTACAGGACACCAGGCTGCAAAAGTGAGCCCTCACTACAAACAAAACAAATTGCACACTGTGTTAGGAGGACCATGGCAGAAGACCAATGGAAGCTAGTGGTGAGGCAGCCCTGGGAGACCTTCAGTTCTAGAAGAATGCAAAGAAAGTGGGAAAGGTCCAACAAAGGGGCACCAAGGTAAGGTACCCAATGCCCATACCCTATGCAGAGAGGCTGAGGGAGCTGAGTATGCTAAGTCTGGTGAAGAGGAGACCGGGTGTGATTTAATAACTGCTTACAACTATTTGAAGGGTCATTACTAGTACACCACCACCAAACTCCTCTTGGTAGCACCAAACAGCCTAACAAGGACAACAACCACACATTGCAGTTTCAGAGGTTCAGGTTGGGCAGCCGGAAAAAGATTTTCCTGAGCAGCACTGGAATAAATTGTCAAACAGGTTGACAGTTTCTGTCCTTAGAAAGGCTCATTCAGATAAACCAATGGCTGATCTGGTCCCGTGTTGCAACAGTTCTCTTCTAAGCAGAAGCCTGGACAAGGTGACCTCTGGAGGGCCTTTATAATAGCATTTTTACCTTTCCTTGAAATAGCAGAATTCAAAACTATCCCTCCATTCATTCTTAATCTACTGTTTCACTGATCAAATATTGAAATATCTAGTAGAAATAAAGAAATCAATGTTTACAATGTAATACATGTATTCACAGAACGCAACAATTCAGTGCTTCTTTGAGCAAAAGCTGTTCTTGAACATGATCATGGGTGCACCTGTCTGCCTAATCTGGAAATCATTTACCAGAACTATGGCCAACATTAATTCTTTTCTTTCTTGCTTAAATGAGTGTTGTTTCTATCATTGCACAATGATTTTGATTTTTCTAAAAGAGCTATGCTGTTAAACATCCAGTGGTATCAAAAACTGAACATTAAGCACAACGAAGTGAAATTTGCAAGAGCACTGAAAATGCTATTTCCAGACAGCATTATCTCCTAAAATGATGTCATAATTCTCATTGCAATCTCTGTATTTGTTCAGAATGAACTGGTGAATTTGCACCAAACTATTCCATAAAACAAAGGGAGCATATCATCTGGGAAATATAGGACACTAAACACCACTTTGTTCAATTAAATTCAAATGTTCTTCTTAAAAGGTAGCTTCTTCCTTAAATCTCTAACCAGGTAATGACGTGCATCAGGATTCAAGAGAGACACAAATAGCAACCTTCATCTATAAAACAGAGCACATGTGCCAGTTACACACTATTTTTGCATGGGCTCTGTAAAGACGAAAGGGAGAAGCTTGGGGAAAAACAGCAGAAAGCCCGTCCCCAAGTAACCTTAACACTTAACAACTTAACTGCAATCCTCACTGACTCAGAGCTGGGAGGAGACTGGGAAATGAGCACTCAGCCCAGCACTGAGGCAGGAGTCACCAGGCCGTCTGTAGCCTGCTTCGGGTTAACAGCCTGGCATAGTTTGCAAATAAGCAGAAGGTATTGTTTGAAGATGCAACCTTTGGTTCCTTGGACATCACGCACCCCACAGTCTGTCGGGGTGCTTCCCAATATGGGGCCCGAGGGCCACCCAATATGGCCAGCAAATCTGTACCTGCTGCTAGGTACTACACTTCAGCAAAGGGACATAATCCTAATTGAAGTTGTCCAGAAAAAATGTTTATATC
Source organism: Calidris pugnax (assembly GCF_001431845.1). Taxonomy (NCBI): domain Eukaryota; kingdom Metazoa; phylum Chordata; class Aves; order Charadriiformes; family Scolopacidae; genus Calidris; species Calidris pugnax. Next base: position 20,593,385 of record NW_015090922.1, on the reverse strand, counting down.
TGTTCAGTGGATCAGCAAACAGCCTAACTTTGAAGCGGGAAATAACAAATTAAGAAGTCAACCAGCACTTATTTAGAAATCATAGCACAGGAAATGAAGAAAACCAACAACAGCAACAACAAAAACCCATCCTGCAGACAAAAGCTGAATGGCTGAGAATATTCTGGATTCTATCCAACCAGCAGGCACATTTCATACTGCTGTAACTGGGTAAAGGTGCTTGCTTGCAAATTCGGGAACTTCAGTGTTGCCATCAATAAGCCGACATTTGAATAACAAGCTTTGATGTAAATTCTTTGCTCTGATCCTTAATTAGTGAAAGCAAAAAATGTCTTATAGCAGCAAAGAAAATCCCTCTGCAGCAGGTATGTGTCTTATGTTTAACCTTTACCCACTTTCAATACTACTTTGCCATTCTGAACTTTCAGTATTTGATCTAACCCAAACACACACTAGTAGGCACAAAACCACTCCTGCCTTGAAATCAAAATAAACATCTGACTTCACATGCAAAGCATATCAGAATTTTTTTTGGTAGAATCTAAGCATAATGATTAATTTAAATTAATTTGCTACTGTCTAGCTGCAATTATTAATAGCAAATTATTAAAAAATAGTTTAATATTTGACTATCTAAATACTTGAAATATTGCTCAGAGTTAGCCTTTGTTTTTTTGGAAGGACCAACAGAAGGAAATGTTCTTTTGATAGTAGAGAAGTTTCAAGGTGTATCATTTTTAAAAAGGTGTGTAATTTAAGAAAATTTCAACAATAGAAGTTGAGTTCCAAAACTAATTTTAAAAGTTCAGCACAAATCCACTTCTCTTGGTAACAATCAGAGTTTCTGCAAAAAGAATTCTAAAACATGAACTGCTGATTCACTGGGTTTAAAAGCTTTGGGAACATAAAAGGCAGATAACAATGTGAATGAAGGAAAAACAAAACAGAGAAGCTTTTTGCTCTTTAGCCCCTTTAAAGACTGTCCTTTGAGATCGTTGAGCCTCACAGCAATGATTCCATTTGATGGCTGTCTTTTAAAAATGGTTCATTTACAGTATTAAGAAAAATGGCTCTATATAAGTAATTGAGCGTGTCAAAAGACGAGGCTTCAGGGGCATTGGGTGCTCGGCATGAATCACACTACTTTAAAATACCCAGAAAGGTGCTCAGTATTTTCAAGGGCTCCAAGGCCTATGTTCAGATGCATTGTGGAAACAGTGCCAGCTCCTTGGTAATCTTGCCCATGGGGACCCCCTCAGGGAGAGAAACTTAAATACTCTGGGGCAAAATGTTGCCAGGGCAGAGCAGAGGAAAACGCGGACTCACCTCCCCAGCGTCCCGGAGAGCCCCTGCAGCCTGGGCAGGGGAAGAAACACATTAAGGCATTAGTTTCCCAAAATACCCATCTCTTTGCTCATCAAACTAGAGATGGAAGATTTGTTGGGAGTGCAGAGGGAGCAGATTAGACCACGGCTTGATTCATTTCCTAGCTGATGCAGACGTGCTCATAACTCATCCTGCAGGGATAGAGTTGCTTCTACCAAATAGGTAGAGAGGTGAGACTGAAATCTTATAAATTCCACCCCAAATCGTCAGCTCTGAAATAGAGAATAAAAGCAGACTCACGAAACAAGTCTTTCCTGAAGATCAAATCCTTAACAGCGGCTTGTGAAGAACATGATAGACTTTGTTCTCATGTGCTGTCCATGGCAAACTGCCATGCTGTCCATGGTTTCCCCCACCATCTTATATAATCACTGCGGGAATCAAAATCCACTTGGAGGGTTACAGGGGAATGTTAAGGTTCACACATACAAACAAGCCCAAGCATTATCACAAATGCATACAGAACATAAACACAATTACAGTTTGGAAGTTAAAGTGTATTAAGAGTGCTATCTGGCCAGAGAAACCTGATGAAAGATAATGGAGATAGAAATTTATATTGGATCTAATTATTTCACCAAAAAAGAAGCAAATCCTCCAATTCTAAGGCTGAATCATCATAGAAAAAAAAAAAAAATGTTTGTTATCCAAAATTAAAATCACTATATTTAAATCAAGTTTAGTTCACAGAATTCAACAGTCATCTTTGGGAAAAGACCACAGATTATTAGGTACAGAACAATACCTTACACAGCTCATGGCACAGGTATTTGCATTTCTGTTTTCCACCACACATATGCTGTATACTTAATAATGAAGTAATAGTCCAGCTTCTCATAGGGTTCATTTCATACAGGCACTGTATTTTTGAAAGAATGAGAAAATGTCTTATCATCTCTAAGACAGTCCTCAGACAAAAGAACTTTATGAAAAAAATACTTTTAAAAGAGATAAAAGAAAAAAGAAAATAACTTTTCTAAACAAAATTTAAAAATTGTTTGCCTTCAAAAATCAAATCTTTCCTTTTTCAAAAGGAACAAGAGCAATGGAGGAAGCTAAAATGAGGAATAGCTTTTAAAAAAATCTCACACTGGAGCTATCTGAAGTGTGTAATATCTCAGACCTATCTTAAAATCTGAAGCACTATGACAAACTACAGCATCTTAAGGGGATAATCTTACATAGGAAGCAAACAGCAATATACATAAATTTACAGGGATCCTGGAGCTCTTCAAAGAGATCAGGTGAATGAATCAGGATCAACTGGCAAGATCATCAGGACAGAGTCCAGAACCAGCATCTCCCAAGCCCCAGGTCAGAGCTGGTTTCACAAGCTGAGTTATGCACATTTGGAAATTCAGGCAGATTTATTGCTCAAGTATGCTGAATTCATGTCTCCAAAAACCCAAGACCTTTGTTTAACCACAGAATGAGTTTGGGTAAGGAATAACTCAAAATTCCCCTGGTATTAATTATGGAATTCAGTTACTTTAGAGAGTCTACTAGCAGCTGTAGGTAATGCTTCAGAATTACAAAATAGCAATTAAAAATAAAATTCTTCAGAAAAGTTAGTATATGAGACTTGTAGACCCTGATCCTACAAACACAGTATCAAATATAAGCAGTGGAAATAAAATTAGAAAAGTCTATGAGATTATTTATTTTGTTAAATATAACAGTTGGTAGAAATAATTGGGAAGCTCCAGCTTCTTCTTGATGTCAACTCATAAAGAGTATCTCCATTCTATCATGGAAAGACCAGTCAATGACATTTTCCTGAGGCCAGAATAGCAGCTTCAGTGGGGTTATTAAAAAAATTAATTAAAGAAACCTTTCAATTTTCAAATGCAGGATTTCTACAATCAAACCTTTTCATTTTCTCAAAAGTTCCATTTTTTCCCCTTAATGCTTTACTGAAGATTCTCATTCACCATCAAGCATGATTTCTTACTAAGTATATTTTTGGCCAACATGCACATCTGAGACATTATTTAGAAGATATTTCTAGAAAAAAAATCATGGGAAGTGTTATATAAAAAAAACCAAAACACCAAGACTATTTTGAATCCAATGAAACAACTTCCAAATTTAAAAGAAAAAAAATAATCACAAAATCTGTTCCTTGTTTTTTAACCAGCCTAAAGAACACCATTTATAAAGAAACCTCTCAGTGACAGCCAATTTAACAGATGCTGCATCTAGACCAAAAATTAATAGCATCACAGAAACCTTCACTTTATATCTCCATTGTCATTCACTGGGTTTCTCTGGCCAGACAGCACTCTTACTAGTTCCAGGTCAATGCTGCCGTAGCTGTAGTTGTGTTTGCAGTGAACCACGTGGAGAACCCACCTGTGAAGCTTTAACAGGCCCCAGCTCTGCAAGCTGGGTGTTAGGTTTTTTTTCAAACCTATTTTTAGAAAATAAAAATTATCTTCACCCCTTTATATTCTTGATAATTATATATTGTATAAATATCCCAAGAAGAATTGTGAATATTCATTCCCTATTTAAAAAGTCATTCAGACCCACATTCTTACAATAAATAGACTAGAAGGTCAGATATACCTGCATATACATATTTATATATACGTACACATATATCCCTGGGTATGTGGCAATCATCTGCAGACATACATCATGGATATGGAATGCAAATGTGAAACTGGAAACGCACATATTGTTTCTTAATACTCATCTTTCCACCAATTAACTTAAATTGAAATGAATACTTGATACACACACTGACAGTCTCTAGGATTAACACCAAATTTGACCACAAGAGTCATAACAACTCTCACCAGCATTAGCCTCTTTCTGTCATTTTTAACATCCAAAGCGTAAGAAAAACCTAACCTGAGCCTGGTTTTCTTTCTGTATTCTACAGATAGTCATCTCCGGCATCAGCAGACTGAGTCTGGGCTTCACATTGATTTTCTTTTTTCCTGATGTATACAGTGAAATTGAAGTCTTATGCATTTCTGCTAAATAAGGTTCTGCCTTAGCTAACAGCAAACTATGACAATATTCTGCAAAGAATTGGGGAAAGGGAAGCAGTCTTTAAAAAAAATATGCCAACAGCAGCTGCGAATTTATAACTGTCAATAAAATTGCTGAGGTTTTTATATGCACATTAACAGCATGCTTCAGTGTAAAATGGGATTCTTAATTCTTTTCACAGAGCATTAAATCATATTTAAGATTTTAAAAAAATCCTTGATCAGCTACTGACAGGTCCCCTCCCTATGAAATCCACTCTGCTTCCCATGTTTGCACTTTGTAGACTTCAACAAGCTAGTTGCAAAAGATTCCTCCTGAGGTAAAATATAAAATAATAGGGTGTGACTACACAACATATGTTGTTCTTCATTTACTCCGAGCATGACTCCAGGAGACTAATGTTTTCTCTTGTAATGCCAGTGAGACATATTTCAAAAGGAAGGTAAGTCAAAAGTCTAAGATGTTCTAGGACAAGGTTCCTTCAGCTGCATGGGAAAATGTCTTTCATTTACTGCATACTTCATGAAAGGCCACCTTACATCCCTTGAGGATGCAATGATTAACTTGTGAAGCGGTTCCCAACCTTCTGTTAGGACTCACTCGAGAAACCAGCAATACCCGAGCCTCCCAAGAACTATGCATTGCCAAAATGATTCTCAGTTCCCAAATCCCAGTAGGCACAGTAGGCACCAAGGGCATCTTCTTACCCTTGCTTATATTTCACCCTATCCCTCAGAAGCAACATGAAACGTATTAGGAGAAATCTGTCCCCCTGAGTTTATCTCATTCATTGAACAACCATCAGAGCATCGCCAACCTTGCCTACCCACCTTTTTCTTAACTTCACTGTCAGTCTGAACTAGCTGGGGCAGTAAGGCAGCACAGGAGCCATGAGTACCTAAGGCATGACTGTTGCTAAAAAACCCCACATCGTTACAGCCGAAAAACTGTCATGAGGGCAATATATTACTTGCATGTTTTTTATATTATTAATGAAATAATTATGCATAACAGTGTTCTGGCCTACAGACTTCATCTAATTTGGCATTAGTTACACAATAGAATCAAATAAACATCCTCAAAAATCTCCAGGGGAGGCATTTCCACCTGTGCATGATCATAGGATCACCAGCGCATCCACTACCAGACAAGAACCAGGAACAGATCCCGCGCTGCGACACATGAGGATTAGACTGGTGTCGGTGTGCATGTGGACATCCCACACCAGCCATGGGCAGATGCTGCCCCAGGGGGAGGTCGCGGTCCCAGCAGGAGGGTGAGGAAGCCTGGGCCAGGCTGGCCAAAGGGCTCGCTGGCCCCCTGTGTGTTTGCCAGCGTGCTGCCCTTCATCCATCCCCCCGCTGCCGGGGCCAGACCGGGGGGCAGGGGGGGTTCTGAAACGCAGCCCCGGGCACTCAGCTTGCACCAGCCCAACCCGGCGTCCTGGCAGAGCGGAGGAGAGATGAAGCAGCACGCGTTCGGCTTCCCAACCTTCTCCGGAGAAAATGACAGATTGAGTGACCCATTATTATTGAACTGCTTTTTAATGAAATGCTAGTGCTGTACACCACTACGCAGAGAACATATGCGGCTGCAAGTGATTAATTACACTCTCGAAGAACCTAATAAGAGACTCTCATATTTAAAATACTTTATGGCAACTATTAATTTTTTCTCTCTAATTATCAGAGTGGCAATGGAGTAATGCGCCCTTCACCTCAGATTTGCTTATTTTTCTTTTTCCTTTCCTCCATACTACCGCTTTGTTAATGTTAATTGTTGCTTCTGTACAAAAGACAACCTTATTTCCATTTTTAATTTATAAAAGATAAAATACATCAAGGCTGAAATAAAATTTAAAAACTTCAATTTTGACAAAAATAAATATCTCTATCTAGGTTTTTTCAGAAACAGCTGCTTTAGGAAATTAAAATTATTTTATTTTCACCACATTTCCAAAGAGAATGAATTTTCTTATTGTGACTATCTGAAGGGATGCTGAAAATGCTAAGCGGAAATACATCACCTTTGATAAGTGCTGAAGTACCCATTGGGTACTAAAGATCAGCAGTAGTGCACATATACAAAAGTACTGAAAATTCAGACTTATGTAGACCAACTTTAGGAAACTACATTCTGATATCACCCAGAACAGAAATATGAATTTTCGCCCTGCCAACCTGTTTGACAAGTATCGACAGCCCTGTTTTACATGGGGCTCTACACAGAAATCAATGGAATCAGTATTTGAGAAACAGCTTTGCTATTCTGTGCTGGACCATGAGCAAGTCTGAAACCAGAGTTACTGACCTTCTGTAGTACCCTAAACCAAAACCACTGGCCAGCAGCAAAATTTCAGTAGCAGTTCCTAACTGCTGAAGAAATATTGTTTGCACTGATGTAAACTTTCATATTGATTAAATGTAACAGAAATCCATTTCACCTTTGACTAATTTTAATAGACTGCATAAGGCTTCAAGGAACATCACATCTTGCTGTTACTGCAGAACAAGCAAAGTTAGTGTGAAAAAATGAGGAAGGCACCCTCACACAAACCTGACCTTTCTGAATACTCTTCTATGGCCGGTCTTAACACCATTTTCCAAAGCAAAACTATTCTCAAACCTTTAGTTTATACAGATGAAACTGTACAGGTACAGAAGGGCAGGAATAGAAAAAACAAGAAACTTTGAGGATACTAATCCATATGCCTCTAACTGCATTTATACTTTTCCAGAATGAGAAAAAAACAACCACACTCGATGAGTACATATGATTAATAACCATGCTATAAAATGTAACCGATTTCAGCAAAAGGCAATTATTTCAGGTGTTCTTAAAATTATTTTCAATTTTACAGCAGGTCCATGGATCTCTGCTTTTAGCTGCTGAAGCTCAGCCATGACACCCGGCTTAGCAGACGGTTGTGTGGCCATTGCAAAGCTACGGGCACCAGCTTGTCTTGTTAATTCGCACATGAGGGTGCTGCTGGTCGGAAGAGGACAGTCTGCTCAAGACCAATTACTTTGTCTATTACCGCTCCTGTGGCTGGTAACTGCAGCCAAAGCACTTAAAATGCCATCTATTTGCTGTCATTTACAACTGTACATCAGGATAAAGCTAGATAAGCACAGACACCTATGGTAAATACGCTTGCTTTGCAAGCCTGATGGGAGGACGCAAGCCTCATTTCAGGGGAAAACCAACACAGTGAGTTCTGCTGATTCGCCTCTTGAAACACGATTCGCATGCGGAATAGTGTGTCCTCAAGAATGAGGAGTGTAATGATGGTTTATTGCTTGAGAAAGCCACATGCCCCTGGAGAATTTGTGTCACCATAAGCCACAAGTAAGGCTGGTGGTGCAGGCTTTAAGCTCTAATAAAAGAGGTGGAAAAGAGGAGCTGAAAAAACACCATGACAAAAGATGCTTTTGTTACATGTTGAGATGAATCTAAATCAAAATGTGTTCACAGTTACAATTTCTTCTAGAACTGGGAAAAATGTCAGTAGGAATAGCATGATTTTACTTTCCTGTGCCACTATAATTCTTATTCCTATCAAAGAAGGCTGAAAAAAATTGCCAACTTATTTCATTAGGAAATGCAGCTAATTTACAGGCACAGTAATTTTCCCCCTACAAAATTGTATAATGAGCTTTAAACTCACTAAATAAAGGGTCTCTTCTCCAAGTGATTATGCTTAATTTACACAGAAATTAATGGTGACTGGACCTCCTTTCAGAATAGCTTTAAAAGAGCTGCATTATGAAAACAACTTCAACAGCTTTGAAAAAAATCCCAACAGTCAATGGAGTAAAAAAATACTTATCTTTGTAACAGTGCACACATATAGGTGTCTTCATAAATATCATTTACATGATAAGCATATAACCATTAAATCAGATATCAAAATCCAGTGAACATACAATGCTGATTTTATATTAAATTACTTGATTAGGCATTATGCTGATAGAATGTATAGAAAAGCCTAAATAAACAGATGGACAGACCCACGAGGGAGTAACATTTTCATCGTTAAAAATTGCTCTCACTGTATTCAACACTAACTATTTGTCTATTTATTAGGTCTATTTTTTAATCTTGTTTTTTCACTCATTAGTCTGTCTAAAGAATGGAAACTTTGGTTTATAGACAAGCCTTGTCAAATGTAGCCCCATTTTCACATAGCTAAGCAGTACCTAAACAACCCCAGAATTTTAAAAATTTTGGATACTTACACAGAAACTAGATATTAGAAGCCATTCCCAATAGCAGTTTGTTTATGGGCTCACTAAGGTAGCAGATGTGCCACATAAACAGATAGCATTTGTCCATAGCAAGTTATTAAACCGAATTAAAATGCTTATTCTGGATACCAAAAGCAGTTGATCCTGATGTTGCAAAAGCAGACAAAATGCATTTGGAAGTTTTAGTTAAAAAAAACCCCACTCTTTCTTCCCTTGTAATGTAGGAAGTCCTAGTTATCTTTTCAATATACCATAGAAGGGAGATTAATAAAACTTCAGGTCTGGAAGGGGCCATTAAATCATGTAGCCCGTCCTCCTTTATCATAGTATTTCATAAGAGTTCTACAGATAATCCAGAATCAGTGACATCTGTGAAAGTGATTAACAAAATCCAGGCCAAAAATATTATGAGTGAGCAGACCAAGATCTTGCTATCACAGCAGCTTGATTACTTTACAAGAAAGGAAAAGAAAATAATTTGATTTAAAAAAAAAAGTAAAAATTAATTAGTGGTATACAATCCTTGGGAACCTAGCACATCAGGATTGTGGATCCAGCATTTCCTCCGATCAAAATAGGGATGAAGCAGCGTTTTTAACACATCATTACCATCTACTGGACATGAGGAAGAATGCAGCTCGGAAACAAGACTCAGAAAACACCCAGACAGCAAAAGGTCTGCAAAATCCTTCTTCCCCACAACCTTGTTTCACCTTCACCCTCCACACACCCATCCTAACACAGTCTGACCTCCCTCGGAAGTTTAGAAAAACGCCAGTCTGAAGGTGTGGAAATGGATCTGGTAATTAATGTATAACCCAGCACCAAGCCATGAATGCAGTCTGAGTCTGAGGTCTACAGGAGTATGGTGAACTACAGCCTGAGGCTTCTCTGGCAAGTGACACACATGCTATCTCGTTTCCAGCAGCTTTGACAGAAGGAAACTCTTGGATGGTGTTCCTGATGCAAAGTTACAAAGCCTTTCTGGAGATGTTCTATCACCTCCCTTCCCGTCTGGAAGTCATTTGCACACTTTGGAACTAAATTTAACACTTATGGAAGACGCAGGAGAGTGACAAGACCAAAGAATTTGACAGTGACAATGATTTTCTCTGATAGAGAAGTCTCTACTTTATCTTATAGAAATCTGTTCGTACGTGGGTGGAAACATCTGCTTCTGAAAGTAACTGCACATCCATATGATGTATGCGTGTGATTAGATCCAATGGATTCAAAAAGAGCATTTGCCTCTTGAATACAAATGCAGTAAAGCACCTGTGAAAATGCTTTTTAAATCAGAGCCAGTATTTACTGAACTGACACAGACCATTTAAAACAAATTAGATAATAAGCACTATCAAAGAACACAAAATGAACTTACTAATACCTACAAAATTATGAGGGACAACTTACTGACAATATTGCCACTCAACAAAATTTGGACATCACAGTAGCTCATATAAACAGTTTAAAGTATGGAGTTAGATTACATATGAAATTTGCATGACTACACATAACTTTTGGTATCAACTGAAATACACTGGCCACCTGTCAGAGAAGGAGCAGCCCACCTCCAGTCTCCTCCTCCCCATCCCAGATCAGGTACTATGCAGGCTGAGGACGCCACCAGAATGGCAACAGCTCCTGGTGGCTGTGTGAGCACCCCCATGCAGAGCCCATCCTACTCCACAGAGTCACAAACTGGTGTTAGTTGGTTTTTAGATACTCTGCACACTGACTACTGGCCTGAGACTTCAGGGAGATCTGGGAACTGTTTCTCAATCAATTTGGATCAGCTGATTGACCACAAACAATTTCACCCCTTCATCATCTCATCTCCTCACACAAAGAAACGGGGTAATGCCAGCAAGCTCCTTTGTGCAGCAGTTTGTTATTTTAAGAGGAAAATTATTAGGGTTGCAATTAAATTCCTATGAACTTCTTTGCATATGTGAACAACAGTGGCCCAGGAGCAATTTTTTTAACCCACCTTTAGCATTACTAATTGAAAAACTTTGTTATAGACTATGAATGTTTTCTACATGTATTCATTTCCTCTGGTTTTTTTATCCTTTTTTTGTTTCCAATCAGTTTTTCTTTCTTGCTCACCAGCAGCTTCCCTAACACCACCACACTGGCTTATACTTGTCACACTAGCAACTTCATGGCATCTTCTCTGAGCCTTCACTAACACCAAGCTTCATTCAGCAGTTTCAGGACCTGAATGACTATGTTGTTGCTCAGACATGCTCAGCTGGTGTACAAAAAGGTGCTGAAGCTTTGCACAGTGCTTAGAGCAGGATATCACCAAAACCCACAGCAACCTTATTTCATTCTTCAGAGTATTCAGAAGACTAAGACGCAGCAACAATGACCCAACGCAACCAGCCACACTGAGGTTCATGCACCTCTAATGCTAAAGCAAAGATTATAACTCATCTTTTCAGACACAATCAAGAATTGACTTTTCAAAGGAAGAAATCCATGAATGCATTTAAAAACTGGGCAGAACCACCCATTCCATAATTCTCAGCTTTGCCACTCCTCACTTATTAACACTTGTCTTCCCAATCTGCAGAATGACACACATTTCTGTGGTATTTTATCAGTACTAAGCACTATGAAACATGTAAGATTTTATGCAGGAACTGTGTTAGTATAAATCATAAAAGTGGACACACTATCTTTGTCCAAAACAGATGTTTTAACTCCATGAGTCAGTAAGCACCCAAAAGGTATACAGTAGCACTGGGTAGGTATGTGTTAGCAGCTATTACAGACAAATAGGAACTGGTCTATCAAGCAAAATTTAGTGCTGAGGATCTGTCATCCCTACTGTATATATTTCAGATTTCTCTGTTTCTTTGTTTAAGCTTCAGACTAGCTCTGCTTCAGTGCCTTGTCTTGAAGCTCACTTGCACCTGGAGTGCATTAAGGACTCCCTGAGCAAGCCCTCCATTATAGCAAAAGCAAAAAAATAGCATCAAGTTTGTGCACTCCATGACTGCTGCTCAACCAAAATCAACTGAAGGAGAAATTAACTTCAGAAGAGCACTCCTGGTCTGAATTAAAACATGAATCTAGATGCACTTGTTGAGACACTCCTATTTTGTGGTCCATTAAGTTTTGACAAATGACCATATCTCAGTAATAATCACATGGAAGCTCATCACAGGAATAGGAATTGTATTTTTGCTGTAGCTAGAAAAGAGAGCGACTAAAACACTTAGGACTGTAAGCATATATACACTGAACCGTTTCCTTCAACAAAATGATTTTCAGCCTTCATTTAATCACAGCTTACCATCTCAGTGGGTGCACCTCCACTGCAACTGGCTTACCTCCTCTTTCCTAGACCCTGTGATTTTTATTGTCAAAAAGTATGCCAATTGTACATTGTAGTTACTCACAGGCCTGGACTACAAGGCATGGGATCCTGGGCATGGTCAGAATACCAGGGGCATTCCTGCTCACGACCAGCCTGCGCTGCTAGGCTGAAGGACAGGGTCCTGCTCTCACTTACATCACAGGACACCCTGGATGCAGAGGAGAGGACCTGAACAGCAGCAGCGCCAGGGCCCAGGCAGTCCCATTGCTCTAAGTGGGGCGTAGACATCACTTAAGTTGGTTGTAGTTTGTAAAAGTTGGTTCCAGTTTTTAACTTGACGTTTTCAGCTTTAAAGTCAAGCTAGCAAAATGGCGGTTGTTTTGAAAGCATTACAAAGTACACAGAAAAAAATACAAAATTTAAAAAAAAACATTTGGAACAGGGACACAAACATTTCTCCGTAAGCTATTAGTATGAATTCAGCCCAACAAACCATTTTGATCACCACTACAATTTAGCTGCACCTGACTGTCCAGTGACATTATCTTGGCAGTATCAGCCCAGCCTGTAGACAAATATCCAAAATCAAAGTCGCCACTGAAGTTAGCATTAATTTGCAACATTGTGGAAAGGGCCTGCAGACAGGGAAATGGATGAAAGTCACAAGAAGAGGCACATCCTCTTGTACACACAGCTGTGGTCCCTCACCTTTTCCATGTGCCTGAGGCACCCTGACAAAACAGCGCAGAGAAATTGCCACTTGTGCTGTTCTGTAAATGGTGTATGCTCCTCCAACCCGGCAGCTGAGAATTTTAAACAATATCAGGCCGAGACCCTTCCACTTTCAAGAAACCAATTTCACTGAATTTCACTGAATTTCACTGAATTTCTAGAGTTGGAAGGGACCATAGAGATCATCTAGTCCAACTCCCCTGCTGAAGCAGGATTGCCCAGAGCTAGAGCATGTTACTCAGGACTGCATCCAGGCGGGTTTTGAAAATCTCCAAGGAAGGGGACTCCACAACCTCCCTGGGCAGCCTGTTCCAGGGCTCTGTCACCCTCACCGTGAAGAAGTTTCTCCTCATATTTGAGTGGAACCTCTTATGTTCCAACTTGTGCCCGTTGCCCCTCGTCCTCTCACTGGGAACCACTGAAAAGAGTCTGGCTCCCTCCTCCTTCAACCCTCCCTTGAGATACTTGTAGGCGTTGATAAGGTCTCCCCTCAGCCTTCTCTTCTCCAGACTAAAGAGTCCCAGCTCTCTCAGTCTCTCCTCATAAGGGAGATGCTCCAATCCTTGAATCATCTTTGTAGCCCTACGCTGGACTCTTTCAGGAGAGGACCTGAACAGCAGCAGCGCCAGGGCCCAGGCAGTCCCATTGCTCTAAGTGGGGCGTAGACATCACTTAAGTTGGTTGTAGTTTGTAAAAGTTGGTTCCAGTTTTTAACTTGACGTTTTCAGCTTTAAAGTCAAGCTAGCAAAATGGCGGTTGTTTTGAAAGCATTACAAAGTACACAGAAAAAAATACAAAATTTAAAAAAAAACATTTGGAACAGGGACACAAACATTTCTCCGTAAGCTATTAGTATGAATTCAGCCCAACAAACCATTTTGATCACCACTACAATTTAGCTGCACCTGACTGTCCAGTGACATTATCTTGGCAGTATCAGCCCAGCCTGTAGACAAATATCCAAAATCAAAGTCGCCACTGAAGTTAGCATTAATTTGCAACATTGTGGAAAGGGCCTGCAGACAGGGAAATGGATGAAAGTCACAAGAAGAGGCACATCCTCTTGTACACACAGCTGTGGTCCCTCACCTTTTCCATGTGCCTGAGGCACCCTGACAAAACAGCGCAGAGAAATTGCCACTTGTGCTGTTCTGTAAATGGTGTATGCTCCTCCAACCCGGCAGCTGAGAATTTTAAACAATATCAGGCCGAGACCCTTCCACTTTCAAGAAACCAATTGACATATTGCTGCTTAGTGCAAGTTCTCACACTTAAACAAGTTAAAATGTTTTTGTTTTTTTTTTTAATGGATGCTACACGAAATAGTAGGAAACAACCAAAACAACGTTAGCTACCTGTTACATTTCAACAACTGAACTACAAAATCGTCAATCGATCCCTTCAATTCTTTTACAGGAACAAATTCCCAAATAATTATCCTCTGATATGAAGATGCATTTCAAATTTTTCAATTGAAGAAATTAGTGCCCTGTCCTCTTGCTATATAAAATAACCATTTTGCTGTCAGCCCTTTTCCCGAGCTTTTTAGAAAGCCTAATGAAAGTGAGAACACACCTTTCACATTTCCAGGACAGCACCTGAATTTTCACTTTTGCATACCAACAAGGCAGCTAGCAAAAAATTTTCAGAAGAACCACAAGACATAAATGTATCTGAGAACAGAAAGTCACAGACAGATGTCTCAGACAGCCACTGTTTTTATTCTTTCCTCCACTGATGATACTACAGTAATGAAAGAGTTATAAAATAGTGAATGTGACAGCTACATGTTAAAATGGAGGCACACAGAGATGAACTAATATTTTATTATTATTTTAATAAATACATAATCTAGCTGCTTTACTTAGATAAGATGTGAAATGGGATGTGCTAGATCCAGTGTAATTATTTCTATTGACACAACCTGCTTTTGGGTTTTGGTGCTATATGAGAGTAAATCCCTGCCATCTAAAGCCAATAGGAGATCTAATCTTTACTGCCTATAAAAAGGAAGTACTATACAACAGCTGAGACAAAGGAAACAGGTCCATTATTTTCACTGATGTTCAGTATTTTATACATCTTGTTATAAAGCTGATGATACTCTTGGGAAAATGTAAAACCAACTTTCTAACCAGGATTTATATCATTTCAGAAAGAGAGAGTACAACAGCAAAACAAGTACCAAAGGAAAAACAGCAAAGATACACAGTGTATGGAATGTCACGATGAAAGGACAGGTTCTTGCTGCCAGTGGGAACGAGAACAGACTGGTCTTCCTTTCCCACATTGTCAGAGAGGCAGGAAGCCTGGGGAAGGCACGTAGCAGTGCCCATCCCAAACCACAATCAACAGATTAATAAAGGATGATCTTTCTGCTAAGGCTATCTTTAATTAATAGGCTCATCCAGAACAGGAGGTAAAAAACACTTTTACAGAGGAAAAATCTTCATTAGTTTCTTTGAAAAAGTAACTTATTTTCAACCTCTTCAGTGCAGAAACTCCCAGGAAAAAGCAAAAAAAAGAGTTACCTCCAGAAATATTTTCATGAACTAAATAGGTGTATTCACTAGTCACTTTTCTAGGAACTTTCATGCATGTAAAGCATTGCCTTCACTGGGATCATTTGCAACAATAAACGTAGTTCAAGATACAAGAAACTTATTACATACAAGAAGATTGGAAAACATTAATTTATCTCAGTCTAAATGACCAGTGTGTGGAAAAATTGCCAGCACTTCATGAAAAAGGGATATTGTTTTGAAGAGATGCATCACATTTTTCATACACAATCTTGTGATACATTTCAATCCTTACTTTAACTATAAAATTCATTATGATTATAAAGGCACAATGGGTATCTTTTTAATAAGGATGATTCTTTCACCCTTTTATTTTTCTGCTTATTTCACTCAAAAAAGTTTCCCATGTTACTATTTCCAATGTATTCATGAAGTAGAATTTTAATTGAACCTTCTTTAAGTCTCCATATTTCTACAACCTTTTTGGAAACATTACCTCAGAAACAATATGGAGAACCGCATGCTACGAATTTCTGAGACTGCATTATCCAATGACTTGGTTTTGCTGTATGACTTGAATATATGATACATCCTGTTTCTGCCAGAACGTGGAAAAATATGCTAGAAAGTATGTTTAATGTTAGGAAAGCATATTGAAAATAAGTTATGTAAGTAGTATACCAAAAAAAACCCCAAAATAAAATAGGTCCAAATAAATTAGCAACAGGGTCAGGTTGTGGGGTTTTTTTACCTCTGCTGTTCAGAGGTAAACTTGTCAGCCAAAAAGACTGCTAGTGCTTTGAACTGCAATAGCCACAGCATGGTCAGCAGTTCCAGCTAGAATTTTCTTGATTTCACACCTAACACGTGGCACTAGAGCTAGGAAAGCACTTCTTGAAACCCTTCCCTGCAGATGGACCATGAGCCAAGTCTGCCAATGAAAGCTGTAGTACAAGACGCACCTCTCCACCCCTGACCAGATGAAACAAAGAAAAAATATGAATGAGAAGCAATTCATTCATCCTTATTTGACCCTACAAGCCCTGTAACCTGCTCTCAAAAAATTAAATTATGGAAACATAGAGATGTAACGAACTTAGCACAGAACAGATAAAATGGGGATGCAAGGTGATAATTGTGTATCAAACGCAGAAGGAATTCAAACTTTACCTCTGCAGAGAATATGTAACTTCATGTCCAGATGTGAGTCTAAATAGATTTAGCAGACACATCTTATCTCTCTGTGTTTAAATACGACTTCAAATCTAGCACACTTTTGCATGTACATGTACAAATATGTATTAGGAAAATCTTTGGGAAGAAAATTATAGTTGACGTAGAGCAATAATCCTCTGCCAAAACACTTTACAAAAGATGACAGAAAGCAGGCAGCACAAGTAATGGAAACCCCTGGAGAAGATGCCATGGGAAAATGAGAAAATATAGTCAAAGAGTATCAGCTAATTAAGGCATTGGTACAACAAATACATTTGAATGACTGGAGCTTAAAATAAACACAGCAGATCAGAAACTTACGGGTGTTGTCGAGATATGGTAAGGATGAAAGAAAATCCTCTGTGACTAAGGACGACTGAGTTGTGTGATCAGTTGAAGAGAACAATATGAATTAAAAATAAAAATGCTTCGGGACAAAAACCAGGACCTATAAAGAGAAAAATGAAGAAAACATTAGAAAACATTAGAAAACAAGAGAAGAGAAGAGAAGAGAAGAGAAGAGAAGAGAAGAGAAGAGAAGAGAAGAGAAGAGAAGAGAAGAGAAGAGAAGAGAAGAGAAGAGAAGAGAAGAGAAGAGAAGAGAAGAGAAGAGAAGAGAAGAGAAGAGAAGAGAAGAGAAGAGAAGAGAAGAGAAGAGAAGAGAAGAGAGGAGAAGAGAGAAGAGATTTACATGAAGTCTATCAATAACAATAAATCTTCTAGAAAATTAAAACTTTAAGGAGAAAAAACACAGTGGATCAAACAAGAGGATCAAATGCTCAAACAGCATCTGTGTCAAGTGCTAATACTCTATCCAGTCTTACCACAAGAAAAAATGTACCATGTGCAATTATTATATTCCAAACACTGCACTGCAAAGCTCTAACTCACAGTATATTAGCTGCCTCTGGAGAGTCTGGGAAGTGAAAAGGAAAGCTAAAAATGGACAACCAAATTTTAAAATTTGCTTGTGCAGCAACTAAGTAACATATTAAAACTTTAAACTAATGGGACGAGTGATATATGCTATAAAAATTAGGTTTATGTTAGAATACCTATCCTCCCACAGAAGACGCTGAGCCCTGTAAGAGCACTGCTAAGAAATTAGCATCTCTGAGAAAGCACATTGAGATCTATCCATTTAAGTAGATAGGCAATAATTAAGCATTAATAGCATTTTCATCAAGT
The DNA here is from genome assembly GCF_001431845.1 of Calidris pugnax. Taxonomy (NCBI): domain Eukaryota; kingdom Metazoa; phylum Chordata; class Aves; order Charadriiformes; family Scolopacidae; genus Calidris; species Calidris pugnax. The sequence continues at coordinate 20,575,767 of NW_015090922.1, read as the reverse complement.
CATATACAGGATAAGTAGAAGAGCCTAGGAAATAATCCTGTAGCAAAAAATGTTAAAGGGAGACCAAGGTTTATGTATTGCATTTCTCTATGAGATTTTTATTTTAGTTACAAACAACTTCCACGATTACACTAGCTGAGAGGAGTTCAGAGTAAAAAAATCTCATTTGTTTATTTTGTTTAAAATAAACATTGTTTGCTCAACTTCCTTGAAATACTGCCTTGAGTATTTATCTCTTCTCGCTACAGATGAATAATGCATCTGAAACAAATTTTATTGTATGACTAACTTCCTAGTTCATATATTCCCTCTAAAGAACAAAACATGAGTTTAACTTAGTTTGTTGCTAAGTTCAAAATATACTTACCTGAAATTGTTGGCTAACAGGTTCTAAGTGCTACTTACCTGCAAAACAAATCAAAGAAACAGAGTTACTTAACAGCACAATAAACTGCATAGGAGAGTGGATATTATTTAGGTGGCTTGGTGGTAAATCGTTCCTACTTTTGATACCAGAGTTAGTTGGAAGAATGGAGTGAACCAAGGATTTAGTAAAAAAGAAACATAAATTACAAACTCCAGGTTCAATACTGTGATAGGCTGTGCAAAGCTCAGTCTCAGCAAAAACACCTTATGGCTTGAACTTCACTGTCCTCAAGGTGATGGTGAGATTGCCAAGAGAAGTGACTCGCACAAAGACCTGTTTGCTCTGACTTTCAGAATTGCTTCTGTCTCATCAAAGACAAGCCTCTAACATGGAATACAAGCACCCTACGAGGTACTGTCTCTAGCATGTTCATTTTCTGGACGAACTTCACAGGAACCATGAACCAATATTGTTTGTATTATACAGAATTTCACAACTTAAATAATTAAATTCATTTGAAAACTCCACTAAGGTGCTGTACACACTCACTGAGAGTTGCCTAAGAGTATTCCCATTACTGGATCTCACATTTCCACATCTTGACCCCGTTTTTCTTTCAAAACTTTCTTCCTTCTGACAACTACAAATCCAGTATCTGTTACTACTTTGTTTATACCAAAGGTGAAAAATTTGCAAGGTTGTAAGTCATTGACAGCCATGTCTTTTATCAAAAAATGACTGAATGTTGGTTGGGAGGAGCCTCTGGATGTCATCTCATTCAACTTCTTCTATTGGGAGAGCATTTTCATAAATATAGATAAATCCTTGAGTTTAATGTTCTTTAAAATAGAAATATCAAACAAAGAGTTAAATAAAGGGACAACCCATGTTTCATTGGTGCAATCTTGTAATTAACAGTCCTAAAAAAGTACTACGATCAGACAACCCATCTTTTTACAGCAGACACCCTATTATTGTAATATTTAGAGATACACAGGATCAAGGTTAATGGAGTTAACAGGTTGTTCATCTAAAACCAAAGTTCACAAAAAATTTGTCTGAATACTCTTTGGCATACAGCATCTTTGGCACTGTTAAACCAAATATTGTGTTATTAATCCCTTGAATCACAAAACATATATGAAGATGCCACAAATCTTTTGAATATGTATACAATGCACAAATATATCAAATTCACATTTTTACAATGTATACACTATGTCCAAATCCCAAATTCATAAACCCACCCTGCATTCATACTGAGGTCCTGGCAGCTTCCATAACAGAGAACTGGCAAGTGGAACAAAATCTTGTTTAGAAACATCATCTATTACAAGCCACTATGGCAATGGTGCTTTCAAGATTGAAATAGAATAAAAATTTGAACAATAAAAACTTGTCAAAAAATAAAAGGTACGTTTCAGGAAGAAAAACAAATAAATAAAAATCACAGCGATGAAGACAGAACCAGCAGTGGAGCCTTAAAAATGGCAAGACATTCCCCCTCATAGCTTTGCCATTGATTATGTCAGAATTCTTGTTAAATGCATTTCATCTCAGCTCAAAATTTGAAGGAGGTCTCATGTGCAGCCTAAATAAATCCAGAAAATGCTCATAGGTATGTCCTTCTTTTAAGCCAAGATTGTTAATCAATCATGATAAAAGGTATAGAAGAATTACTATCTTTAGATTTCTGACTATAAGCCCAACAGTTATTTTTCATATCTAGAATTTCCCCGGTGATGTAAGGAGATTAATGCAATACACTATTCACAACATTATGACATACTATAATTATCTCCACAGATGCCAGAAACAATTTTGACCACTGTGATTGGCTGGGTACTATCCAAAGGAAACAAAACCAGTATAGATTTTAAAATATATGGGTACAAGTGCACTATACTTTGATTGCACTGACAAGAACTTGAAGGAAGCCCAGAACAGCTGGGGCTGGGGAAAGGATGATGCCAATTTAATCTTTAAGACTGACAGCTCTGTTTGGGACAAGGAAAGCTGAGTGGATGTTATTCAGCAAGGGAAAAATCACTGTGGATGTAGAGAAGCTTTAGGAGTAATATCTTAAAAATAAATATGGAACTTGAGGGCAAGTTTAATGTAAAGCAAGCCAAATGCTTTCCTAAAAAATGCGGCCTTTGTACTCTTGAAATTACTACATGCTAAAAATGTGGCCTTTATACTCTTTTGAAATTATTACCTTTTTTTTTGTTCCCCTTAAGCCAAGTCCCCCAGCAAACATTAAAATACTTGTAAATGGTAATTAGTATTCAGAAACACATTTCACCATGAAAACAGAAATGTGCCCCGAGGAGTTCAGCCTTGCTGAAACTCTATCCTCAACACCAACCCTGGGCAAAAAGCTTCCTGAGCCCGCCCTTGTGGAAGGGGCTCCAGGGGCACAACATGCTGTCAATGCCCCAACAGAACACACCCCTGGGGAAGCCCAAGATAGGAGCCAGCAAGTGACAGGGAAGTCTTGGGATGGCACACGACACACAAGTCTGCTGTCCTTGTCACAGGGAGTGATGAGCACTGCTGAGTCTTCAGGAAACTGGAAAAATTTCAACATGCAAACCAGTTGGAGGGAAGGAAAAGCTGCTAGGAAAAGCTTCTCCAGCCAAAAGGAACTCTGGAAAGAACTGTACTTCCTCAGGAGATCCAGCTCTGATATTTGCACAGGACCATTCCTTGCATGCTGTTTCTAAGGTGCATGGCTTTAAGGAAGAACCAAGACTCTTCAAATCTTACATGTCTTCTCCAATAGAAGGCTGACCAGTTCTGCGTCTGCTCCTACTCAACACATCCAATCAAGTAGACTTGATTTGGCTTCGCAGCCTTCCCAGCCTGCCTTTCCATAGCACCCCGTGTTCTGTTCTTCCCTCCTGCACACTGGACAAGTCCTGCTTCAAGCTGGCCAAAGAAACATGGCCAGGATTTGTCTGCAATCACTTCTTCATCCAAAAATTCCATCTATGCAACAGTTGCTGCCTTCTTATGGCAATAATAAAAAGGCACCAACAGTGCAATCTGATGCCATGTCCCTGAGGATTGTTTAAATGACTGGCTTGAAACCACACATATTTCCCTCCAGAAAGCAGAAATATAACACTCTCAACAATGTATAGAAAGCTTTTGAAAAGCCTTTGCCAACCTCAGGAAATCAGCAAAAGTTATTATTTTTACCAGGTTTAGAAAGAGGGGAAAATAACTTAGAGACTGTAGGTGTTCTCTTGTTTGGCTCTTTGAAGCCATTAATTCATTGAATGGCCAGCTTGTCATATAAACATCTAACATCGCTGAATGAGGCTACAAGATGCAAGGATGTACTTTCAGTCAACAGGCTATAATTAATTTGTCACCTGCAAGAAATGAAAGTGTTTCCCTATGTTTTGAACAAGCACGGCAATCTCACACTACTACAGATTTCTAAGCTCACAAAGGAGGGTCTCCAGCTTCCAGGGTTTTATATATACATCTTAACCACACTAACAATGTTAACATCTAGTGAGGTAAAGAGGAAAAGATATGTTTCAGTTTGCACAGTAACATATATCTGCAGTAACTTATTAAAAGAAAAAATCTCTTATTAAAACTAACACCCTCCTTTGAGCCCTGAAGAGACCCTATCAGCTGGTTTCTCCCACCTATGCCCAGAAAGAAGGATGTATTCCTATGGACCACAAATATAAATACTTTAAGATTAAATTCTGGTTTGGTACATATTTACGTAATGCATAAATGTTATTTCTCTGAAATACAAGGGTATTGTATTTCTGCTCTACAAACACTCCCCACGTATACTATAACCGATCTACTTGGCTACACCAAAGTTTCATACACAAAGTCTCATTCCTAAACATAATGTTCCAGCTTTCACAGGTATTTAAGATGCACCTACTTCAAATGTTACACACTGTGGCCTAATAAAAAGCATACTGAAATCAAAATTTCACTGATTTTTAGATGGTATTTGGATCAAGTGTTTGTGCTCAAAGAAAGTGTATTTTTTCAGCGTATTTCACTGCAAAAACACTCAACCCAGTTCTGGCACTCTCTCTTCAACATAATGTTCCATAAATAATAACAAAATTCAGGACTGAAACAGTCCCTATAAAAATAAACATCAACGAACTTGCATCCACTGAGTTAGTGTTTCAGTATGAGTCAAAGTTTATTTATTACCAAAGAACAACAACCACATTGTTTGCTTCATCCAGAAACTGCAAAGAACAACAGTTACCAGACACTGGTAACAGGTAAAAAGACTTATATTAAACCTAATAACTTTCATCATCAACAGTATTAAAAATCAAAAACTGTTTGCAAATTAAATGTAGATCTCTATGTACTTTCATTACACCAGAAAATTTACCATAACAATATACTACGATTATTTACTAAAATTTCTTATGTCTCTAAGTGATGGGGCAAAATTCCATACAGATAATGAACTAAGTTTTTCTGGACCAAGGACTGTAGATTTTGGCCTCAAATTTAGAAGGGAACCTGGACAGGGAAATTCTTCCTGCCAATAGATTTTTAAGTAACACCATTATTTCTGTTACACACCTGACTTAATCTGGGTAAATTCTCAAGTGTATTGCAACAATTATTTCTGATGATACAAACTCAACTGATTGGCTTTAAGAAAATCTACATCTCTTCCCTGTAAACAAGTTCCCCTCCTTCATGTTGAAAGTCATCAGTGTCAAGATTAAAGCAGGTACATGAAAGCTGCAGCACGGTCAACCCCCTTGCTTTCAGCTTTTCCCAGTACGGCAATGCAACAGCTCCAGGTTTCGTTTTCGAAAACACTCCTTTCTCCAAACATCAAACACTTATTCATCTTACCAGCACAAAAACTACTTAGAAGCAGTTACAATAATAGCTGTGATCACATGCACGATTACATTACAAGAAATTAATGAAAGGTTTGTTCTGGAAGCTGGCAAATTCATATGGATTTATCCAATCTATGCTTTGGATACTGTCATTCATCCCAACAAATAATTTCAGATGCTCAGTGGTTGGTGGGGTCAAAAGTCTGTGCTTGTGCTAAAAGGTGACATTTGAAATGCAGCAGATATGCCATTATTTTTCACTTTGCACACTAATATAAAAACCCCAATGACACAAAATACAATAACGCTGAGCTTTGCTAATCAAAAACCGATCTAAACCCAAACAATGGGGGCTCATACAAGCTAGTCTGCAGTTCCATTAATTCAGTGTAAATACTCCTATGGATCAATGTAGTTCAAAGATTTTTTTATCTAAAAACTTGGAGACACTGCAGTGACTGACCTTGATGCAAACATCAGTTGATTATCTGTCAGACATCCTCTTTTTGAGCAGGCAGCTTCTGTTTCTTTTTTAGCAGCATATGTATTTCCCAACCATTGTTCATTCCATCCCTCACCAGCACTTATTTTTTACTGTCTGCTTTTGATTTTTAAATATTTAAACATTTTACAGAATCACAGAATTGTAGTGGTTGGAAGGGACCTCAGAGATCATCGAGTCCAACCACCACAAAAAAAAAAAAAAAAAAAATTGTGCTTTTAGCACTCAAGGATGAGCAAAGTCAAAGCCTTTAATCCCAACAGTCTGTGCTTACTTGGAAAAAATGTTTGTCTGACTGCAGGCATGGAACCCGTTGTGCTGGAGAAGTGGCAGCCACGGCAAACAACTCACACTGCACAGTAGGAATCGCCTTTAATGCCAAGATTGGAGGTATGTGAAAGACCAACCCACAAAAAAAAAAAAAAAAAAAAAATTAAATTTAAAATTTTAAATATTTTAAATATTTTAAAATTTTATTTAAATAAACCATTCTATTGATAACCTTCTTAATATTTTCCTGTTCCAAAAAAAATTTCACTTAAATACCCTTTAATATTTCCATACTTTTCCATAATTTGAAGTCTCATGTCACTCATTGCCTCTCATCTGTTTATTATTATTTCTGTATTCTTTCTCAGCTCTCTCTTTGTTATTCCTGATACACTTAACACTAACCTGTTATTTTAAACTAAAATATCTTTCTGTTTCATCAATGACCTCACATTGCCTTTTCCAATATAAGGTTTCAAAATACATAACAGTTCTAAAAATAAATATAAAATACAGAAATGCTGTAACAGCTGAGAACTTCAGATCTTGACTTCAGAAACACAAATACCAGAACCAGTTCTCGTCTGGAATTCACTGCAAATTAGTTTGCTTCAGAACCAGGCTGTCCATAATGAAACCTTTAACAAGATTAACAAGCACTAACTCAACTTTCAGTTTCATGATTTAGCTTAAATTGCTTGTAAGGGCACATAGCACTGTCAAATTAAACATATAATTGAAAAAAAAAAATAGCATTCTAAGAAAATGGTTATTTTTGTTTAGTCATGGAAAAACTCTGTGACTACTCAAGAATAAGAAAGACCTGGGTTTAAAAGCACAGGAACCCAGGGTACACATTGAGTTCATGCTATGCAATCTCTTTCACAAATGTGTCTTCCTATGGGCTGCGGTACTTTTATCTTGGATTTCCTCAGCAGAAATGCACATGGAGAGCTCACGCCCAGCCAGCTGACGCATTGGCAAAGCCCCTCACCTAAGGAAGGCTCACTGCACCGAGGGTTCACACACACACACGACGCATCAAGTCTTACAGCACGTACACAAGCCAAGGCCAGGGCACATGCGCAGGCACGGGGAGCACCTGGGATCTGCCAATCCACCGCACACATGCTGCTGAGCCTGTCCACCTGCTTGGGACATACCAGGGCACGACAGTAAGTAATCAGACATTTTTATAGTCTTGCTTTGTAGCTGCTCCGTTTTGATTTCAACCATCTCTAACAGCACTTGAGCTCCATTTAAAAACCATCCCTGGAAATTCCTCAGCCAATAAATTTCAAGAGTGCATTTACTTTTTTTGTGGCATCATCTCATTAGCGGTTGGTGTTGGTGATTCATGGTATAAACAAGCAGTATACACCAGTCAGTACCTACTGATCAGTCATTTCCAGGCTGGTAGAAATCACTATAGTTGGTGATTCCCACTCTGTAAACAGTTCTTGTTCTCTGTCTTCAACTCAAGTTGATCTGGTTTCTTTTCCTGAGATACCTGACTGGTGGATACAGACTTCAAATTTTGCCACCAACACATTAGCATCATTCTACCTTTTGCTGAAGTAGCTGCTAATAAATAATTAAGAACATACAAACAAATCAGTATTTTATACAACACATTTGCTAGCAATAATCATGTGTTAATCTGTTCAGAATAAAGGGATGGATATCATCCACTTTTCTACTAGAATGAATTAATTTTTTTTTATGTGCTTCAATCTCTGATGTTACTATGGTCATTCCCACTTTGGGATGTGTCCTATCTTTATTCCCATGTCCGGCATCACAATCCTCACCAAGAGTTCAATATTAGTCTTCATTACCTTGATTATTAGCATAAACTAATCCTAACTCACTTCTCATCATAGTAGCTCCATGTCTTCTTTAGTTGTTCATTCACTGTTGTTATTGTTATACATAAAGTATATTTCTTTTGAAAGATTTAAACCAAGTTTTAAGTTTGGCAATTTCAGTTTGGCAATTTCATTCTATCCTTGTATTTCCTGACTGTGACAACAAAGCTGTGTTTTCATTTATTGTAGGATGTTTGTCAGCTTCGTAATGTCTGTTTTGGAGGTGGCTATTCAGACTTTTTTTTGTTCATCTGATCATTTTACTTAAGTACCATTACAGTGAGGCTCTTCTCAGACATTCTGGCTTGCCTAAGTCCAGTTTAAAAGAGCACAAGCTTCTGCTAGCACAGGAAAAGTAATCTCTTATATACAGGAATAGTTGGCTTCATCATTCTCCAATATACATTTAACAAGTAACATGGCATGGCTGTTGTGCATGTCATTGTGTGGCTGTGAATCAGAATCATATTCAAGGAATATAAAATTACATATTCATTTTGCCGTATTTATGATGCAATGTATGAACACAGGTGCTTGCTGAGCAATGATGGATGATGAGACTAAAAGCCAGACATCTGCACTGAATAGCGTAAATAATTCAACTCCTGTTTGCTCTTCAGAAGCACTGAGGATCTACACCTTTAAGCTGCAAATTCTTAACTCTATCAGCTGTCAGGTGCAAGTCTCCCCTCAACAAACTGCAGGATAGAGGCTTAAAGCATTTCTGCTCAACTAACGATATTTTAGCCAGTGTGGAAGTCTGTAATTCACCCACAGCTTAATAAAATTAACACACACACACCTTTCACCTTCATCTTTCAGGCCAAGAAGATAAACATCCCTGAATGCAAAGGACCTTGGTCTTGCTATGGAGTCAATAAACCCTCTGATTTCACAGGATGCAGCCATTTTGCCTAAAAAGGCCAGTCCCCCAGTGCAGACGGGTAAAATACAGAGAAACCCTCAATAAGGATTACTTCAGCTTGTAATAGCTGCTGTGGGAGTCCCAGATAGCACTAGCTGGCAGCAGACAAAGTATCTGCTGGTATCTTCTCTGCTCAGCTCCCTCCAAGTACACTCTCACAACTAGGAGAGCTGGCCCTCATAGTATGCTTTCTACTGTAATCCTAAACTGACTCAAACTCTTCAGTACCTTACATGACATCATTCTAGTCTGTTAATTTCACTCGCTCCCAGCTCTTGCAAGTTCTGAGAATGCACACTTCTTAATAGCTGAAATACAGGTTTTTGAAATCATACTGTCAAACTAGATGTACATACTTCTAACTTGAAGCAATAGGATAACGGGCATTTTAAAAGTAAAACGAGAATAAGACAGGCAGTGTTTTCCTGCTGACAACCGTGTAAGGCAATGTAGCAGACATGCACTGTTGAGATGCAGGTGGGCTTTCATCCCTGCCAGTGCAATGCCAGTGGTAGTTCCAGATGTGGGGAAATCGACATATGCTAATTAAAAAAAAAAAAAGGGGGGGGATTTGCAATGATAGAGCACGGACGAAGCCTGGAGCAAAACGGGACCATCTAGAAAGTTGGAAGAGTGCCAGATGAATTATGGCTTGAGCTCTTTGGAGCCCTGTTTGAAATCAAAGCTGCTCCCCCCTTTGGTGGGAACTGCACAGGAAATGGATGAATGGGAGAGGGTAGATGACGGGTACAGCCTTCATTGCACGTGCAAAAAAGTACAAATTACAATCCCTTGAGCATACAGAGGTGAAGTAAGGTTCCCAACACCTTATTATATTAAGCCGTATTATTAAGATGACTGTTTACTTTGGTTCATTAATGTTTGTACAAGGCTGTGAACATGCAAAGTGGCGAGTATCAGCACAGGCATCAGCATGGTCTCTCAAGTTTATAATGTTCATGAGTGTTGTAACAAAAGAAAATACACTTTAATCATAGCAATTATTGCCCAGGAAATGTGGTGTTTAGCATATTGTCTCAGTACATTATTTCTGACCATTGCAACTAAGTCAGAAATTCGTATCATCAGCGGATATTGTTATCCAGAACAATTTATTTCTTCCAAAAGACAAAATGTGTGCAATCATCAATAAATTAACAAATTCGACCCACTAGACTAGCACATTTGGCACTGCAAGGCTATGTAGGTGTGCGTTGTTAAAATACCTTTAGCCAGATTTGATACAATGCCTTACATTGTATTGCCTGGTGAAAGGAAGGTTATTTCTCAGCTTTCTTCTTTCTTTTAATTTTTTAATTCTTTCCTAACTGCAGCAGACCTCAAATCAACCCAAGGTTTTAGGAGGAAGTGCCAAGATCTATTGCCTAAATCAACACATCTGAAAGTCAGTTTTGTTTGAAAACCAGCTAGAGCAGTAAATGCTATAAATAGAAGAAATACATATCCTCAGCTCCGCTGGATGAAAGGAGTGAAAGCAAGGGGGACTGCAAAAAAGTCTCTCCCGCAGTCTCCGTGCCCTTTGCAGAGCAGGTCCTTCTCTCCAGACAGGCTCTTGGCTGAGCAATACCTGCTCATTTCCTGGATCAAAGCAAATTCTACAGAGTCTTTCTTGATGCACTTTCATGCATCTCCATCTGCCATCCCAAAGGGCTGGCTGTGTCTCTCTGCCTCTCCTGGCAGCGCTCTGGCTGCAAAGGCAGTGCTCACCGTGTGTGCTTGGGCTTTTCCAGAGGTGCTCCAGGAATGGGCAGCCTGCCCTGCACCCCAAAGACATCCACTGAAAGGGGGGTGCAGGGACCGGTCCAGGCTTCCCCTCTGCTTCTCAGTACAGCCTTTTAAAGGAGCATACTGACTGCAGCAGGAGGGAAACTGTTAAAACTCCGGTTAATAATGAAAACCCTCAAAGACAGATGTTGGGATCAATCTTACTTAATACTAGTATTAATTACAATGGCACAAAAATATAAAAGCAAACAAATACATTTCCTGAGACCTACATGCCTGGAGGCCTTGTCAATTGAAGGAGGATCAGGGGCTCACACAGCAAGGGCTGGATTATCTGGAGGAGTAATAGAAATGGCATGAAATTTAACAGCAGTGTGCAAGGTCAGAAGCTTTAGAACTAATAACAAGAATTTCTGCTGTAAACTACGAGGTTGTCAGCCGGAGGAGCTATGCAGGGAGAAGTATATTTGTAGAATATTGGACGTCTGCAAATCATCAGCCCTGAAAAGAGTAAACTCATCAGGTGATCTATTGTCAGAAGAGTGAAAAAAGATTAATTTCCATGGTAAAGGCCCCTGCGAGAGTATGTGTAATGCCAACCATGTTCCAGAAAGAGTCCTTCCAACCAGAACAGGCCCAGAAATAGGCTTCAAAATTATCAAGATAACACTCTGATGCAACAGGGTTAAACAACCTCACCTTCTACCCTAGCAACACTAGGACGGGAAGGACAGTATTCCCATCTGATCATTTACTAGGCAAATGAAGCAGTCCAAAGCAGACTTTAAGTAAAAACACACACAGGTATAAATTTTAGAAGAAAATAAGAAAAAACATGTCTAGCAGAAAAGTTCTGGAAGTGCCTCCCCATCAGAGTTCCATCATCTCAGGCGGGATTTGAAAAATTCATAGGAAGGTGAAGGTCAGGGAAGTAAACCTGAGGAAACAGGACAAGATTTCACAGAACCACAGAATTGTAGGGGTTGGAAGGGACCTTCAGAGACCATCTAGAGTCCAACCCACCTGCCAAAGAAGATTCACCTAGAGCAACCTCGACAGGAACACATCCAGGTGGGTTTTGAATATCTCCAGGGGAGATTCCACAAGCTCTCTGGGCAGCCTGCTCCAGTGCTCCATCACCCTCAAAGTAAAGAGGTTTTTCCTCATGTTTAGATGGAAGTTCCTGTGTTCCAGCTTGTGTCTTTCCCCTTGTCCTGTCACCAGGCGCCACTGAGAAGAGCCTGACATCCTCTTGACACCTGCCCTTTAGATCTTTATAAGCACTGATGAGGTCCCCTCTCAGTCTTCACTTCTACAGGCTAAAGAGACCCAGGTCTCTCAGCCTTTCCTCATATGAAAGGTGTTCCACTCCCTTGATCATCTTCATAGCCCTCTGCTGGACTCTTTCCAGCAAGTCCCTGTCATTCTTGAACTGGGGGGCCCAGAACTGGACACAGTACTCCAGATGTGGCCTCACCAGGGCAAAGAGTGGGGGAGGATGACCTCCCTCCTACAGTAGGAAACCTACTACCTATTCGCTACATATTGGCACCAGATTGTTATCCAAATCTGTGTTTATTTGCAGCAAACATCCACAAAATTTGTACATCTTTTTAGCATTTCTGAATAGCACTGGCAAGTTTTTTCCCCTCCACTTCTTGCAAAAGTGCCAATAGCTTTTTTGCTTTTCACACTAACACCATAATGGGGCATCTCTCAAGCACCTGAAGGTACACCTGACAGCTTGTCTTCTGCTGTGCACCACACAACCTCTCCACAGCACAAAGTAGAATGTGTCCATTCTGCCTTGCTCCAGCTGCCTCCTCTCAGCTGACTTTTATTATTTTTGTAATTTCTAGAACAGTATGGTGTATTCCTTCAAATCTGTGCCATCCATCATACTTCCCTAGCCTACGAATAACACAATGTGCCACCTGAAAGAAATACACCATCTGCACTGCTCTCTCCTCCTCTTTGTGGTTGCAGACACATCCCTTCCCTTTAAACAAGATGACTTTTCTAGACCAAGCCTGTCCTTAGCCTTGCACCACAATAACTGCTGCAGGACTATGCCTCACAGTCAGTGGAAAAAAAAAGTAGAGTAGAAAAGAACATTTATGTTCTCAAGTTCTAAAAGCACCAGAGACTCACATGGCTTCTCAGAGCTCTGCTCTCGACTGAAAGTGATTTCAGGCAGCTGGAAATATCTCAGCAATAGGTCTAAGGAAAGTGGAAATTTATTCCATGTTTTCCTTGACAAGACCTTTGTACTACAGAAACAGCTGCTGAAAAAGGACAGCCAATGGCTCAGAGCTCCAGTTTGGATTTTTAGTAGAAAGAGCAGAAAAATAGTTAAATTAAATGGGCAGAAATGAAGGCCTTCTTTCAGAGGGATGTGTACTCAGTCCCCAGATAATCAAATAGCAAAGGCATTTCTCGAGAGAGCTGTTTGCTTTTGAAAATTTTAATTGAATCAGATTATGTTTGGTAAACATTTAAACAGAAAAAACAAGAGCATTCTGATTTCTTTGGACAATAGTAAACCTGAAATGTTTCCATGCCCCTAAATGCGAATATCGTAGAAAGTTAATTTTGCCCAGACTTTGCCTCACACTAGAATGACAGAAAATTTTAAAATGTCCAGCGCTCCTGGGGAATGGAGATTCCAGTCTCCAGTCAGCTCTCTCGTGTCACTGACAAATTAGACTGGCTTGTCCCCACACTCAAGTTTTCTTTAAGCATGCTCCCAGCCTTTCTTTCTTTCACTGAGAAAATTTATGCATTTATTATGTAACTAATAGCAGCCACTGACCTCTTCTGTTACACCTTACCAGGACAGATTTATTTTGCAGGCTGGAAACAAATGGTCCCTTCTTAAATGTTAGGTGCCATCTGCTAAGCCTTGAATGTAAATGAAAAAAAAAGACACTTGCAGAACACAACCCACAAGCAGGATCAGTTCCTCCTGACACTATATCTATTACCTAGATTTCTCTTCACTTTTCTGACAGCATCAGACTCAAGCCCAGTGCTCAAAGCTGCATCGAATTTGTAATTAAAACAAGAAAACGTTTGATTTCTCTTGTTCCCTCTGCTAAAGCAGCAAAGGTCTGTTTCACCTGCTGCAGGAGAACCACTTAAAAATTCAAAAGGCCTTAAAAATTTCAATATAAACATGTTCCAAAAAAACTTCAAGAGAAACAATTTCCCCACTTCTTTAAGGTTTACATGTTAAAATCAGTCTTTCACAATGACTGCACATTAGAAAACTGAAATTGTTGCCAACATGAACACTACACTTAGATCACAATATGAATTAATGAGCTTGCTTTTCACCTTCATCTCCCCCTTCTTCAACACTTTCTTCCCCCTCCCAAATAAATGAGCTGTGTTCCTAATAAAATGCTTGAAAGGAAGGCTGAGAAATTTAATAATAAAAAGCTCTCTGAAATTAAGTTTCTGGCAGTGCTTTAAAAAAGAAAATGTTATTACTTGGTCCTTTTCTTTTCCCCAAAGCAAATTTCAGTCCTTTGAGGACAGCACAAATATAAAGCAGATAATTTACAAACCTTTTATTCGGCAATTTGCCTGGTCCAAATAAGCAACTATAATAGGAATTGCCAACTGAGTACTTTAAAGATTCTAGTATAGGAAGAGAAACTGCATATTGCAGAAGAAGAAAGTCTCTGTCTAAAGTATCAAATATTAGACTTTCAATAGGGAGCAAATTGTTGAACATGTTAATTTTCATAGGAAATAGAAGGGAGCATCAAAACCCAACAATTATTGTTGGGGCTCTTATCATATAATAAGTTTCCTAATCTCAGCTATTTCGCATTTGCTGTACTGAAGACAACGAAAGGGAAAATACCAAGAGTTCACCTTAGACTATACAAGTCCAGAACCACAAATGAGCAAATATTTGGCAAAGCAAACCCAGACTTTTGCATCTGCTCATGTCTTGTCAAAAAGAGTTATTAAAATACACTTGACAATTTATAAAACTAAAAAATGTCAATTAAATTGTGAAAACTTAGGAAAACAAAAGCAAGGCTGTCTAATTTTGCAACAGCTACAGTGTCTTAGACTGTTTCTTACATAGCTCTCAAAGAACAGTGTACGAAAATCAAGCTCCATTGAATACTCGAAAAATTTTCCTGTTGCATCCATTGGGTCAGGATTGTGTTATAATGCAATACAAAATGCCATAGAAAAAATCTACAGGCTAGATTTTCACATCCTCTCTCATAGTTAATAGTCATACCATTTTGCATCACCATAAATGTGTAACATTTTGCGAGAATTATTCATCTTTTCCAGGAACATTGCCATTTGTAGCCATGTGCATACATTAATTTCAGTATTTGCACCATATCCCATCGTCCTCCTCTCCCTTCATTATAACCATCTTCCTTTTTCTAAAATATAGCATGATATTTCAGAAAAATATACCAGAAAATATGTATTCTCAAGGCTTAAAAACAAACCCCAAAGCAAAAGCCCACTTGGAGACAGGACCTCGCATTCAGAGATAT
Organism: Calidris pugnax; assembly: GCF_001431845.1. Lineage (NCBI taxonomy): Eukaryota > Metazoa > Chordata > Aves > Charadriiformes > Scolopacidae > Calidris > Calidris pugnax. The sequence continues at coordinate 20,560,692 of NW_015090922.1, read as the reverse complement.
TCAAAACTGGAGATTTGGCTCATGACAGCCTACATTGCACGGATCCAGAAAGATTTTAAATATTTGGACACTGGTCTTTCATAGAATCATAGAAAGTTTGGGTTGAAAAAGAACTTTAAAGGTCATCTAGTCCAACCTTCCTGAAATAAGCAGGGACATCTTCAGCTCGATCAGGTTGTTCAGAGTCCTGTCCAACCTGACCTTGAATGTTTCCAGGGATGGAGCATCTACCACCTCTCCGGGCAACCTGTTTCAGTGTTTCACCACCCTCACTGTAAAAAATTTCTTCCTTGTATCTAGCCTAAATCTATCCTCTTTTGATTCAAAACCATTAGCCCTTGTCCTATCACAACAGGCCCTGCTAACAGTCATCTTTAAGTCCTACTCTTCGACTAGGATACAAATAATTTAAACACATGCTCTGGTTTGATGAGTGTCAGCAGGAATGAGCATCCAAGATGCAAAGGCACAAGACACCCAGAACTGCCTGCCCCAGTGCTTCCCATTGCTCTGCCCAGCAGCAGGAATTCAGCACAAGATCTGACAACCTGGGGCATAAAGAGGAGAATGATCCAGCTGTGCGGACACCAGCAGGTTTGAATTCAGAAAAAGGAGAAGGTAAATCTCCTTTCATGACTTGGTAAAAACTATTTCCCCCTTCTGACCAGGGGGACTTGGAAACTTAAAAGACCCTCTCCTCCATGTCACTGTGCAGTGGCACGATGCACAGCTCTGCCACCCTCCTACATAGATCAGAGTTGTGTAATCACACTTAAAACAGAAGGCTGGTCCACCGTACTACTGCAAGACTCATTTCATAATACTTCTACTATTAATTAACCAGTTTATGTATACAGTAAATTTAATCCAACAGTCACATAGCAGACATTTCTATAACCCCATTAATCCACGGAATATTCATAAAGTCACACAGATTTGCCCAGAGATTATGCTCATCACAGGATGGGTTCAGGGAAATAGTTTCAATAGACAGTGAATATATGGGGTGATATCTTCAGGTGGGGTAAGTTAGTGGTCCTCACCTAACGCTGGTGGTAAAATCCTTCAGTGCACAACAAGTGAGCATTTGGGTCTCTGGAGTTTGCACGGGGTTATCGTAGTAACACACATATCGTGGTCAGCTTCCCTGTAAAATAAAAATGGGCTGAGAAATTTCAGGATTGAGTTTAGAGTTTCAGGTTGAAAACCCCTTAGGTCCTGTACAAGTTTAGATTTGGAGATAAAAATTTTGAAATCTATGCTAATGGCGCCTTGATGTTTACAGGCAGGGAGCTTGTAAAACTGTTCATTTTTGACCAAGAAAAATTGGGAGTAGGTATATGTGTATCAGAACCAGAACGCTGGCTCTGATATCTATTTTGCAATTTGTATGTTGCCTATCCAACAACAGCAAAGCATTCAGATGGATCAAAGGTACAAATTCTGACCCATTTTTCATATACTGAGAAAATTCTATTGGAAATCGTGTTTTTAAAGTGGCCAGAATTTTCAATAGTCTATGAAAAACTTCTAAAAAGCTTCTTCCAAATTTAGAAGAAAAGATGGATGAATTATTCTTCAACCACCTCTTTAAATAAAACTCGAGGTTGAGACTTTACAAGTGAAGCTTCAAAACAAAGATTTTAAAAAAGAAGTTATATATGTCAGAATTTAAGATTTAAATTCAAGCATCACTTCAGCCTTAACTACCAGATCACTTATTTGATGTAATCATTAATGCAAAACAACACCTGTTTTATTATTTTACTTTATCTGTAAATATTTTAATCACATTCCGTACACAAAGTTTACCAATTAAATATGTATGACTGATGTTACTGAAATACTGCATAGAATCTTGATTCTATCTTGATTTATCTTTCATGTAAAGAGTTGTGAAAAATACACATAAAAGATTTTATCTGTGGAGCCATCTCCAATAGTAACGTTAAATGAAGGCTTATAGAAGCCTCCTTTATTCCCCCAGGAAATCTCAGAGATCTGCCAGATGACCCCTAAGAATAAGATTTTTTCATGTAAATTCCTGATTCAGCTGCAAATAAATTGCTACAATGTGTTGCCAGACAACCCCCTATGCTCTGAGAACTAGAGGAGGCTTAGAAACTAAACCTCATCCCCACACAAACCACGTAAGTATAGAATGGTTAAAATACATCTTCTCTCTCTGAAGAGCAACAAGGAAAGGTCCTTCTGCATCAGCACTGTTGGCATGTTTAAGGCTGGGGTGGGGCTGGAGGTATCCAGGACTCACCTGCTCCCACAAGTGTCTCTTCCAGCAAGATCCGTTAGCACAGGCTGTTATGTGCCTCCTATCTCACAAGCAACATAAAGCATTTTTAAGATCCTGTATATCTTAAACAGAACGGAAGACACGCACTGTTCTGGCTTAGCTTAGCTAAAGCAGCTCCCTCTGATAAAAGAACAAGTTATGCCTTTAAAGTGTTAAAATATGCCACATAATAAAATTAGGTTTTGCCCTGGATAGACACAACTAACGTTGTTTTTTTTCTCATGAATGAGAACTGTATGTTTATACCAAGAGCAAAAAGAGCTCAGTAAAAACTGACAAAGTGTGTATAATCCTTGGATGAATTAGAAAAGCCAGAATCCATAAGCAACTCTGTGTAAGAAGGATTCCCAAGTGGAGAATCTCATCCTGAATGATGCTACTTTTCAGAGATGAAAGGGGAGTAGAGAGAGATTATCCCTCTACATCTTATTCACGCCTGGTGTAAAATAAAGTGGGCTTTTAAAAAAACCAAACCAAGACATGTAGCTTATGGATCCACTATTGAGCTGAGCAGACTGTGCCGGGAGGAGAGCTGCTATTATGCTCCTGAGAAGAAATCATTCACAGCTTCTAGCACCAAGGAGAAATACATAGGTTTTATGCCATCTTCCTGCAAGGTAACTAACAGGGATCTTCAGCTTTACTTAGCTGATTTTTCTCTCCTTAAAATGTCAGAAAATGGCCTTCTCTAGGTTCAGAGTGAATCCTGAAGTCAATAACCAAACACAAATTCAGACATCATACACCGAACTCCATATTTCTGGAGCCCGCTCCCGGTGTACTTCACAGGACTGACTGAGAAGGCTTTGGCTGAGGAGGAAAAGCTAGATCTGGCCGTTCATTAACAACAGGCTGCATTTCACCAGAGAAGAGATACCACTCTACCATACATCCCCTGCTTTGACAACAGCAGAGTCTGGCAGAAGTGGTACTTGCTCTTTGAGCACCATTTGAAGAATCTACAGAGGGCAAGCAAGACAACACACTGAGGGCATGGAAACAACCACCAGGATACAGCTTTCATGCTGATGTCTCTGAAGAGGGAGGCACACCACACAGTGGTTTGTATGTCCAAGTGCCAGACAGTGAGGAGACAGCTGCCTCCTGGGTCTCTGCATGTACCAGTGCCACTGTGTGGGGCGCCTCTCCACAGCTCAGCACCCCTCCAACCACTGCACCCTTCCTTTCAGTATTATTGTCTTACAGGATTACATTTAAATTACAGACCTCAAACTAAAAGGGAAAGTTAAATCCCCTGGAGAGTGAGTCTAAATAGGATTACCTGCAACCCACAGTTCTCGCCTACCTGACCTCTGGCCTCTGCAGAGGAACAGAAATCACACAGGCAGAACAACAAAGGGCATTATTTTATTTTTTTTCTCCCAGGAGAAAGGAAGACAGAGATAACAGGTGCTACATGTTAACATTTCTATTCTGCCTGTTCACCTCTTTCTCTTCTGCCTTGTGGCATTTCACCGTTGCTGCTGACTGAGGTTTTCCCCACGTTTTCCCCCAGAGGGCACAGCACATGCGAGCCACCCCAGCGAAGACCACCCTCCTCTTGGACATTCATGCCCCTCACTCAGCTCAGTAGGGCTCTCCTGACCAGCACGAGTTTTTGTTCATGTCCCCAGCTTGCAGCAGGAGGAGTCCAGCCCAAGCCCCTCATCTGTGGTGCAATAAAAATCACTGCTGCTCACACTGCTGCTAAATCATCAGGCAGCTCCACCTGGGAGCTTGCATACCATACTGACTGGACTTTTCATTGTCTTCCTTGCCCCTCAGACACCATCATCTCAGAGGATTATACTTCTGCTAGTTCAAGCAACAATGGCAAGTTTCTGGATAAGCAGAGGTGTAACACTTCAGGGGGAAAGAGGAGATTTTTAAACAAAGTGACTTCACCTGACTACTTTGAGATGGATAGTATAGTCTTATGTTGTCAATTCCTATACTGATACCTATGGGGAAAAATACCTCTTAGGGTTCTTTGAGAGAGACCTGCAGCAGCCATTTGAGAATGACTGAAGTTAAACACTCCTCATTCCTCCTTGGTTCTGCATTTCAGGCTTCAGAAATGTTTGGGCTTTTCAGTCCAAGAGATAGACCTTAATCCAAAGGCTGGAACAAGCCGAAGCCCAGAGTAAAGGTAGCAAAAAAACCTTTAGGGTCCTTGCATCTTAATGCTCAAAACATCAAAAAAATCCTAGTTGTGGTACTGGCACTTATAGACACATAATCCTCAGGAACTGTGATCTCTTCATTAGACGCTTTCCTACAGCAACTGAAGCTGTTCTCATCTGCATTTCAGTCAATATTCCTGTAAAATCTTTATACCCATACATAAAGTGGGGCTACTGTTTTGGAACTGCATCTATCTTGTATGTTGACCAGCACTAAAGACTTCTGCCTACTGAGCTTGCTTATTATAACCCTGAATGTCTTGACAATTCCCATATTACACTATATGGCTACATGCTTCCTTTATATACCTTTTGGCTCCTACTGTAAATGTAGGAATTTTCCTATACTTTCCTATAAATAATCCTTGTAGATAAAAAAAGACAAAAGTAGCAGTAAAAATATTTTCTGTCCATACAAACAGCTTAGGTAATGGGCTAGATTAATTTCTCCCAGACAATGGGAGATGCCTCTCTGATTAGATTTCAGTGTAGTAGGAAGCAGACAATTAGATGATGAGACAGCACCTTCCACTCTGGGCAGATTGTCTGAAATCTTCTAGCTGGTTTTTAAACATAGTTTAATGATAAAGAAACTTGGTTTTCATTTTTTAAAACAATCTAATTACTTTTAAGTGCAACTGAATTCCCTATTCATTCCAGTACCTAGAAAACATTTTTTATCTTAATACACACCATCACATAGTGATAAGCACAATTTCCCATTAATTAGTGCTTATTTATATTTAATGCATATTTATCTTAAACTCCTCCCTCTCTTCCAATGAGTAAATTATCTTTAGAATTATGTGAACATGTTCTATATTATGGAGCATCTACATGAAAATTATTTTGTTCTCAAAACATAAATAAAAATAATAACCTTGTTTTTCTAAAGATCACTGCATAGATCTTGAATCCATTGAAGGGTTAAGCATAAGCCATAGTGTGTATCCCTCTTAAATTCTATATAAGCTGCCAAAACTCTGATTCCTTAGCTCAGTTGGCTTAGAACAAGGAAACAAACAAACTCACATTTTTTTTAATTCATTCTCTTATGTACATATAACCCAAGGTAGCATTCTGGGTCTGACAGAGACAGCTGGCAGCAAGGTTGCCTGACTCTGTTTTGCAGAGATTTGTAGATGCCAGCTATTTGGAAGAGTCCCCAATCTTGTCTCACAGCAAGTCAGCTTGTGTACCCACTGGCATCAAGCCACAGCCATCATGGCAAGCTGTAAAAGACTCCGAAGAAGCAACAGATTTTCAAAGAAAGAAAGAAAGAAAGAAAGAAAGGAGAAAGAAAAAAAAAAAAGAAAGAAGAAGAAACCACCGGACCGTGAAGTGTAAAAAAAAAAAGTTTAAGGTAATCAGAATGAAAATCTCTTCAAAAAGTTCTTTACCTCTGGATTTTAGAATATCATCTGGTTTGAGACCATCTGTTCCTTTCAGTGCAAGCATTACCTGCCTGCAGCTGGGAGAGCTGTGTAATCCCTTCCTCCTGATTACATTAAGAGAATTTATACTGGGTCCTTGAGCTTTTACCTGATTCTGGACAGATGACTTTTAAATAATAACTTCTTTAGGACACTCAAAACTGCACAGGACTCTGAACAAGTGAAAATAATTTTGAAGTAATGCACTTTCAAGGGAACAATTTCAACTAATCTTACACTCTGCTGAACTCCTAATTAGCCTTTACTGTCTTAACACACATTAAGGAGATGCAGAAATTACTATAGGCATATTGATTAATCAGCCTATTTGGCAAGAGTTGCCGTGATGACAATGTAAGTTGATGAGAATGGAAGTTCCGCCCCCCAAAGAGCATGTCCCAGCAGCAAGCTCAAAGGGAGCCCTGGTAGCACCATGCCACCAAGGGAGGAACTTGGGCACACCAGGCAGCACCTGCCTCACCACCACCAAGCCAAGCGACAGAGACTCTTCACAGGGACTGCAGAGAATTTATAGGGGATCTTCAGCACCAGCTGCACTGATGTGTGTGCACAGAAACATTCAGTAGGAACAGGGAAAGAAACCCTGTACTAGAGCATCATGAATTTAATAACCATTTTATGCATCAGTGACAAAGCCACAAACAATTTAAGCAGGCCTTCACTAAAATGGTATTATCAAAGCAGAGGCAGGAATTACGCAGCCGTTAAAGGGACAGGAGTCATTCGGAAATCACAGGAAAAGAAGGCAGAGAGCCATGAGAACTGCACTGCTGAAGGATAACAAAGAGAGAACTCAAAGTGAAAAAAAAATTCAAATTCCAGTCCTCTTATTTGGCCATGTTTTGCGCAGCAGCTGCTGATATTCACTTGCAACACATTTTTAAACAAGAAACTTTCAAGACTATGCAACTGTTCCGAGGAACTTGCACTATTTTGCAACGTATTAATCAGAATTACAAATCAGATTTGCCTTTGGTGCCCTGGATTGTTGTTTTCATGGGCTGCCAAACTGTCTGCATCTGTACCTTTACTCACTGATTCACTTGTCACCTGTCTGAAAAGAAAACAGCTTAAAAACTTTGATTTAATAGAGAGAGTAAAAGTAAACACAAACCAGCACATTATGAAAATGCCTTAAAAGTATCTGTTATAAATGCCCTATTTCATTTATTGCTTAAGGGATGGCAGCAGGTCTCACATGCTCTGAAGCTGGTGAAGAATCACTTCTTTACTGCAATGTCAGACTCCAAACACGAGCATGGTTCATCACTTACTTAGTCAGTCTAAAATCCCCTAAAATTCAAATCTCCTCAACCATCTTTTCAGCGAGCACATTTCCAATATAACTCTTGAAATCCTCTTTATGTTGATGGCCATTTTTGGAGACCGTGGGGCAGGGAGTGTTTCTTCTAACCAGGGAGACCTAGTCCATAAATCTCCCTTTGCCCAACAGTCTCAAACAGTGCTGCACACCCACCTGGCCTTTCCTTTCTTCCCCATCTCCTTCCCTTTTAACACAACAAAAAGTCCAATTCGCACTATAAGAGCTAATTTTGATAACTGAACTTTTAGCACTGAAGACAGGCTATCCAGTGTGCCCCACAAAACTTCTCCAGAATCATTTCTCCCACCCCCTCATCCAAGCTTTAGACAGGAGTTTGAGACGGACTGTAGGTATTTTCTTTTTTTACATTAATTACTACCAATGTTTAAATTGCACATCATGTTTTCTCTACCATAGGCAATGTTTTAGCTGCTCTAGTTGTTTCCTGGTCATGCTTTTTCTGAGCATAATGCCCCCGTGGTACTTCACAAGTAGCTCTGCAGTTTCAGCTGAAATTTGCACATGCATCCTGCAAAGGCAACTGCAGGCAGTGCGTACACGATGCCCAAAACAAAACTGCATCGCAACACACCCACATAGCAAGTAAAAAAGCTGAGAATTTCCAATATGCAACTGAAGTACCCTGTTAAATTTTGAGCTTTTGCATCATTGTCGCTACACTGTGCATCTTTAAACTTTATGAGATCCTAACACCATTCTGGCTCCAGAAACCTTAAAGAATCACTAAATGCTTTACTTTGGCCAAATTGAAAAGAGCACTGTTTTTCAAGTTTCTAACTGATCGCAGTCAGAAAAGATATAATCATAGTTACCAAAAGATATTAAATGACACAAAATGAGTCATTCCTTAGTCCCATACTGTTTGACATTTACAAAATTGGCCTGATATAAAAGGAGAAAAAAATATGACCTTGAAGGTAATTAAGCTCACAGAGTTATTAGCCTGGGGCCCACTGAAGAATGGTAATGCACTTATTAATTCCTAACATGGCAAAATAGTCAAGGTGCAGAACACAGTCCCAAAATCCTCCGCACCCCATTTCTATTTGAACTGATTAATGTTTATTAGCTGCCTATAACTGCCCATCCTTCAACACACTGCTTGATTCAAAACCCCAAAGGGGGCTGGGGCATTACACAGCTTCACCTTAACCTAGCCTGGCTGGAAGCTGTACTGGGAGCAATCTTGCTACTGGAATTTTTTGACAAATTCCCAGAACGGCTGCAGGAAGCATCCTGGATTCATTTCAAAGAGCAAGCAGCATATAGCAGGACTGCCCCTGTGCAGGACTTCTCAGCTGTCCTGTTTCTCTGTCTGCACTTTTGATGCCAGACCAGGATCTAATTTGCCCGCTTCCCAAAAGATTGTGGAGAAACAGCAGTTGCAGTAACTCCATGCTTAAGCAATCAAAACAAAAAAATAAACACAGATTGCTGCCATTTTGTTTCAAAAGTAAACAAGTAAAGAAAGCTATTAAAAATTGCTAGGATTTTCCTATGAGTAAAAAAGCCCAAGATTCCTGTTGTTTGGCTATTGATTCATAATGGTTCACTTGAACAATGTTTTCAAGCTGTCCTCTGAATCATAAAGGCTGAAAATTTGCATAATCAAGGAACATAAATAAAGTTAGCTGAACTTGCCTGTTCTTAGCTCTCTACTTTATTACTACTGTGAAGGGATCAGCTACACACGTTTCTCTCACAGCTCTTGAACACGTGTCCCACATGGCTCACCCAATACACAGGTCCAAGAATATAGGCACTAAATATCTGTATCTCAATAAACACACAATTGACAAAAGATGACACTTTACTGCAGCTGGCTGACACTTGTAAGCCCAGAGATGGAGCGCAAATAGCTGAAAACACCAGAGTGGTGAGCAGGGCATGAAAAAAACATTTTATTTGACTGGCCTCTGTAGAAGGGCAAAAATAAACAAATAAATGGAAAGATCTCCACTTGATGACAAGTTACCTCCTGGCCCTGAACCAGCCCACATGCTAGTCTAGCTTTATCACATAATCATGGAAAACACATCAGATGGGTTGTGCTTAAAATGCTATCAGACTGTGTTTTCTTCCCAATATTCATTAATTCTCTACCTGTCTTAAAAACTGAACAGGAAAACATGGTAATGACCCCCAGAGACGTTTCACAGAATTTAAGTGATGGTGCCCTCTCCCTTGTCAAAAGACATGATTTCAGCTGCTGTAACAAAACATTCACTAGTGATAGTATGATACTTCCCATGGTAAAAATACAGCTTTCCCTGGTTTACGTTCACTCCACGTGCACTAAAAGAATGCCCTAAACCCTATTTAAATATAGTACCAGAGTAAAAATCAATTGTGGAAATTTTAAAATAAAACGGAATAAAATAATAAAACCAAATCTTGCTACAAATCTGCTCCCTGACTGCACGCAGTCAGATCTGCAGACTGAGGAGCAAACCAAAGCTTTTACTTCCATCAGCAAAGCTGCAGCAGCTCTTTTATCCCCTGACTGTAGTTTTTCTGCCACTTTTCATAACAACAACTTTTTAACTAAGTGTTGGCTGTGATCACGCCAGAAGAGCCATTCTGCTCGCTCTGTCCTGGCAGGGTGGAAGGGACACAGCACTGGGATGTCCACATACAATAGCCATCACTTCCTCTCTCCAGTTGGACACACACCTGGCTGAGCTTGCCATGCCTGCTGCTGGAGTGATGTCCCTTAAGCCAGGTAGGATTTCAGCAGTAACAAGCAACCCCATTTACACCCAATTTTGCTCTGGATGAGTCACAAATTAACCCTCTGGCAACCATGGATATTGAGATTTTCATTGAAATTTTGGCTGGCCCTCAAAGCAACGAGCAGGTTAGAATGCCACAAGTTCCTATTTGTGACTTGATACATATTTTAAAGCACTTCTACATTTCAAAGATTTGATACAGAAAGCTTTTGTTCTGAAGTATTTCAAATAGCTTAATACAGAATCTAAAAAAAGCAGAAGGCTATCTTCTGTTTTAAATAATTCCTAAAAATTACAAGACGGTATTAGGTGTTTCTGTCACAAAATTAATGGACCTGTAGTAGTACTTATACTCTAAATTTAAAAATTACTTAATTACCCACAGATTTTCAGTACATTCAACGTTATGTGTTAAAAAAATAAACTGAGTTCAAACTAAACTTGCTATTATAGTCTTTGTTTAAGAAAAAGAGGGAAAAAAAGCAATTAAGTAAAGAGATTGACAATGAAATATAATATACTGCAATTGTTCATCTTATGACCACATATTTCCCATTAGGAATTCACTCATTTCACAGAAGGAGTGCAGAATGCTCCCATGAATTAAATGTTTCATCTCTGTTCTCAGATAGTGATAATCTCCAAGAGCACCCACAAGTCATTTCTATTCCGTAAGAACGGTCATTAAAGAGGAGACCAACCTGAACTCTAAATCCAAAATTTCTTCATTTGGATATGGGGGCAAGTTCTCAGTTACAGATTTGCTTGTTTTCCATGTGAATCAAAATTTCAACACTAAAAGTCATAGTTTCTCTAGTGCAGAACAGCTTGAAAGCTGTTTCCACACTCTGACACAGGTGTTTTGGCAGACACTCCTACCCACCTGCCATTCACAGCAACCACGCAACCTCCACTGAAATGCCAAACCAGAATGATTCAAAATTAGCTAAATGCCATTTTTTAATAGACTAGGACTATGTAGCCCCCAAAAAAGTATGTGATCTCATTGGAGGAGTCCCATGCCTAGAGGGACACAAGATTTTCTGAACAAATTATCACCGATTAAGGTGTGATTTAGCATGCAAACTGCCAGAGGCATCGGCAAAGCCCTGCTTTCACATGATGCATAATTTTCTTCAATATTCAAAACAAAATTAAACTTAAGTTCGGGTGAGCAGCAAAGATGTGTTCTTCAAATGCAGAAATTTTTTATTACAAATGTTCTTTCTGTTGTATTACTGATTCCTAGAGTAGTTAATAACTCGTTTTTCACAAAGCTGTCTATAGTTTGATAGTCTAAGTATACACAAAGGTTCCCCTCACCCTTTCCCTACAGCTTTCATGTTCTTCCCCCTGCACTTCTTGAGTATTCATCTTTCAGACAGAGACTGTCACAACATCACGCCTATACTGTCTTTTCAGCTAAAAATCACTGTTTCATGATTCCCCAGAAATCAGTGCCAGCACTCTGCCTCACATTCCTGACCTGTCTGCACCATACACACAGCCCAAAACAACACAACACCGGCACCGCGCAGCTGCAAGACTGCTTGGGGTTGGGCGTGTGGATGGGCAGGGAGAGACATTAAGGTAGTTTATTGCCTTTTTCAGATACTTTGAAAATTAATAACAATATTCTAAAAGCTGGTTTGATAATATGAAAAAATGACAGTCATATATAACTAGCTCACAGAAAAGAAACTGGATTTTCTGTTAACCACTTGAAATGTTCTCCAGTGGCAGTAGAAGAGAAGACCTCTGCTAGGGAGAAAATAATGTAAGCTGCAAATGATTTGCTGCTACCTTCAACAAATTATACTGGTACATATTCCTCCATAGCTACATAGGTTAAGACATGACAGTCCAAAGTATGTTGCAGTGCCATTTCTTCTGAAGTGCATTTCTGGGCCCGTACTCGTGCCATGACTGCGAAACTGGCACTGCTGTTCTCAGGCACAACAGGAGGAAAGCAGCAGGCAATGTTTCATCTGAGGGGACCGGACCATTTTACCACCCAAGCCAGGGGTTAGCATGGCATTCAATAGCACAGGTTCAATTTTTGCATTGGTAAAAGAAAAAGATTGATTGTAAATTGGGATTACTGTACATACAGTGTATGTAGGGATCAAATACACAAAAAACAGCTTAACAAATAATCTGCCAAATTGTGTTACAGACATAAATTGTCTACAGATCATCCTCATCAAGATATATGACAGCTGTAAAATCTTTTTGTAGCAGAAATTCCAGTTACTAAATCCTCCAAAAAAAGCCTATCATTGCTGGCTGTGAATCATACTAGGCTAGTCTTTTGGCTGTGGCAGACCTGAAACACAGTAGACAGCTTTCATTTATTAAAAGCCCATTGTTATAGTAACCTCTTTTCAAACGTATCTAGCATATTGTAGTGTGCAATAATTCTATCTAATTACTTAGAGAGCCCTGGGCACAGGTTCTGAGAGGGCAGCTCCAGAGAACTCAGATCTTTGTGCCTGTACACCCACCTGTGCATTCAAGAGCTTCATCATTCAAACCATTCAAACCATCATTCAAACCATTCAAAAAAATGGCATGGATGCATGGTGCATGAGAACCAAAGCAGAACTGTAGAAACCCAAGAAAGCTCATTATCGGAAGGATCGTCTCTTTAAAAGATAGATCTCAGTTGAACAGTACGGGCTATAAAATGGACAATGGACTTTCAAAGCTCAAAGAATCTACAAGTATGATAATGTATTTTTTCCAAGAATGAATATCCCTGTTTTCTTAATGCACAGAAATGGCAGCCACTTCAAAATGTTTTCAGTACTGAAATTTCAAGTCAGTATTTCAGGCAATCTTTAATCATTTTTGGCATATTTAAAACATTGCATTAGTTATCTGTTTTGTTATGAGAAATATGGTATAAAGAGTACCAGAATGCAACAGGTCCTTCAACCAATAAAGAACTATATTCTTTAATCAGTATATGCATTTTGCTTAGCCTTTTATGACTAAACATGGGGTTTTCCCTAGTATGAATCACACTAAAACAAAGCATTTTACCTGACCCAATGAGAATAAGGAATAGCAAATTCCAGTAATTCTTACTAAGTAAGAATTATTAAAGAAAAACCCTTTTTTTAATGACATCTCCTTTAGCACTAGGAATTCAAGCTTTCCCTGCTTATGCAGATGTTTTTTGCCTGAATTTCCGCCCTCGCATGGCAGCAGCCAGCAGCTGGTCTCCTGTCTGGAGTATGTTGCTTTGAATGCAGCCACTAGTGAGTTACACACCCTAAATCTGACGCAAATAGAGTCTTGAGATATAAGGAGTCATAAAGGAGATTTGATGGGCTTTAACTGCAGCCGAATGCTACATGAGAAACATACTCTGCAATAACATGTACGTCGTATGGATCCTATTTGCTTCCTCGTGATAAAGTGGCAACTTAAGCTGGGAAAATTACTGTCATCCATCTCACCCCATGCATTCACATGCTTGGGAAGCATAAGCGAGTAAGCAGCTACGTGTTTCGCAAACAAACAAAATATTTCTCCTAAGTTAAAAAAGAGAAGACTTTAATGAATTTCACAAGAAATGACCAGGCAGCCTTGGCATGAGTCCAGCTCATCAAAAACCATCAAATCTGCTTCACAGACATTGAACCTTCCTACCTCACAGTCCAGAAGCAGATCCACATTACAAAGGTCCAACATCTCTGAAGTCCAAAGAACAGAATTTATTCCTTAATTCAATTTTTTTTTTTTATTACATGCTACAAAGGCACCTCCTTTTTGCTATTTTTATGTGCACTGACAGTATTTGTTCTCAGTCCTCCCACCAGATCGCACTGATCTCACAGTGTGTTTATACAAAGGTTGATGGGCGAAGAGCACACGAGCATATGTTCAGAAATGCAGATTTATAAATATATATATACACTTAGTTTATTTGAACTTAAATAAAACCCACTCCCCGAGAAGCCACGCATACCATGAGAAAATGGTGTGCTCTGCAAAACAGCACTCATTTAAAGACTGTTTTGTTAATTTTTTCTTTTGATTTCAAGGAATATTTCTTTGAAATATTTCTACATCATATGTGTCTCATTTCCTTATTCTACATTGCCAGTTCTTTATACACTTCAATCACATTTCTATTTGATACTTCTTTAAATCTAATAGTTCCTTCACCCATTTGTTGTTTTATCTTTAATGTTGTCATCAAATTTTCATTTTCTACCTCGAGATCCTTTCTTTATCTCCTTTGCCACAGAGAGATCCTACATTATTAGTTATCTCATAGTGATATTGAAGAATTTATTGCTGCTGTTGTAACAGGGAAAAACTAATTGCTTTAATAAGGATATGCTTGAATCCATCAGGTGAAAATTTGGTCTGATTTTGTAGGACATTACCTCAGCAAAATTCTTGCAATGCCAGTCTCTATGTCTAATTATAACACGGCAGTGCAACCTCCTCCCATAAATCTACAAGCAAGACAAAATCCAAAATTTTACCCTAAAACCCAAACTCCAGAGTCTCCACATACTGCTTTGTAAAACAGAATTGGGTTACTGAGACATCATACGACTTCAGCAGTCAGGGCAGAGATAGTGATGCTTTCATTTGTCACACAGGACAGAAATGTAAAGATGGCTTTGTCTAGAGTAACTGACAAGATATTTGCAAAATTAAAGAAATAAAAGAAGGCTTCAAGCAAGACACAATTTCTCATCCTAGTGTCCTGCCTGTATAGCTTGGCTTACAAAATGAGAAGTGTGCAGCTGAACACCTACTTTTTAATTAGTTTCCATTGATTTTTTTTCTTGTATTACACGAACAATTCCTATAGAAGTTTTCACCTATAGAAGTTTTCACCTTTCCTATAGAAGTTCCTCAAACACTAACTGCATGAGGAAGCTTATTATTCCCATTTAACAGACAAGAGCATGGAGGAACTAAGATTACATGTGACCCCACATCTCAAGAAGACTTTGGCATATTTGCCTGTTGCGCGGGCAGAGCTTGTGTGGGCACCCACAGCCATCCCCGGCTCTGGGCTCTGCCTGTGCCTGGACAGTTCAGGGACCGTGGGACAGCAGCAGCCCTGCCCGAATGGTACAGGAAAGGCTGGCTCATGTGAATTCTGCAACCACACAGACCTATCAATACTTCAGTTAAAAGAAAGAAGCATCTGTTCCATCAGTAGAGAAACTGCACAAGAAAGTAACAAAAGTCAATGAATCCATTTTGCATCTAAATACTCTTTTGCTGGAATACCCAGAGGGAGGAGAAACCACGAGGAAACTGTGGAGAAATGTTTCAGAGCCCAAAGCATCAGCATAAGTAAGGCCTGAAGCACTGCATGCAACAACTTTTAGAAGGTTCAGGGCCTGGGCATAGTACCAGAAATTAGAAAATCAAATAAAAGCAGTAAAGGAGAAATTATTTACTGGTGGGTTTTTTTTCCTCTGTGGATGCAGAGACACATGAAGCACAGAAACCTATATTAAAAATAAGGCTAAGTGATCTGTGAGAGGAGAGAAAACAAGAAAAAAATAGAATCAGACTTCAGAACTCTGCCCGGTTATACATTGATATACATAGAAATAACTTGGCACAGAGCTACCATGGTTTCCCCAGGACCACTAAGAGACCCTACAAACCAGCAGGAGTATCAGCAGGACAGGTTGTCCCTGCCAGCTAGGAGGCATAGCGATTCAGCACAGGCTGTCAATTAAAATCTTTATATCACATTTTCTATCATCATATCAGCAGGCTAGAATTGATATCCAAGAGATAAGACCAAAAAAAAAAGTTTTTAATTATTCTAAATTAATTTAGAGGTACTGTTTATAAAAGATTTATTAAAAGCCTTTAAACAGAAAATTGGGGAGGAGAAGGGAGGGAAAAGAAGCTGTTGAACTTTTAACATGCCTTGATTTTGCAAATATATACTATATAATATAATTATATGAAAATATTTCAGTGAGCTGCTCTTCTAAGCAGATACTACATGTAACACATTTTGGAAACAATTTAGTGTAAATAATTAGTAATAGTATTTTGCTCAAGGATACCAGAAAGCGTCTTCAGATACTGGAGGGGCCAAGAGATTTTGAGCACTATACCCATCACATACCTCTGACCTCAAAGCCGGCTGCCCACTTTCCCAGGTACCGGGGCACAAGGGATGTCCCCAAGGCCTGGTGCCCAGGAAAAGAAAAGGTAGTTCCTAAAAAGCAAGGCTACCCTGAAGAGCATGTCTCCCAAAAGCACAAGATCCAGCTCACCAAGCACAGGCAAGCCTCCGCACGCCAAAGTGACAAGGAGCCCTGGCTCCTGGTCCCTGATTATTTGGGCAGGACTGACCCTGAACAGACAAAGGCAACTGAAAAAGGCATTTTCCCTCCAGGGAGGACAGGGAACTTTCAAAAGCAGCTTTGGAGAATTAAGGGTGGGATGAACAACACATTTTGTCCTCTTTGGACACAACAGGGTTACAAACACTAGTACAATCCTTGGAAGGAAGGAAAGAGAGGAATATGGAAAAGATAAAAACACTGCCAAAGCATCTGTCCTGGTACCTTACAACCTCCTCCCCCCTGGTATATACAGCAGTATTGAAAGGTCAGGGATGTTATAAGCTTTCTGAAACTAAAAAACAAACGTTACTGAACATTCCCATGTAATAGCTGGAAGAAAGAAATGGCAGAGTAACTGCCAGCACTTACTGGGCTGTTAGTGAGTTAGGGCTAATAGGCTGTTTCAAATTGCTCTTCACCAGCACTATCAGCTGGACAGACCTGCACCAAGACACCAGGACAAGCTATTAGTATAATAGCATGTTTATGCACGTCAGAGCAGTAATGGAAGGTATTGTAACAGGGACTGACAAAGAAGCTCAAAAGATAAGAAGGAAAAAGATATGAGGCATATGGTTGGATTCACAAGACTGAGTGGAAATGGATATTAAGGAACAAAAGGGTTTTAGAGTGGACAACTGCACAGATTAGCAAGTTAAATCATACCCAAACAAAGTATCCAGCATTGAGACTAACCACCAATGAAAATACCCAAAGAGAAAAACACAGATTCATTGAAACATAACATATATTATAAAGAATTAGTAGCAAAGTTCCTCTCTGATGATACCAAGAAGTATCTTTAGACAATAGAGGGGCCAAGTCACTTCTAGTCTTTCCAATTTTTGTCTTATAATTCGCATCTTTTAGACTGTCATTCAACTGCAAAGTTTCCAGGAAGCATCAGTGATAATCTTGAAAGCTACAGCAGGATGAACAGAAATGATACGGTAAAAAGGAAGGAACATTCTTCATTCATTTTCTTAACTTAATCTTTGCTTTTGACTGATATATCACTCAAGCATGTACTAAGAATCAGTATTCATATATTGAAAAGCACCTAAACTGAAATATCTCAAATTTGAAAGAGCTTGGATTCTAAACCTAACAATATTTTAACAAACTAGTAGTGCTCAATTGCAATACTCCACCTCTTTTGGGAAGCACAAGTCAGCTGAAAAAGGGTTATATATGTTTTTGCTATTCAAATTACTTCCACCAGAACATGAAAAAATAGGAATAAATATGATGAAATAATGTACTGCAACAAGTTATGGTTAATCAGTTACAGAAGTGTATCTATCTCATTTCTACTGACACCTCATTATAAAATTTCTTTCTAGAAAACTGATGGTACACAATACAGCATACAAAAAGTGTAAATAAAGTCCCAACTGACAGAGAAAAATGATGCAGAAAGACATAATAACTCAAGTTTCTTAAGCCCTTAAAATATATTTCTGAATGTTTCTAGTGTATTCAGAATTTTATTCAGCTTTTAAACAGACCTTTAGCATTCAGATCTTTGTTAGCACATATGATTTTTACTATGTGTCAGCGCCTTTGGTATGTAAAAATCACTCTGCATTATATTTTACCACGTATTTCATAGTTCTTTGTTCCTTCCACCACAAATAGAACTGTGTTATTGAAAACTCTCTAGACACATGCTGCACTTTTTGCAATCTATTTTCTGCAAAGCATTGCTCTCAAACTAGGCAGCACTCTCCTCGACCACGTAATATATATGAGAATGTTAGGACACCCTCAGAAGTTATTTATGCCCAATACCTTTTTTTTCCTCTGGTAAGTAAATCATTCTTCACCTGAAAGTACATAAAGGCAATTACAGTGGCTTGTGCTGACAGCAGAAAAATAGCACATAAAAGAATAAATAGCAGAAAGAAAGTATTTAAATAGGCATGCAAAGTATGCTATACACGTTAAAGAACATAAGAGAAATACGATCCCATTTTATCAGGACGTGCAGGACAGTAGGACTGTGGTAGTGTGGTCTGCCCAGAGACCTAGAACCATACATTTGCCAAACAGTCAAACAAAATAATAAATTTTGCCAGAAATAATAAATTTTCAACAATACAGTTCAAAAAAGAGATGGCAGTCAAGAAAACACCAGAAACTGCATCTCAACAGCCCCTGCAGACTCTAAAGAAGAAAAGGAAGATGATTAAAGATTAAATACAGAGCTATCTGAACAACATCCTTCTTCACTAAGCTGGCATCATTTCAGATCAACTTTACTGACCACAGTACATTACTCAATAGGGTTATTCCAGTTTTAGTACATCATAAGTGATTTCTGAATAAGTATTTTAACCATAACTTACAGCTGGTCTGCAATTAATGGGAAAATCAGACTTGCACAATGTATATATAATATTTTCTACTTCTTCCTGATCCCCACACTGCCCCTAAATACTTCTTGGGCTGCCCCACTCCCAAATGTCAGTGAAATATGAAAAGCAAAACCAATTTCATCACAATACCACCTCAGTAAACGGTTCCTGCTGGGAAAGAGACCAGAATGAGGTCTGTGGTCTGTGCTGCCGGATCACAGCCTCGCTTCACAAACCGAGGAGCTGGCACTGCTTGGACCTCATACCATGCAAACGCTTTACATGACTTTTGCTGTGACTGATGCTTTGGCTGGCCATGGACTGCTCTGGCGTCTTCTCACCAACGTCAATGTCAGCCCCTCTTTCACTGTTTTTAACTAGGATTTCCTGGAAATAATTGTCTCTCTTTCTACCTATATTGTTTTGCTCCTGGAATTAATATTAGGAAGCAAGCACAGAACAGTATTTGATAGATAGTCTGTCAGGCCAACCTACACCACTTCTTTAAATAACATGTAGAAACTCAGGTTTGTAAGTGGAGAGTGCTAAGACAACTGTAACTACAGCAGCTCAGACTATGATGCTGTAATGAAAAGGTAACTGTGCCATTACTGTAATTTGAAAGATAGTAAGAGAGGGAAGAAGAAGAGGGGGAGGGAGAAGGGGGAGGAAAGCCTTCAGGATTTATTAGATGTTGGCACTGTAATGCCCTTTCTTTAAAAAAATAGCATGCAGTACCATTCCCTGCTGACTCTAAAGCACAGTGACTGTGAGCACGGCTCACAATTACAGCACACCCCGAAACCTGTCAGTCAAGAAACGGAGCTGCTAATGCCAAAGAAAGCAGCAGATTTACACCTGGGAAAAGAAGCTATAATGTAAGAAATACATTTTCTTTGCTCTCATTTATAACAGTAGTGGGGGAACTAACTACAGGGGGTGCTTAGCATATTTACAAGACACTACAGGAGGTTTTTAGCATATTTACAAGCAACAGTGGCATCATTTTACATGCAGAAGTTTAAATATTGTAAGATCTGCTCTGTCTTTAGCTTCTGTGATTTAAGGCATCTGTATCTACACCTCCAGTTGAAACTTTCAAACCGAATAATTTCTATAATGAAAACTCCATGCTCTACTAACTCATCACGCTCACGGAGATCTTGCTATGAATTCTCTGATAGCAATAGAGCATTTTGGTTTGGAGTTTTTATTTTATTTTATGCTTTATTTTAAAAGGGGAAAGAAAAAAGCTTTGTTAGCTTAAAAATAATGTGGGATGTTATTTTTAGTCTTAGTTTTTGTTTGCAACAGTAAAATGTACCAACACTAAAGATGCACACAGTATCTTCAGACAGTTGTGTCCTGCAAAGTACCACTAAACACTGGCTGCTAGGCTACCTCTTTTACCACTGGTTACCTCTTTTACAGGGTAAGAATAGGAAATCAGTGTATTTTCTATTCTGGTCTTTGGCCTTGGGAAAGGATACCTGGAGGTGGACAGAAGGAAAAGTGTATATGCCAGGAATGGTCTGCGTCTGGTACAAACTAGGTTGGGTGCAAAAGCCAGACCGAGCCTGGCACTAATGGGAATCTGTTTTATTTCCATTTTCCAGCACTGGGGGAGCCCTGGGCATGGCCTCGCTGGAAAAGACAATGCCCTGAGCTATTTACTTAACAGCTGAACAGAGCTGGGGCTGAGGGGTGCTTAGCTGGCAAGACTGGTCAAAGCTACCTCTTCAGCCACATTAATCTTATCTTTTACTATTTGAAAAATAAAACCTAGATTACATAAATACAGATCACACTACTCCTGATCTTGTGTTTAAGAAATCTAAGGATGTAAGTAAGGATCACATGCTTGATTGAAGGAAGGAGCATTGTGTAACGTGTGAGCACGGTGACATAGAGAAGACCTTTGAGATAGATCTGATCTTTTAGACAGACTGAAGGACCAAGTCTGATAGCTTTCCTCATAGGAGCAGCATCTCCAGCAGCTGGATGCAAAATAGGAGTTGCCTCTAAAGATCATGATGTTGATATTTTGTGGTCTGATGCAATTGCTGCTGCCACACTTCTTCATGCAGCTATTTCTTTGCCACTGCTCTGCTTTCCTTTCTTCTTATGTATGTGACCAGGTGTGTGCTGATCCGCAAACCTGAATAACTCGGAGCTCATGAAAACGATCACTTCCAGTGCCTGAACTACCATCATAAATAACCTGGATTTAGACCCTGCTGCAAAGTAACAAGATTGCCAAGTATTAAGCCAATAATTAATTAGCTGAGTTTAAAAGTAGTCACTCTTTGACATAATAAATTGCAACTGGTGGAAAGTGAGTCAAATCCACCACTAATAAGAAATATATTGTACTGCCATAGCTGTAACTGTTTGATACAACTCAAAGTGTGACAGTTAAGCACCCCTGAGTAGATAAATTCAACTATCTGGATTATTTACTAATCTAATATGTATCACTTTGGTACTGATCACATTACTTGCTTTACTGTGCATACATTTCATATTCAATAGACACCAGTATTTACAAAACGATTAAGTGATACAGGACATTTAAGGCCTCTTACACAGTATAATACTTTGATAGCATATGGTCTGACATATAATTATTTTACTCTATGATTTATTTGTATGCTGTAAACTAAAAATATTTAGAAAGCTGTCTTATGAATTGTGAATAATGGGCTGTAAGAATCTGGTATTACTGCTATTTTAATTTTTATAGGAAACTACTGTTATACATAGCCTTGTCTCAGTTGCGCTGCTCCACTTCTATGGATTTCCCATTTTGTATTACAACATCTGGGGCAGCTTAGAGTCCAATGAAAAGGGATTCATTCTGTTCTATTTCACATAATTAATTTTTTTGGGGTGTATAAACCAGCTTGACACAACTTCCATTCTTATTGCCATTTTCATGGTGCAAAGTTAGATGCCTACTCTATCATTCCTCACGCAGATGGGTATTTTTTACTCAGAGTTTTGTGTTGCCTGTATCTGAAATGGCTGCACAAGATTTACTTGGACAAATACGGTATGCCAGCCTGAGCCTCAGGGGAGAATTTCCTTACTTCAAAAATTCCGCAGTTTTGAGGAAAATGCCTATAGAACACCACACACAGCCATGGGATGCACAGTGCCCCTCAGTTCATCCCTTTGGAAAACAGAGAAGCTGGCAGAGGGAACATGTTGTGTTTTCAAACCCAGCAGTACATTGGAAACCAGCCCAAATTGAAGCTGCCTCCTTGCAGTCCCCAGGAAATATTTTTTTACTGTATGATGTAGCATTGGAGACAGTGCATTTACTTGCAAGAGTATATCAGGAATTGTATTTGCAACAAGTCAAACTTTAGTTTTAATACCTTTAAATATTCTGATACATTGTAAAATTACTTTGGAAAGTCATTTTCTGAGTTTTCTTTATGACTGTTGAAAGATAACAACAAACTACTAGGACATACAAAATACTTTCTTAACTTTTTGCAAAATGCCTGTTGATATGTTTCTGCAAAGAATGATAAATTTTAAGATTAATTTTAATGCATTCAAATGATATTCAAATTTTTGTAGGAGAGAGAATTGAATTCTACTAACACTTTTCCTGTCCTGGGGGAATATGTCCAAAATCATCTTCATTTTACAGCAGAAAGACTGTATAAATAAGAAAGATAATAGAAAACAATAGACTGAATACTGAATAGAGGTATAGCACATATGCATTATTTACAAGGCAGAAGGTTTAAGTATTACAAAAGTTGAAACCAGCTCCCATATTAAGGAAAGGGATATTTGAGATAAGATATTACATGACTCCAATACTAATCTTTTAGGATGTTTCAAATTCAAATTCCATTCAGTAAGAAACACTGTAGATTATGGTACATTTATGAACAGTAGTCAAAAACACTTCTTCAATTTTATATTTAATATAGTTGAAATAGGGGGAAAAATCCACTTAAATTAATGGGCTGAAGAAAAGAGTAAAGGTTTGCAGAATCAAATCCTTTTGTTTCTAAAACCTTATTATCAAAATATGTAACAAAAAATTACCACAAAATGAAAAACATCTCGTGAAAAAGACTGTCCTGGTTTAAATCATTTGGACCCATCATATTGATTTCCGAACAGGCACTCTCAAAGCCACATGAAATCTCCGGTGGGCAGGAGAGAATTACTGTTTCCCCACACAGATTCACCACGTTGTTGCAGCACAAGAGCATTGCTTCGGTCCCTCAAAATGTTTGACCAACTCTGTCTCATACAGAAGTCACAGAGCAGAAGGGATCCTCAGCACCTCAGGGGATGAGGCAAAACTTTTCCTTTATTCAGCTGCTAAAGCTGAGATAATGCAATATTACTGAAGGGGGAGAGGGGCTCTTGGTTTCTATTATGAAGACAATGCAAAGTGCTTTATCGATTCTTCCAAGCAGCACACCATGAAAAACATAGAAACAAACCAAGAACGCTGAGAAGGAAATACTAAAGGTCAGGTTAACGCCTCTTCCTTCTGGTGCTGTGAGGCAGCCCAGGTGCCCTCTTCCCTCTGCTGATGGATGTTTCCTTCAAAGCACTCAGTCCACTGCATTTCCTCCTCCAAATTTCACCAAATGAAGCTTTTTCAAAGGAGACAAACACAAATCAATAGTACTTGAATAGCTACCACTGAAACATTTACTCTTTTCTGTTGTGCTAATTATCATCCCTTGGTATGCTTGTTTCAAGCAAGGAATACTTTTATAAAGGTAGTGCAATAGGCAAGTCTCAATTTTCAAATACTGCTGTTCATAAAAGCTTATGGTATAAAAGACCCAACATGCAATCTATCCTGGGAAAGTGTCAGACAACAACCTTCAATATGCCAAAATTGGGTTCATTATTGCATAAACCACCAAATACCAGCTACTTTTGTTTAAAGAAAATAAATAAGTAAATAAAAATCCATTTAAGCTTCCCAGTCTTCTAAAAGCCTGCTTAATATAACCATAACATGCCTCCACAAGAGAGAAGCTATATCTGGCTTTGTGCTACGGAGCTTGCTCACACCCTTATCATGTCCTACTACAATATCATTGTGTCTTTTTCTGCCTCCCCCCGAAATGTCCCAGTCTAACCAGATCAGGTTACAGAGATCAACAAAAGCTAGAACAGTGCTGGTGGTGATACTATATGTTAATCCCAAATACAACAAAGTTTACAGCAAATATCACACTGTTGACCACCAGTAAGGAGAACCTCTGAGGTACCATGGGCCAGTACTGGGCAGCAGAGCGCTGGAAAGAGGACAGTGCAAGGGTGCAGCACCAGGACAGTGGCCTCCCTCTCTTCTTCCTCAGGCCCACAGGCAACAACACGGGTTGAAGGATTTTCCATGTGCCCTGACAGCAACCAGCAGACTCTGAAGAGGTCTTTTTAATGATGATGCCCTTCAGCTAAATGCATCCAGAGGCAGGAGCCCTGTTTCCATGCCGGAGCTGGGCAGCTCCCAGGAGAGCTGGGGCTGAGCCATGCGGCGCTAAAAGCCTCAACTCCGTGGAGGTTCCCCTACCATGATGTTTTCTCTAACACAAAGAGCAACTTCAAAAGGATTTCTGTCTTAGGGAGTAGGCTTTTTGTTCTGCAATGAATAAAAATTACTTACACCACCATCCCAACACAGTAGAAACTATAAAATAAATTGTTACTTTTGGCTGCCGCGATATTGTATTTACAAATATCATTTTACACATTCTTACCAATTCTCTTAAAACACCATTTCATAATGTATTACGAGCAGTGTGAGAATGCCTCCTATCAAATGAATTTTCAGATTTTGGTTTTTTGCTGTTCAAAATAGGGAAAATCCTCCTTGTTCAAAATGAATTAAAAAAAACCCTAAATAAAGCAAAAAATCAGTATTCCATATTAAAAACAAACAAACAAAACAAAAAAACACAACAAAAAACCACAACAAAACCCACCAGAATTGACATAGGATTACCTAGGTTTTTTAAGAAGAGATGATGCAAATCAGTGGCTCTACTAAAGAGATGTCTATACGTCATGGACATGCAGAGTTTAAAAAATATACGTAATTTTTCTCTCCATGCATATACGGTATCATACTGATAGGTGAGAACACTCATATTGTGTATGAAATCCATAAATGACTAGAGAGAAATAAAGGCTATTTATATTGTGTTAACATACAAAGTACGTAACAGCTAGCAACTTAGATGAAAAACATTCTGGTCTCTTTTCAGTCCACAGGACTAAAGAGATTTTCCTAATTAGTAAGTAGAATTATAATACTTTTGAGGAAATTTCTGCTGTACTAATATGGAAATCTTTCATTCCCTAAAGAGTATAATTTTAAAAAGTAAATAAATGTATAACTTCTAGTCATATTAATGTAGTAAGTGAAAATGCCTAAGATGCAAGGAAACTTGTCCTAGTATGCACATTAGCCATTTGTTTGAAGGCTGTAAAGCATTTCATGTTTCCCTCCCCTTTTAATGCATATTGCTCAATGTAAGTATTGCTCCATATCACACAGCTGGTAGTTTGGGGCTGCTTTATTGTTGTTGTTTTTTAAATCAAGCTCTTCTGGAAGCTTCTTTTCCTTTCTTTTCTTAAAATCCTGCTCCATTTTGAAAAAGCAGAATGATATGAACAAGAACATTTACAAAAACCTAACTTTCATTTTCTCTGCATTCTCTTTCTCTGCTGATGTGTTACTCATCATTGTTTCCCACTAACACCTCATTTCGCTCAATAGAGATAAACAAATAGCCATATCCTCTTAAAAAAACATGGCACTGTTAACATATGTTCTAATGGACAATTTAGAGACATCGTGGGAACAGTGATTATTGACCTGCCTTTTCTTATGCAGCTTGCTAATATTGCTGCAGAATGGTTGTTTTCACAAAGCATTCATTATTCATACAGAATACTGCACACTGCATCACAAAACCTGGAAATCTAGATTAATTGCCATATTAGAAAACCTGCTTAGTATGAAGCGAGGGTTGCTGTTCTGGAGGAACAATAAATCTATTCTTCAGGTTCTTAGCATACATGTTTTTGGTATTAGAGCATTTCCCTCAGTGGAGTACCTTCTTTTCATAGGCTTGCCCTGAAAATCTTGTCTTCTTTAGCCAGTGCAGGAAAACGATATCGGAAATAATTAAATTTGCTTCCTCAGCATCATAACACTTCACCAGAAACTCCAAGATCACCATCTGATGTCAGCAGTACAAGCTTTAATGATACCTGAGTACATTGCCTCCTTTTGAGAGACAGAAAAAAAGATTGTAGGCTTCTCAGTATATTGTATACTTCTCAGTCAGGTTATATACTTCTCAGACCTACCTCAGCTGGCTGCGTTGCACATCAAATGTAAAAAAATGTGCAAAAACCTTGTTACCATTTCAGCTAATCAAATTCTGTGGCTTCCTTGGTTGTGTATGTGCACGCTGACCTCCACAATGTCATGACTTTCAGGTTACTCATTGATTTCTGGGAATCAAAAATGTGATGCAAATAAGGAATTGCTAGTCAATTAGTTCTTATCACAAGCTCACAGTCTGTGGTAATGGTATGACACTCCGGTCTGCATAACAATTGGAAACAAGCCTTTTCTAGCCAGGTAACTGTCCTCAAAGGCAAGACATGTTCCCTTTCCCAAGAACAGATGTAGTCAGCAACATGATTAATGCCTCTGTGCATGGTACAAGACTGATTTTTAACAGCTGTCAGCAATTTCAGATGGTATGGGCAGTCCCTTCCCACTTATCCTATACACGTGATACCAATGTAATCACGGTTTCAGTCCACACACAGAAGGACAGCTTTTCTTTTTCTCATTACTATTATTTAATTCCATCACTGCCAGCTAACTGTAATGAAACTATTTGGAGCTTCTTTAAAATGTCTATCGTTTACCATATGTTCATTTAATTTTTAGGAGACAGCTATATCATGCAAGTTGCAATTCTTTGCCTACCAATGTATGTCATTAAAATGAATATTCATGTGGAACTTCCAGTGGCTTTGCTTAATATCAAATCTGCTGGAGTCATTAAAAGGCTTGTCAAGTGCCTCTGGCACTTGTAAATTATGAACTTTAACTCTCTGTCTGCAAGTGCTAATCTCAGCGTAAAATAGAAAAATAAATTACTGGCATCAATTATCAAAGTTTATCATTTTCATGAGTAAATTGGGATTTTTATAGTACCTACAGCACGCACTTAGCTTTATTAGAAGTCACTAATAAGTTACTCTTGACTGGTCCAAACAAACAGAAAATCACTTTAAATACATTATCATTTCTGTTTCTAGATTTTATGAAATTGCTATTATCAAGCAGATATTCTTACTAATTCCAGAAATATTGCTATTTATTATCTTTTATCAAGCAAGGTTCTGCAGAAGAACTTGTATGAAGCGAAGGCTCAGTTGCCTTCCCTTCTGTGGAAATATCTGAGTGCAAAAGCCAAGCAAACATCAGTTTGTATGTGGAAAAAGTGAGAATCAATGGCTTATTAAAGGTCTCTTGACCCAGAGTGGTCATTACCAGGTAGTCCTTGCATGACCAGCATACAGGGCAGCACACCTAAAGATTGTATGGCCTGAAAAGCTGCAGTCACTCCACACCCTCAACGTTTGGGGTGCTGGGGGGGCCGCAGAGGGTGACATGGGGAGGGAGGGATGCTGTTTTGCCTACCTGATGTGAGCAGCCATAAAGGTGGCCTGGTTAAAAGGGGAAAATTACTGAACAAAAGAAAATGACTGCTGAAAAATACTGATAGAGAAAATGCCTGCCAGCCTGGGATCTGCGAGCCTTGAAAACATCCTTGAAAAGCGCAGCTGGCCTCCTTGGAATACATCTGGGTACCTAGAAACTGGAGACATCCTCAGATAATATCAAATAGGTGCAAAACCAAGGAACTGCAACCGCAATTTATTGTCTGAAAAGGTGAAGAACAGTCTGGCAAAAGAGAAAAAGAGCTCTCTCCAAGAAATTCTTGTACCTTTCCTTTTCCTAAACAGATTGAATTTTGCTCAAGCTTTTTACAAGCTCTTAGACTCTTGCCTGAGATGCCTGGCTGACTGCAGACCCTGTGACACAGATCATCTTTCATACAATAATAGAATGGTTTGGGTTGGAAGGGACCTTTAAAAGTCATCTAGTCCAAACTTCCTGGCAATAAGCAGGGACGTCTTCAACTAGATACGGTTGCTCAGAGCCCCATCCAACCTGATCTTGAATGTTTCCAGTGATGAGTAATCTACCACCTCTCTGGGCAACTGTTCCAGTGTTTCACCACCTTCATTGTAAAAAAAATGTTTCACTGATGTGAAGTTGGTTTTAGTAACCTGTCATGGTATACACCTACTTGGTTATTGCTATACTATTGATTGATACTATATTACTGATTGCTGATAGCAATTTGTAATAGTTTGAGATGTACATATATATATATGCTTTAGTAATCTTAGCTGTACTTGCTGTGATGACTTTTTGTAGTATTTATGGTAATGTGTAAAAAAAGTAGCAATATTTAGAGGGTAAAGCCTCCATGTATTACCAATCCCTTCACTCTATGTGTAAGATTTCTCTTTAGGAGGTCATTGCTCCTGAAAAGACTTAAGCTCTTCTCCGAGTGCTAACACTTATAAATGAGCAACCAAGAGATACCCAGCTATCTGTCACTACCTGCCCTAGTCAGAATTTTCCTATGCTCTGGGAACACTGTCAAGAAGCAAATTCTTGCTTTGTTTCATTTTAGACAGCAAAATAATTCATTCCAATATTCCAAGCAGCCAGGTTTTTAAAAATATGAGTTCTTGTTGATACTCAGTTTTTTGGAAATACGGCCTTAGTGTAACACTTGTGCGAAAGCCAAGGACTTTTGAAAATCTGGCCCTAGTACACCATTGCCAGATATACAACATGTTTGTTTACACATCTGCCGAATGTTTAGCGCCCAAAAACCAGGTCATGGAATCTTCCAAAAAAGCTGGCAGCAACTGTCCAGGTCAGTCATTTATCAGAATAAACAAGGGATCTAACTCAAAGTAGGCAGCTAGGAAGTGCTCTGGATTTACAGCAGTTTACTTTATACAGTGCTGGTGTAAACGTCTTCATTTTTCATTTTGGTCACTGTATCAGTGCAGAACTAAACAGATGGTACATGAACAGTATGCAAAACATTTAACCATGCCGGGCAAAGTACAGTAATACCAGCTGTTCTGGCCTGCTGACCTTGGTGGAGTTTAGATAACATTGAAAAAAAAAAAAAAGAAGACACATGCCATTTTCCTCTTTTTTTCCCTTCTGCATCCTCCTTTGGTCTCACCTCTACAAAATAGAGACTAAAACTAGGAAATTAGACTAACATGCTGTAAATGCAAGAAGCATTCCACACATTTTACCTCACTCACATATAAATTTAATACTCAAAGACAGCAAAAATAATGCAAACTATAGAGGTGCCGCCTCTACAGGCTTATTATCTTTCCCAGGTCTACAGCCAAATCTCTATATAGACCATTAATTCTGACCAGAATTTGGCTACAGATAATTAGACAACCTGAAGCTACCAATAAATTACAACAAATCCTCTTCAGTATAGAATTACAAAATAAGCCAAAGCTAAAAATTGAATTAACCCAAAGTTTGGGGAACAAGTTATTTTAATCTACATTTCTTAAGTGAGCCTCATGGCCTTTTCATACTTCAGGTTGACTTTAGCATGCACAGCTCACTCCCACTTCTCTGCATGGGTTGAACTACTTGCATTTAGTGATGGTGATGCTTCTTGTTTGATGTGCGGGTGTCTATTTTTGTCAGTTAGGTTGACGGTTGGACAAGATGATCTTTGAGGTCCCTTCCAACCTAGAAGATTCTGTGATTCTGTGATTTTAGACTGACAGCTAGTTGCACAGCTGTTATGTGCTCCACATAACAAAACTCCAGTGTTATGGTTCGCAAACTCTCACAAAAATGATGATCTTAAAAAACATTTGAGAATTTCAGGTTAGTGGCAAGTTCTATGCAATGAGCACACACTGCACCACAAATCTGGATTTAGCAAAGTGTTCCCACAAGGCCACATGGACATTACCAGAAAATGTCTCCTGCAGACTTTAAGAAAGCTGTGATTCTTGGGTTTGGGTTGTTGTTTTTTTGACAAGAACCAACAAAAGGTGCCTCTAACATCCCCCATAGCTCAGGCTCTCCCTCACTGAGCCAATAAGCCTTCATTAAGCTATCTGAATTACTTTTTAAATTAAGAAAGCGGCACACGTTCCTGCATATGAAAACAATAAGAGGCTTTTGGCAATGATCCTGCTCAAGTAATTACAATATTTTACATTTTTCACACTGCCTTTAATGTCCCTGGGTCCCAGAGTGCTTCACTAAACAGAGGGCTGTGTCCACAACTGCTGCCTCCCAGTCATGTCACACTAGTTTGCAGGACGTGTGAAGTCCAACCAACTTTGCAGGTGTTTGCCTCACACACACAAGTGAAAATGCCACCGTTGACAGTATACTGAATTAATTTCATTAACACAGAAAGCATAGGAATAATAAATTCACATCAAGGAAACTGGCCTGATCCAATGAAAAATGGTTGAAAATGAGAAAACATTTCCACCAGGCAAACATACAAACCTTAAAAGCAACACTAGCAGCTGAGGTACATCTCCTAATATCCTCTTGAAAGCAGGAATAAAAACACAATGCCATGCTAATTTTTAAATTGATGGGGTAGCTCCTAAACAGTATTTTCTGAAGTGACCAACAGTTACTTAAGCTGCTTAATAACTATAAAAGCTTCAAAAGCAGAACTGCTTTTTTCCAGTGATGTTCACTGTGTTAACAGTTACAGAACTAAAATCCTGCTGCAGGTGAAGATACATTGTATAGTTTATTAGGCCTACATTTGACTATGAAGGTATTACTCAAAACCAAAGACCACATGCCAGTTGTCCTCTCTCCACCAGCTGATCACCCTAAGTGTACCACTATCACTGTCTCTCAAGGTTAAGAACCTGCTCTCCCAGCCAGGAAAACCACAGACAGCCTAAATCTGGGTACCACCTGTTGACAACAGCAGTTACAAGTGAGCTCAACAACATCAACTGAAGTAAAAACACTCCCAATGAAAACATCTCTAGCTGAGAAAGCCCCCGCAGCATCAGTACGCAGACCTCGCACAATCCCCTGCGGGTCTTCATTTTCTGACCGACAAAAGCTGGGAAGATGGCATGACTCTCACAGCTGATTGCTCGGCAGAAAAACAGTGCCTGCCCCCCTGTGCTCCTCTGGCATCCCAACGGCACACAAATCACAGCTGGGCTCAGTGTGGGACCATTTTCTCTCGGGCTTTTTGCTATTAAACAGAAGGGATTGTTATTTTGTTTTGTGCTAACAACTGCAAAGTGCTTTCCCTCTCTCCCACCCCCCTCAAAGCACAGCCATCCCTTAGCCCCTGAGCCTTTCTGTGAGTGTGGAGCAAAACCTGTGATTTTGTCCATTGTGCTGATCAGGTTGTGAGCAGGGCTATAATGGGAGCCCTGATGGCAGTAATTCGAAACGAGCCACTCCACTGAAGTCACTGTGTTGTTTTGTCCATTTCAAATGGAAGGATAGCAAAAAATGTCAGCAGTGCTTCCACCGCTGTTCCAGCTTCTTTTAGATACAGTGAATGTGTACATAATTACACGCCGAAAAGGAAATGGCACTTTGGTGGCAAGGAAGATGCAGCAATCTGTGGGAGGTGGCTCTGGCACCAGCCACAGCTGCTTAGGCTGCTTGGTCCACCAGCATGAACATATGCTTCTCACACACAGCTTACTGAAACAACAGGAGTTCAAGCCTCATCAGAGTTGCTCTGGTTTTAACCCCAGCCAAACTTCAAAGTTTTTCTTGATTTACACCCTTATGAGACCAAAATAACCCCCACCATCTTCAGCTCATTGTAAACAAAAAAGCTCTTGAAAGCCGGGCCCAAAAATCAAAGTCCCCGAGCCTTTGGAGGGAGGCAATAAATCTGAACCCTTCACAATCTTTTTCTCCAAATAATTACCAGTTGGGTTTGCACTTCTCATTTAGAAGCTTTCCTTCCAAAGTAACTATAAGATTAAAAGAAACATGGTAAAAAGTGTGACGAGACAGAGCAAATTTAATTTCTGCAAGAAAGAGGACTCACACTCTGCTGAGAGACACCTCACATCCAGTGCTCAATGAGATAACTAGGAAAGAATATGAGTTGCATAGTGTTAAATTAGCAGCATAAATATATGTTAATCATATCCAGCTGCAAGTATCTCACTTCTTCTCATGTGTTTAGTACAATGAAGTAGTGTTGTAAAATATTAAAGGTAAACCTCTGTTACAAAATTTAAAGGCAAAACCAAACTTCCTCAAACCTGAAACTTGTTCTCAGTTTGGGACCTTTATTTGGAGGGTTTCAGGCAGAGTAATCCCTGGAGTTTCTTTTTCTTTAGTTTTCCCCACCCTGACCCACTACCAGTCTACCTCTACAAAGACCTGCTCTCACTCTTCTCAATACACTAGTTTAATCTTTCAGTCCTTCCACCAGCTTTCATTAAGCTCCAATTCAAACACACATAGCTTGAAAATTGTTTAACTCCTAAGTAGCCCCATCAGCCCCTGAGGGCAGTTAAGCACAGCAGATAGGTCTCGCAACCTGACTGCAACTGACAGGTCTCTTCATAATTTAAAAAAAAAAAAAAAAAAAAGTAAAAAAAAAATAAAAAATTAGGGTTTTCTGAATGAATTTCCCCAAAAGGCAGGTCAGTCATGAGCAAGTCTTAATAGAAACTCTATTTGTTATAGGAATATAGAAATACAGATATATATTAACTGCTGACCAAAACAGATGCTTTCTGTCTAGTTGTTTGACCGGTATTTAGGAAATGCTTCTGAGTGCAGGTAAAAAAGCCATTTTATATTAGCTTATGCTATTTTGTTTAGGGGAAAATAAGAGGCCTATAAATCTCTGCATTAGCAAACCCAGATCATTTGCAGAGGCATAGACCACTCCAGGCTCAGCATGAAGAAAGGAAATCAAACTTAAATGAAAGCAGAAGTTGAGACTCGGTCTTTACACCAAAAGAGTATTACTTGAGTAACAGACTCAGCAAAACCTAAGATGTGATTTTAGAGTCTGGTATCAGTAACAAAAATTATAAAGTCTTCAAGAGAAAGCTTTACGGTTTTCTATGTCAAATTAAGTGAGGATTTAATGCAATATATTTGAAAGTGAGAGAAGGTTTGTGTGTATATATAACATAAGAAAGTTTATGAGGAAAAAAAACTTTTTTGGTATAGGTGTTGCATGTGTTTGCATTGTCTGTTGATACAAACACAAAACAGATTAGGAAAATCAATACTCAATTCTTTTTCTAGATGTTTATCCACTGTAGTACACAAAAGCAATTTAGGTCCTGGCTGCACTGAATCCTTACTTCAGCATTTCTTAGACGAGTATATTTGTCATTCCCTTTGACAAACAATAGATAACAGGTGGCAAATCAAGACTGTTTTGTATTTAGTACATTTTATAAATGTAAGCAAAGCACAAAGTTAATAGGTAACTTTTCTTGAAAAAAATACATTTAGGCTCTCACGCTAAAAAGAGCAAGAGTCAGAAAGAGCATCAGCCATTAACAACCATGACCAACCATGACCTTTCTAAAACCTTGTCGCTTGAAAATTTGACGAAAAGGTTGGCAACATGACTAGCTCCCTGTCTCACAACCTTGAATAACCACTGCATGTTGTAGGTCATTCTGTATGGAGAATATAATTTTTTCCTCTGACAGTGGTATTGACTAGTTTGTAGACTAAAGCAACGGAGATAAGATACTGAATTTTATGCTAGTCTGCAGAGGAGAACATAAAGATTCTGGTCACCTCACAGGGTGAGACAGTTTGGTACTGAATTTTGGCTGCAGTCAGGTATACCATGTAAATTTAAAGAAAATTTTCAAAATTATAATTTCAGGAGCTAATATACAGACTCACAGTGCCAAAAAGAAAAAAAAAAAGCAGGCATACTGCAGCATCTGCCTAGTGTGTTTTCACATACAGAGACTCAGAAACAGAAGGGAGGACCACGCATCAGAATCAGTGAAACACAAAACCAGAAGGGAGTTACATAGGAGATGCTTTATAGTTACAAATCCAAGACCCAGGAAAACAAAGATGACAAGGTGTTTAGTACAGCATTTAGGAGACACACAGATACCTCTAAAACAATGTTGTCATGTCCCTTGCCTTAAGGCACTCTGAATGCAGAAAACAGTATTTGGAGTTCAGGATCTGAAGCAATGGATGGTTGACGCTGCTGAGGACCGACACCCAGCCCTAGTTGGATGCATTATTCCTGCCCTTTATCAGCCTTGGGATTCTTGATTTACTTCTTTTTGGAGGTAACTTTAGGTCTGCCTTGTTCCCCAGTAGCAATGGGAATGAACCTACAGGCAACGATCTGGCCAGCAACTCTAAAGTTTAAAAAAAAAAAAATGAAAACTACAGCAACTAGTGGATGGGGAACTGAATAAAAGCAATCTGGAGATAACTACAGATTATTTCAACATAAAATATCACAGAGCAATGAGAATAATTTGCATTAAGAGTAAGGCTAAAGAAAGCAAGCTACCAGTGACAGAAGTTATGATGAACAATATTCATCCAGCCAAGAAAGAAATTAGCAATTTTAGGGACAGAAATATATGCACCCACTCCTGTCACTTGAAATAGCTCATTAACACAGCAACTAACGTCCAAAACGTAAGTACTACCTTCTTCTATTATTATTCCTAAACCACAATCCCCTCTCTCCTGTGCTCTGTTTTGAACTGGATGATTAGAATTGCTGCCTTAGCACTTTTTCACTTCTCGAAATCCCAGAATATCATGTATGGTGCTTACTAGACAAAAGACACACCTGCATTAGTGAGATTAATCAACTTCCCTCTCCATACTCATAACCAATTAGATCTTCCGCTCCAACAGAATCATTTTTATGATGGTTGTGTTTTAAAGACATCTATGCGCTAGAAACTGAACTGAGACCTCTAACGCATTTCATGCAAGCCTTCCAACAGCTGTCAAATGGTAATGACTTTTACAGACTCGGAAATATTAGCTTTTGCCTTTTTAATGTATTATCAGATTCTGAATCGAAATAAGGTACTGAAAACAGCCACTTTCTCCACAATTCCTCTTCTCATGGTTGAAGTCATCTGCACCTTTCAACACACTTGAAACACCAAATACGAATTCACCTTAGAACTTACGGAGTGTCTTCTCAAAATACGCTGACCATAATCCACACATGCAATTCTCATTATTATTAATGCAAAGTATATGTATGGAGGAGGGGAGACTATATACCTCGAGACCAAGTATTGCACTGCTCCATGAAACTGAAAAGGAAGCTATTGCCATTCATACCAAGCAACTGAAATATGAGCATTTCTTTTACATCGGACCAACACTACATTAAAGCATGCTTTAGAGCTGCTAGTTTTCTTAAGAGTACTACACCTATTCGTTTCATGAGGTTGTAAGAGTTGGAATGATGAACACTAAGCTCTGAAAGGTCCTCTTAGACATAATGGAGTTACTCCGTTAAGCTTCATGACTGAAATACATTCAATGCCAATTTAAAGAAAAGATAGTTCATAAAATAAATGTGTATTTTAAATTTCACTTTTTTAAATTCACAGTAATTTCTCTGTCCTACTTCAGAGGCAGTGCTGGGAAAAAATGAACAACATGTAAAAGTAATGTAAGTCATCTTCATTATACAGAACATTAACTAATTCTTATTGCTGATTAGTACAACACTTAAACCCCACCTGATGAAGTGCTTAACTGGAAACAAAGAAAAGACAGATATTATGCTGCACAACAGAAACTAAAAGAACTTTTGTAAGGGATAAACAATGAGGTCAAGATTGTTATTAACAGAAATACATTCCAAGGCCAGTTCAATAAATATTTGTGTATTTATGTTTATAAAACATCTGCATTGTTAGTACTGATG
Source organism: Calidris pugnax (assembly GCF_001431845.1). NCBI lineage: Eukaryota > Metazoa > Chordata > Aves > Charadriiformes > Scolopacidae > Calidris > Calidris pugnax. The sequence goes on along the minus strand of NW_015090922.1, from coordinate 20,524,873 downwards.
AAAACATAATAATTACTTGATGGGCAAGTTAATAATCAGCATGTGCTGGCCCTTATGTGAATCTTAGAAAACTACATTTTCTATTTGCAAAGATGCAGCTGTACTGAAACCTCATTCATCATTACCATGTCTGTTTCTCTTCTGAGTATAGATAGTATTATTGTGTAAGCTTACTTAAGAGGTCAATTCCATTCCTCTGGAGCTGTATAAGCTTTGAAAATATCTATCACCAGACAAAATTTCCACTTTGAAATATCTGAATTCCCAGGCAAAGCCATTTTGCTTACAGCTTGCACTATTGCTAACTTAAAAAAACCCTACAAATGCATCAGAATAAACATCATGAAACTCTAGGCCAGCCATTTTGTATAATAAATCTGGGCACATGCGTTTTCTCTGAATACCAGACTTCAGTCCTGAAAACTCCCCACTACTTTCACCAGTGCAGCAGCTCAGACCTGTTTACGGTGCCGTCCACAGCCTCACCATAAACCTTGTCTATGTGCTACTGAGAACATCGGTCACCCAGGGGACACTCAGCTATAATACAGAGAATTTCTCAAATGATAGCAAAGTGGGGAAGAAAGTTTGCCATACACTTGATCAATTAGGAAAACAAAACCATAATATCTGTGGCTACAACTATTTGGAGACTTCTTCCGGCCCCAGCTCTCCCACAGCACCCAGTGTCCCATTCCCTCCCTGCTGCGGAAATAGGCACTTCTCAGAGTAACTAGGGATGCTCTGGCCATGTCACTCCTGGGATGCCCCCACTGCATGTGTGCTGTGGTGCAGACTATACACCCAAACCAGCAGATCCAGATTCATTTCTTCTGAAGAGACCGTTATTCCTTTTAAGCTGTGGGGAGAACAGCAGAGGGAAGCCTCCTGCCTCCAAACTTCCCCCAAAGAAAAAGCAGATCTTCACTCCTCTATCCAGAAGTGTGGGGCATTGTTATTTTAACCTATTGTTATTTTAACCTATTTCCACCTATGAAACAAAACAAATTGAAGACTATCACAGATTTTATTACCTTGTACTCAGCATCAACTACAGTTATTTAACCTCATGTTCTCTAAATTACATGTTTAATTATTTGTAGTTTAAAAATTGGGTGGAAAGATGAACCCCGTCATCTTTTATCTTTGTCTCATTCACATTCTCATGCCAGAAGCCATCACAACGTATGTTACACCACAACGTATGTTACACCACAACATAGTAAAAATTGTTGCGTTATTTTCATCACTCCCAATGGCAAATTCTTCTGAAACAAGTGCTTTTGCATACATTTGGCCTTCTAAGTCTGAGGTCTTCTGGAAAGCAACCACTACACTTCAACACACTGAACATGAATTTTCAATGGATTTATCCAAACAGACTGCTCTCTTGGGTTTTGTCTGGAATAAAATATACTTAATTTTTAATTGCAAAAGTAAATAACATAAGTAAAAACATTCTGGGAGTTAAGTATAAATGACAAAAACATATGTTACACCAGTGTTTATACAGAAGCATAGATCGCATTTCTCTAAGCACCCTGATTATTTTCTTTTTAAGCAGCGATACAGTCCTGTGAATAGGAATGATGTTTCCTGTAAAAGAGATGCCAGAAAATCGTCCTATGTAGCTGGTTGAACTGCAGCACTCTGAGGACCAATAAGTCTTGCAAATGCTACACAGCCCACTGAGCACGGGACCAAGACGACCTGGACTCCGCATTCAGCCCTGTCACTGCCTAACCAGCGGCTACAGCAGCTTTTCATAGGAAAGGCTAACCTTTTTGTGCCCTGTTTCCACATCTGCAGAATGGAAATAACAACATTTTTCTACATAAAACACTTTATGATCAACAGGTGAAAACATGCACACAGCTAATACAACCTTATTTTCTGCAATGTGTCAAGCTTTCTCTGCGTAACCTCCTTTGTATTATTGGTGCCTGAAGGATGCAAGAGAAAGATATTTTAACACCGTGATGCTAAAATTGTTCTTCTTTGCTATTCCCTGCTGCTGCTGTAGCATATTTTGTTGACAGACTCCAGTACGGCTGGTGTTAAACAAACAGGAATGGTACCTACATCTGCTCAGAGAAGGGTTGCCTAGCAACAGCAATCAAAGGGTGTTTTACCCTCACCGATCTACTGTAAATTAATAGAAATCCCTTTACAATATTCTAACACCTTATGTCTTAGTGGCTATGTAAATGCTTTATTATTATTATTTTGTAGCTAATGCGTTTCATATCGTGATCTGCTTCAGTCAAAAAACAGAGCAGCCAGAAAAGGTCAGATTATGAAGTGCAAAAAGGTTCAGAGACTTGTTTGATGTAGAAATATTCTTTGACAGTTCATTGCGTTTATTTACTATACCCTTTTCTTCTGCCATTTCAGAATCTATTTCAGCTGCCCCATGGGAGCCTGAAGCCATTAGCCTGAATTATCATTCTCAATGCAGATTTCACAAGGTAATACCAAATTGTGAAGGTTTCAATTCCTGTAGTTACTGAGATGTTTTTTCTTTAGAGAGGTTACAGGTCTGTTATTTGTTTGCATATTAACAGCAATGATTTTCAGTATGCCTGACACTACAATATTCATTTATCATACCTGTAATAGCTGAATGCCAGAAGATGTACTGCAGAGTACATGTCAACACACAAAAAAGAAATTAGTATCTGAGATTTTAAGCAGGCTACACAAGTGAGGGAACAAATCAATCAAACGTGGAGTAAAGACAGACAGTAGAGTGTATTCATTAGGTTTTAGCAAGTTCCATTTCCAGTCATATTGAAACAGGAGCAGAATTTTGATTTAAAACGCTTTTACTAAAGATACCAAACCAAAAAGGCTGGAACTCACTGGTGAATATTAAAGGTCCCATATTCTCCTCACCACAAATTCAGTAGCAGGATCAAACAGGTTGCTAAAACCCAGATGTGCCTATATACTTCCTTTCTTCCACTGTGTCCAGACATACTTTTACCAGGTCTACATCCACGCCTGAAAATGTCCTGGTCCACAGCCAGGCCCCAAAACACCTTTTCCCCGTTTGAGGTAGTTGCCCTTCGCTCTCCAATCTTCCACACCACACACACTGTCCATATGTATTTACACAGTGTGGGATTTTTTAAGTTCCTCCACCTTCCTGCCCCAACATTCCACATATTAATTCTTAAAGGGAAAATGGCTTTGCTATCTACTAGACTTGGGCATTTCACCAGTCAGAAGCTAGTGGAGCAAGATGTTAAACAAATGGTGATGCAATAACAGCAAGCATGAAGAAGCAACAGATAGAAGAATATACTTGAACTTAAAAGCTTAACATTCTGTCATTTCCTGGCTCTGCCTGGACCGTTATGGGAGATTGCTGGGGTTTTTTCCATGACTATAAGAAGGTGAGGGAGTTGAAGTGCTTTGCTTAGCAGGATCCTCCACACACCCCCTTCTCTCCACACGTCAGTGTCCCATACTCCATGCAGTCCAAGATTAAATGCAACTCTAGCAAAAGCAGCTCCTGGATTTTTATGCTGTGCTCATCTCTGCTTAAAGGGTGAACTTTGATGTAAACAGCATTTTACCCCAGGTCAGGAATTTAAACAAAACCAGCAACACTTTAGAATGCAAGATGGACTTTTGATTCTTCCAGAAACTACTGGAGGCTTGAGCAATGCAGTGACTTCAGTTTAGCTCTGTCTGTGCATACACCACTTTTCATCCTCCTAAAATATGCAGTATATTTGTACCGCTCCCTCATCACAACTGGGGCATATTCCATGAAAAATGGCTCATAAATATGGCCATAACTAAGAACTACAGACTACAAAAGTCTGACATAAGATTGTTTAGTAATTGTACAACTCTCTTGAAAATTTACTTTGAAATCAAATCTAAGTTCTTTAGAGCTGGGGGCTTGTTTGGTTGTTAGTTTAAAGAGGCACATTAAAGTACTATCTTCTCAATCCAGATAAAGTATTTGTGGCAATTGCTGACAAAACTCAGCTTGAAAATATATTTCTTCACAGTTGACTTTTTCAGCCTGGAGAGTCCTAAACTGGTGATTCTCTAGAATGGAAACTGCTCCATAATCTCAATCCTTCTTCTAGTTACCTAATTCAGATCTACCACACCTTTATGAATGGAGAGGGGAGAAGAGTCCAAGTGTGAAAGCACCACTGACCTACAAAATGGCGGGTTTTTTTCTGCTTTCCATTTCTTTTCCAATAATTTTTGCTTCTCATTTTGAGGTTTTGATTTTTTCCCCTCCCTTGTGTATAATTTAAGATTTCTCTACACTGAATTTGATCCACCATAATCGCCAGAGTATGCAAGCTCTTTCCTGTATCAATTATGAATATTGCAGAATTTTGCACAGAACAGCCCTACAGCAGCTACATTTATCTAATTTATATGGTACTTTTACAAAGACATACGCATAAACATGAGAATCATAAAACCTCAGAACTGGTGGTGAGTTTTCTATGGAGATAAAAACTAATAACAAAATAATTATGGCAAAGAAACAAGGTAGCACTAGTATCTTAGGAAGATGCTTTTTGTTCTTTGATCTAATGTAAAAGACGAGCAGAAAAACTTCCATGGCATGCAAAGCAGCTGAAACAAAATTCTACAAGTTATTCACCCCCTTAAAAAATTAGCAAATATTTACTTGTCTCTGTAGTCAGCCCTTCCAGACTCTGTCTCCTTCCCTGAGGCAGAACCATGACTTAGAGTAGATCCCTCAAGGGTACAAGGAAGGAGCGAGCAGGCGCTGAGGCCTCACCCTGTGAGCAGATGGGTAAGGACAGATAGATGCTGGGTTTCACTCCTCCAAAATAGTCATCTGTCACAGCTGGGATGGGTGGAGAAAGATCATAATGTGAGACTGATATCGGCCAAAGGCAAACTATTTCACACATGCAGAGCAAGAGAAAATGGAACAAAGTCGTATCTCCGAGGGTGCCTCGGTGGCAACACGGCTTCCGAAAGCTTTTACTAGTCCAGTAACACTTAGTAGCTGTATTGACTCAGAGCTGCACTCAGGAACAAAATCTAGCCTTTCCCTTTGCAAGAAACACATACAGAGACCTAAGTTTGTTTAATGAGTACTAATTTGTTCATGAAGCTGACAGCTGAATTTCCTCTTCAATCTACATTATATTGCATGTCACTTTTGTTGGTTTCTGGGGACAACAGGAAAAAAGAGCAACCCTTATTTAAAAACAAAAAAACAATTCCTGATGAGATTGACATGAGAGAAAGTTGTTTCTCATCAGTAATTGCTTCCCCCTGGGCTTGACAATGTTTACAAATGAAAGCTTTTTCTTCATATATGACTTGACCTATCATGAATTATAGCTGCTGCTACCAATTCAACTTCTCCCTGCACACAGAAAAAGAAACTTGCTATCTCAATTTTGTACTGTAATTAAATATTTTTTGATGGCATATTATTTATTCTTCCTCACCTGCAGCTCTCCTGGCATTTATACATCTTGAAATATTAGCAGGCAATTAAAAAACTGTTATTAACAATATTAATATCCTGAGAGCTTGTTTGATATGACTGAGACATGGGAGTGAATGGCTTGACTGCAAGGAACAGATTTTTTTATTATTATTATTTTTCATTTGTGCATTATCTAGCACCTTACAGTCTTTGTCCATAATCAAAGCTTTTAAGCAGTCCAGGAGGAAATACAAAAAAAATGAATGATGAGTCAAATTTATAGCTAATCTCACTATGACCACAAAACTAATGAAGAGAGAAGCAAAGTATTGAAAAGAACAGGTACAGTTTTGGGTTTTTTTACATTTTTCTTGATGTTTTGCTCAAACAAAAAAAACCAACCAAACAAAAGAATTTGAAATAAGCTACCATTTTTTACCCAAACCAACCTGAAAGTAAGTAGGACCTGTTGCACTAGAAGGAAAGCCAAGATCAAACAAGATAGAAACTCTATATTTCAGCCATTCAAATTGTCTGTACAAGTCTCTCAAAACCTCAAGGGTTTTTTTCTTACTTTTTTTCCTCTGTAAATCATGTATCCTGATTCTATGACAGCATAATTCAGTGCAGCCTCTGGAAATCACTGGCTATTAGTATCAACTGAGAACCTGAGCGAGGAGAGAAAAAGGTTTTTACTCACAGACTCAACTCAGTGGGCTTCAGAGCTGTGTAGCAGAAACCCCTCAACAGCAATCCGAACTTGCCATGCTCATGCATTTGACAACTTTATGACTGTAAGTTTGCCATTTTGCATCTTGCTCTGCATTTCATGTGATCTCTGTCCTGCTTGAGATGGGCCTCCATTAGCACCTCATGCTGCATGGGCGCTGCTGTCCCTAAGGCAGTGCAGGGGTGGGCAGCAGGAGTGCCACATCCCTGGAACATCTCAGCAGGGACAGACCAAGCCACACACAAACACTTTGCAACAGCTTCATGTGTGCACTAGGGGACAAAGCACTTGCTGTTCCCCCCCCACTAAAAAAAACATTTGCTGATGTAACAAACCAAGTTTTTAAAGACATTAATATATAGACGAACAACAAAGTCTTTAGAGGCTCCACAAAAAAAGCTCCTGTAACCATTAATAAACATTTTGCTTTATTACATACTTTGTAATTTGAACTCATGTGCCCAGTGTACTAATGGAAAATAAGCTGTATACTGTGTAATGATTAGTACACACAAAGACACTTACATTTGGTTGGTAACGTTGCCTTTATCCAGCAAGTTTCCCCATTTTGGTAACTCATGAGAAAAAGGAATTGCCTCAGTAAAGGTAACTAACTTAGGGCTGAAATGTATCTAAAAGCCAGGATCTGCAAAACACATTATTTATCACTTAATATTAATTTAAACCTAATCTATTTGCTTTTAAGGACTTGATCCATGACCTCTGATACACATTGGAAATACTGACAACAGATTTTGCAAAGGGCATTTTATAGGCATCCCATAGAAGAGAAAATTTCACCAACTTCAGTTTAAATATTTAAATGAAAATAGCATTTTGTGTCCAAAATGTAGGTCATGTAGTGTAATGTAGTTAAGACAATTTAATTAGCGTTCATGAGAAATGGTGAATTTTCAGCAATTTAAGGTAGTGAAAGTATTTTAAATTTATTTTCTACCCATACTAGTTTTTTTTTATTTTGCCCCAAAAAATAAAGCTACGTACACATACATCTATTTTTTTTCCCTCAACAGAAGAAATAAATTAACAGCATCAGGAAAATGGGATTTTACAATGAGTTAGTATTTATCACACTAAACCACTAAGACTTCTTGCTCAGCTGGAACCGTGCACATTCCCAGATGGTGTATTGGATTATTTCACAAAATGAGTTTACTCTTGCAACAGTTTCTCTTGCAATTTCCTCTGAAAAGTCATCTAAATACTTCCACAGTCTCTTTTCCTACTCCCTGTGGAGTCTCCGCTATCTTTTCTATACACCATTATTTCATTTTGCTATCATAGAATAAATTATATGTAGGAAAAATGCTACTGAGCTACTTCTACATGAGTTTTTATATTTTTATTGTTTCAATATAATATTTATATTAAGCTCTTTACAAGTATTTATTTCATGGTTTTTATCCAACACATTTCACATGTTTTGTTTTCCCTGTATGATATCTTTAATAACCAAGTTATGACCTGTCATGTTTTCTCATGGCCCTTTCCAAAGGACAATTAAAAGTAAAACATCTTCTATGTTGATACACAGGTCATCCAAGATTTAATCAATATTAGCAAAATATTAGATCTCAGGTTATTAAACACCGATAAATACACCACCTGTGAAGGAGGCAACAACCTCCGCTACAGAAGAGTTGCACAAAGCCTAGGAAGGCAGCAGTGCTTCTGCTGTAAGCAGAGACCAACTCAGCGACCATGCTGGGGGGCAGCACCCCATGGCCAAACCACCCAGCGCTCGAGAGCCAGGCTTACCACAGCACCTGCCAGGCTTATGGAAGGTGGTCACAGCCAGAGAGGGTTCATGCTTACCCCCAGTCACATGAGAAATCTGTCACCAACCAGATTTGTGAAATATGAGCGAGGGGGGCATCCCATTAACTTCTCTGAACAGAAATTTCTCCTCAGAGGGATAACCCGCAAAAGTCCCCATCTGAAGCTCATGAGGCAGAGAGAAATACATTTTAGAGATTAAACGGATCATTTGTTTCCTCACCTTACCTGGACTCAAATATATCAGGAAAAAAATCCAACAGTTTTATAGCTAAATTAGCAGGTTACATTGCTCAGAGCATAACACAATGTTACAAGAGGGCTTTACTTGGCTTTAGGGCTTGTCAGTGCCATTATATAATCCGACATCCAAGGGCTTATATTATCCTCCCTTTGTTCTAAAAAGAAGGCTTCTCACTGATTTATTGACTTTGTTTGTACAAGTGGAAGGAAGCTCATGGGTACTCTATGGTGGTGGGACATTACAGCTCTAATTAGGTTATCATCTCCTGGTAAATTGGAATGTGGCTTGTTTTGTTAAAACCTGATACTTTTTGCATATTTAAGAAGTTTTAAAATGTCATTGTTTACTGCATACATATGTTCAACATATCTCAAATAACAGCTGCTCCACTTAACACAATTAACACAACAGTTGCAGTGTTGCAGTAACACCTTTGCTGCTGTAGACCTCTTAAAATAACCCATTTTTGTGATTTGTGTAGATGGTGAAATGAGTCACATTTCTGAGAAGCACCACTCTTGTTCCCAAAGTGACCACGGCCATATACTCTCAAAATAGTTCTGATAAGTGAACGCAAGCAAGTTTCACATCAAGCTCATCCTCTCATGTGGTTATAATCACCATGAGGATGCCTACTGCTTCTAGGAATGTCTAAGTTGCTCAGTCAAATATCGTTACTGGTTAATGACAGAACAACTCATACTTACAAGTTTGCTTGCTTCTACTGTCAAACTTGTGCAATACCTCATATGGTTTAGTATGCACTACCTATTAGAGAATAATAAGAAAAAAAAAGGAGGAAAAACTACCAAAAGTTACACAGTTGTGTTGCCCCCCCTATTCCTGCGGATTCAGTGGACAAAAAATCCTCCTATGCACATGACTTTTCAAATAACTTTTTAAGAATCTACAATCTTAACAAAAATGAACCAGTAACGAATAACTACTGTTCCACTGTAATCTCAGTTGTCCACAACATAACTTCCTGAACATGAAAATGAGGAAATAAGGTAGCAGTATTTGAATTAATACATTATATACATATTCATTTACTATATACATATTCACTATGTGCTGCTCTTGCAAAATCCTGTAAGCAGCCAAATTATTTAAAGCTGTCATTGGAATTAACACATTGATCAAAGCACCTGGCATGCAATTTTGTTTTGAGGAGGAGCTGTGCTTTTTCTTTCTTTCTGCCTTACCAGAGATCTGGTGACTCATCTGTAAGACACGTTAATGCATTTCTCCATCATTTACTCTTTTCAACATTTTACTCTGTTTACTTAATGCAACAAGTTAACCGTCATAAAAAGTCTAATGAAGAAAAAAAAATTAAAAGCTGTTTGAAATTCAGAGATCGTGTGCTTAGTAAAAATATGTACATTTACAAATCAGTAAACAGGCAAAGCTACTTTTTAGTTAATAAGTGAATGGAGTGCTTTGGGATTTTTGTTTTTCCTCATACATTTCATGTGTCCTAGATGACAGATTTTCCTAGCAACGTTTCAGCCCATGAAGGCTACATATTGGCACTAGTATGTATGTATACATTCATACACCTATATATAGAGATAAGACACATACATATGCCTATACACAAACACATATGTATGCACACATTTCCTAAATATCCACAAGTAGATGTATATTTATATATACATGCACACCCCTTCAGAGACCCAAGTGTACTAGAGCATTTAATCAAAGCACAAGAGGAGACTGGACTTGTAGATCTGAAGATCAATCACTGACCTGGCAAGCAACTTTTTCTTTGGCTATTTGTGAACATATACTCTCCTTGGATGCGAGTCATATGTGGGACTATATACCAAACACACACACGCACAAAGTAATGCATTATTCCCACATTACAGACATTTCATATCTAAGCATTTCTGAAACAGGACTGAATCCAAACCATTAATACTACAGGAAAGTTCATCAGAGAGACAATTTAACACACTAGAAGACGTCTTTTCTACACTGTTGGTGGTGGGACAAGAGCAGCAGACAGGCAGGCAGGGACACGCAGACAGTCACACTTTGCCCTGCTGCTCTATCTTTAACTGTGCCAATTTCTCCGATGATGGTCTTAGCACATGAAGAAACATCAGGTTATAATATGGGGGGAAAAGTCATTAACAGTAAAAGAGTTTCGGTTTCTGTAAGATAGAAATTCCTATCTAGTCTATCCACTTCAAGGCCAGGTGGATGCCATACACAGCACTGACTGCCTCACCAGAGGCAAGTTATTTATTTTCAGTTCCCCCTGAATGGAGTGGAGCAAATAGGAAACATTCAGAAATGCAGCTGCAAAAGAAACCTGCGTCAGCATATTGACGTTTGTTAAGTAACGAGTGAAGAGAAAGAGCATTTTCTGATATCTTCCCTTGATCACTGATCAGAAACAATAGTTGTTTATCAGAAAGCTGACTCTCACACAACTTTAGTTATCCACACTTTTTCTCTTACTATTTCTCTCAAATACTACTTTCTCCCCGTCCTCCTGGCCCACCCCAACTCCCTACCCAATGCCTCCTATTTTGCATTTCTCTTACACGGTTCTTACTGCTGGGAAACATTTGATTACATCCTCCTTTGATGTTCAGAGTTTTCTTTGAATTCAGCCTGGATTTTTTAGGCTCTTGATACTTGAATTTGCCATTTCCATGAATCATGAATTCAGAGACACATAAACAACCTTACTTGATAGACTGTGTATTATGTTACCTCTCACTTTCCTCTGTTATCTTACATGTTGTCAAATCAGACTTCACATTATGTCACAGCTACTTTCTGAATGGTTAATTTTTCACTGCACGTTACACAGATGGGCAATTATTTTAAGGCTTGAATACCTGCCAACAAGTGTCGTAAAGCTGATCCCCAAAGCCCACACAACCACAGAGAACACCAAAAACAGAAGACAACACTGAATGCAAATTATACCAATTTTTATGGATGGCAGAGTTAAAATGAAAATTTTTCACACTATTAAAAAAGCCTTCAATCACTATAAAATCACTATAAAAGCCTTCAATCACTATAAGTATATACTTCTGTATGTATGAACATGGAAAATCTAACAATTTAAATCCCCAGAGAATAACTGGAGTGAATCAAACCAACTTAAAGAAATAAAAAATAAAGGGGTTTTATTTATTTATGTATTTTAAGATAAGCATGCTACTCATGGGAGGAGTAGAGTAACCATCCTTTAAATCCTACATGTGTTTGTCTGTAAAAATGAATAAAATATAAGCACTACTCTTCCAAAAGAAATGTCACCTAGAGAAGTGGAAGTGGCTCACTTTCCATGTCCTCTACGTTGACAGCAGAATAGCCAGTGACTAATAATTCCTCTGTTATCTCTTATCCATACAGTGAAACTGGGACAAGAAATATGAAGCATTTCACATAAGCTACCAGAACACTGTTCTGCACTGCACTGTGGCTGCCTGCTGTTGCTAGCACTCATTGATTCTGCATCCTGCCACAGTTACTGCTGCTCTAAGGGTGCAACATGGTCGTACCTACAGAATAGCCCAAGGAAGAACCAAGATCACAAGAAATCCAGTGGTCAAGTTTACATCCATGAGCACTATGGACAAATACAGCATTACACTTACAAGAGCTTATCTAAGTATACAACATCATGCAGCACCTAGCAAGGCCTGGCCCTTGTAAAATTACCTGCTGCCTTCCCCTCTCTCCACCTAAAAGCCCCACAAAGCTTTTATCAATTTTTCAGAATTCTTAAGCAAGCAACCATAGGCCCTGAAAAATGTACATTGAGATTATGACTTATTAGTTTACACAGGATGAAACAAAACGGTGATAATAAGGATTAAAACCAGACAGCAACCTAAATCAGCCTTTCAACAGATAGCATTGCCATAAAGTGGTGTATGCTTCAAGGTTCCCAGAGAAAAGTCTTTGATTTCCTGAAGAATTGTTTACAGAAAGACACAAACATTTGCTTCCAAATCCATAAATAATTAAAGAAGTTCATTGTGAAATACATGATCCAGTCTTGTCTGAAAAGAAAATTTAGAAACTGTTGCAAGCACTTTTTCAATTACATTGACTTTCCTAAGCATAGTACAGACTTCCCTCCTCTTTTTGTATTCCTTCTCCAAATGGAGAGATGCTAAACCATGAAAAATTGAGCACATGATGTTCCACAGCAGACCCAGGAAAGGCTGGGTGCCGAGCCACAATTTTCTCGGGGACAATTCCCGTTACCTGGACTTTTATGCATTCTCTAGTTACTCAATACCACCAAGTGCCATTTCCATAAAATACATACCAGTAGAATAAAAAGGAAAGAGAGTTCAGGCGAACTGTAGTATTTCTGAAGAGAACAAACCCTGCCATTATTTGAATCACATGACATGAATAATTTTTCCAACTTTAAAATAATTTTGTTTATTTTTACTTCATTAACAAGCAGGTCACATTTGCAGAATGTCTACTAAAGAAGTTTGAGGAGATCCTGACACTGATTTCAGGCACACGAAATAGTGTGTTCATACATGGGCAAGTGACCAGCCTGGAGATCTGTAAAGATCCTTCTTGGCTTGAGCATCATCCTAACCAATTATGGTCCATGAGTAAAGAAGAAAGGAATGAGAAGGTGAAGGGACACACTGGAGTATGTCAGCTAGCCATTTCTGATTAACAAGGCCAACCAGAACAACACACTTCAGTGCTAAGTTTTAAAATTTCATTTCAATGAAGTCATTAAAATAGATGTAGCTGCAGAATAGCTGACATCAAAAACCACACACGGTTCTGATTTCAGAGCATATTAAAGTCATGTTTGGTAGGTGCTGTGGAGATTTCTTATTTCCAATAGGAGTGGAGTTAATTAACCTCTGGCTTTCCAAAAACAGTAAGAAAGAGGAACAGCCCTCTAGGCTGTAGTGATTTGGCTCCATGCTAAAACTGGTTTATTAAAGCAGCTTATCTATTTACCATAATATGAAGCACCAGAAGCACACTCAACACTTCACAGAGAAAGGACAGACTGTTCGTCATGCTCCTGGCTACTTGACCAAAACATAGTCCCCAGACTTTAGTGGAGGTATTAATGGTGGTGTGAGTCAGCCTGCAAAGGGAGGGAAGACCATGAATCTCACAGAACCACAAGCTCTGTGAATGAATTTACACAACATATAGGAAAATGAACAGTAGCCAGTATACAGGTAGGTGGCATGAGAAAAAAGCAGTGTACTACAGCAGAAATCAGGCATGTGACAAAGAGCTACAAAAATTTCATCAGGAATTAATGGGAACTCTTCTTCTACTGGCAGCCTTCTCCCATTCAAATTAATGCAGAAGGGCTCCCCAAGCAGATTGCTAACAGGATAGCGTTAGCCTTAGACCTAGATGGCTGCTAATTGCTACCTGGACTCAGAAAGATTCTTCATGATTTTAGTACTTGAAAGAGGACTGGGTTAGCAACCTCCGTATAATTAGTTTGCTAACAAGAGAAAAGATTTCAGACATAGGATGCCTGAGGAGGAGGCCTCACTATTTTTTATATTTTTTTTTCATTTGTTTGTTCTCTTTTCTCTCTGGTGACCTCCCCCTTATATTCCTATGCTGTAAGGGAGGATGATCATTAATGGAACAATGCATGTAATTATTCATTATCATTGCTTTTCATATGTTAACCTATCCTAGCTTCTTGACTTTCACAATTCTGCAAAACAGACTCACTATATATAAATATATATGTATATAAATTGCCTTGACAGCTTTCCTGCAAAAGAGAACTGCTACTACAGCTGACTGAAAAATTTCTATTAAAACAATGTTCTACTACAGTAGGTCTTTGAAGGCACTGTGGTTTTACTAAATATTATTGACTAAAATAACACTCAAAATGCTTTTTGTTAAATCAAAATATTATATTACACAGCAATTTCTATTGTAAAATATATTTTACTTTGCTCACTTATGACTGTTCCCAATATTAATTCATACCATCACCAATAGCAGAATTCCACTGATAGCCTAAAATGAGAAGATACCACAATCACTTGATTGAGAATGTCAATTAAGTATTTAGACTGTATGATAGCATCAAGCACATCATGAACTGCTACTACTTTCGTGACACTAAACAACATAATAAATAAATAAATATCCAAATTAATGTGGGTTTGAAGCAAAAGTTAAATTTTCTGAAGTTAAACCCTTTGTATTATTTTGTCTCAAATTTGCAGCGGCTTTTGGAAACATTGCAGTTCTGCAAGCATGGGATCAATGCAAACTGCCCTCTCCCTCTGCTCTTGTTGTGCTGCTTCAGCTTCTCTCACTCACCAGCGCAGAACGCTCCACAGCTCCACCAGCAGCTTATCCCATCTGACAGACACCTGCCCACGCCTACAGAAAAACCAAAGCACCAACCTCCCAGCAACTGTTCTTTCCCTCTCTCTCCACAGGCCTACATAGGAGAATTATCCTCTGCATCTCTGACACATCAGGTAAGCGTGGAAGTAACTTTAGTCCTGACTTCTCAGGCTTCTCAAAAAAACCAGCAAAAATATTTTACCACATACTCTAAAAGACTAACACCACTCAACCATGAAAGTTCTCTTGGAGAAGGCTGGAGAGATAAAAATAAGAAAAAGGTTTGGGATAAACAGCTATTATCATATTTTATAGATAATTGTTTATAAGCCTCTCTGGTCTACTGGACATTTCAGTGTTCTTCAAACCTCAGAAATCTTCCAAGACTCTTCTTTTCCTAATCGCTAAAGTATATTTCAGGAGTTGTTAGCTTGCTAACATTGTAGAAAACATTAAAAAAAACCCAAAAGACAGAGAGAAAAGAAAATAAAGATTTCCAGAAAAAGCGAAATAATAAGAAAAAAAGATCTCATTTTATTCAGATAAATGCCAGTATTACATTGCCAAGAAGCCTGAAATTTCAGAAAGAATCGCAGGACAAAGAAACCTGAATGATAAGGGGGAAAACTGCTGCCCTACCAACATTTTGCCGTCCCCTATTTTATCTCCCTGGATGGCAAGAAGCCATTAGCTACTGTGCTGAGACTTGAACGGAAAAATAAAATTGCTCCCAAATCCCTGTGTCTGTAAAACCAAAGACAAAATTGCAAAGCAGAGATCTAATTCTGTACTGATTACCAATGATCTAAGACACAGATAGCATATACTTCTAAGCTCTTTGGTCTGAGAAAGCTACTATTGTAGCATTTCTCCACCTGAGAGTTTATGAGAGTTTCCGGTAAGCTTCAGCAAGTTTTTCCTGTATAACATATGCAGGCTCATCTACCACATAAGAAGTTTTTAATTAATGACACAACTTTTTGAAAGGAGACAAAATCCATTTCATCTTCCATCTTTCCTGACAAAAGTCCTCCATTCATCGATCATTGCCATTAAGTTTCACATAAGTGCAGACAGATGACACACAAAAATGTAAAAACGTAATAAAAAAAATTCCTGTCTGAAGTTGCTACCAATGCATTCTTTCTCCAGACCAGTTAACAATAAACCAAACCCACCAGACAGCCCTGATCTTTTTTTCCTTTTTTTATTTCATAAGAGAAATTTTCTGCAAATCATACTCTCCTACAATAAATGAAACAGTGAATACAGAAAGACATTGCAAAACTAAAGTGTACGTGTGAAAGAAACAGCATTTCTTTTCCTTTCTAAGAGCATAACATGTATTTCTAGATACTGCCTATAAGTGTGGCTTATAAATGAGAAAAATATTCTGTGAAAATGTGATCCTATAAGCAGCAATTCAAATTTATATAGAAGAAAGCTTTAAATGCCTCCTGCATTTAGAGCTGTGTTTGTTTAATGGCCAGTCAGCTCACTCCTGCTTTGGCTATCTCTAGAGGGGAAAACGGATTCTCATTAACAAGTCTCAGGCTGGGAGAAACCTCTGACCTATGCACAGGGCTTAGCATGGTCTGCTTTCTCTGCAGCAGCCACAGATGGGGACAATCCTCAAGAGACTTGTTCCTGCTGTTCTCTT
Source organism: Calidris pugnax (assembly GCF_001431845.1). Lineage (NCBI taxonomy): Eukaryota > Metazoa > Chordata > Aves > Charadriiformes > Scolopacidae > Calidris > Calidris pugnax. Next base: position 20,508,630 of record NW_015090922.1, on the reverse strand, counting down.
CTGATGAAGGAACCCTTTGCATTTCCCTCTGCTTTTTATCACCCAAAATACAGATCTCATCAATAACCACAGGAAAGAAACATCTAACCATTTTTATTGTTTGGGTTTTCTCTCCAAACCCAAGGCCAGAATAGGAGGATTGAATACAGTAAGGTTTAACTATGAAGAACACAACAGCATGTAACCCCTCTTGGGGGTTACTAGGTACTAGGAAAAAAGAGCCAAGAAATTCTTGAAGGGGGGTGTATGTAGGAGTATGCTGGTAAACGGGCTCTTTATACAGAGACGTTCCATGTTCTTTAAAATATAAGCTGAACTGTGAAGTTAAACAGAGCCCTCCAATAATATACATATTCCACATCATCACCATCACATCACCACCACATGAAGGCTAAACTTCCATGTACTGTTCTGATCCAGTATCGGCTCAGCATAACATTGATATTAATGGTGCTATTGTAGTTACACTTGTTATGGAAACGAAGTGTGCAAATTATGCCTTAAAAAAGTACTAGATATGATGTTGTTTCTGTAATATGTGTGGTTTCTTTTGGGGCATGTCGTTTTTCCCTTTTTTATCACCTTAAAAGAAAAATTATCTTTCCTTCTCACGAGGTAGGAGCTGGAAAGGCTTCCTTTTAATAGAAGAGATTTAACTGCCTCCTATAAATATTGTTCTACTACATCTATATGATCTAAGGTAATGGCTATAATAGAAAAGACAATGAAAAATAATGGATAAGCTGATTTTAAATACTGGAGGCTTTGTCTTACTAGTTACAGCCAGAGGATGCCATAAAATAAAATAATCCCTTAAAAATGCCAGTCCAGAAAAGTAGTCAATAGACATCACAATAAGCACTTGCTAATCAATAGTGGTAAGTCAGCACAATTTAGCTAACAGATGTTTCTTCAACAACTGTTTTTGTAATACCTAACTCACTAGTATAAACATATCAGGCCAATGCTGTAAATAAGAAAGCTGCTTAGGGGATTACAAGGCTGCAGTATGAAGGAATGAGACAGCACCATACAACCCCTTACCACTCATGTTGAGATCTTTCCTGTGTCGTGCAGATGAGACATCTGCTGTAATGCTGGAGCACACAATTATTTTTAAAAGTTACAAAAATACAATGTTTAGGAAAATCCACTTCTTTTAGAGAAATTGTACCTTTAAACAAGCCTTAAAAACAAGCTTTCCCTAACTGGAAAACAAGTGATGGGGAAAAAAAAAAAACTATAAAATTGAAAATTATGTTAGTAAAGACAAAACATGAAATGTATACACTCATGAGATTGCTATGCTGTATGAAAAAAAGATTAATTATAAACAATCATCTGGAGTACCTGGAAAACTAACAGTATATCCTATGTGTATTTTATTGCCCACATTTAACCATTACATGAAGTCTTCCAGCTTTATTCAATGTATATTGCATATAACGAGCACTTTACCTGGACAAGACCTCCTTAGGGACAGTGATGACTACCAAAGCCTTATTTTTATATGAGGGGGGAGGACATGTGGATAACCGATACTGTTTGTCAAAAGCAGCTGAACACTGCAGCAAAAGAACACAAAAGAACATCAGCTCCTGGAGAAAGGTGATATCTGAGTAACCACAGCTTTGATTTCTCTAACAAAGACGAAAAGAAAAAAATAAGAAAGGAAAAGTTATTTACCAGACATTTGCTTCAAATAAATTGAACTGAAATGGAAACACACTCGGGTTGATCGTTTTTTAAAGCATATTCAAATACTTCTACAGCAGAAACCTTGTCTACATGTGCAGACTTCATCATCAACAAACTTCCGTGTGAGGTATAAACTCAGGCTGCAAGAACAAGTCGCCACCTTTGACAAACGCAGTTGTTCCTTACTCCTATCCATTCCCACATGGTGCTGTAGAGGATCCCAGCCCCATCACTTTGGCCAGGCCACCCATTTCTTTGAGCTCACCTTTCCTCTCCACTCTGACACGGCTCCCTGCCCACCAAGGCTCCCGCTGGCCTATTCTGATTCCTCTCTAAATCCCTGATGTTTGGTTTCCCAGTTTGCCAGTGACACTGGCACAAAGCACTGAGATGATATGCATATTTGTTAAATTTTCAGATCTGTGCAGTCATATGTATTTCACTGAGCAGCAGTTTGCTTTCTAGGGCTTTGCTATCACCATGTAACACCCTGACCACTGCTGTGTCTCACTGCACTCCCTGGGGGACGGAACGGGACACAAGCATCTTCAGCTGTTCCCCTTCTCCCAGGCCCACTTCGATTAATACTTTTCTTTCTTGTTTCTCCTCTTTTAGGTGGATTCTAAGCTTCTAATACAAGAAATCTGTGTTTAAAGCCTACTTCCTTCAGAGCATCAAATAAAATTCAAGTTCTTGGGGCCAATTGCCAGCAGGAATTTCAGTTTGTTGCTGCTGATATGAAATACTTAGTCCTGTTACAAAACCAGCAGGCTTTAGTACCTGCATAACTTCACTGCTAAAACAGAATGCTTGTGATTTCTCAGACACCTAATAAGTTAGGAAGTGGTTTGCTGGAGAGGTCATTAGAAAAAAAGAAAAGTTAATTAGTTGCCTATTTTCAATCTAGACATTTGGAACAATCAAGGGCACAGGTTCTAGGCACAGAAGGTATTACTAGCCCTCCAAATTGAAGGCCATGGTCAATCCTCCTGACGCAGCCAAGCCTTCAGCACTGATGGAGAAGTCTGTGCAATATAGCTATGAGGGAGATGGTTCCTTAACAAGTTTATGAGCAACATCAGCCTTTCTGCCTTCAGTGGGCAAGAAACACCCGATTTGCCTTACCCCTTAAAGCCACAGCACAAAAGAAACAAATGAAGCCCCTTCAAATAAAATAAAGCTCCTCAAAGCGTACCTGCCTCTCTGGAAAAGCTGGAAGAGCAAATCATGTTAGTGAGGATATCAGTTGCCTGAAGCAAGATTAGTTAACTAAACCAAGAGCCACATAAGATGCTACATGCATCTAAACAACCTCAGAGGCTGGCAGACACAACAAAGATACAGGACCACAAGGGGCCAGGTGGGACACTCAAGACCATCTCAAATGGCAGTGGGCACTTAGGGTCACACTACAGCATCCGACTCCTAACATATTACTCAAAGTTTTCAAGTGCAGCCACAGAAGGAAATTAAGAACCTCTGAAGTAAAAAGTAGGGCTCTGCAATAAGGTTGTCAGCCCTCAGGTCCTGTGCAGCAGGAGGACAACATATGAAAAGATCTTAACATGTGTCTGGCTGTTCTGGTCACAAGAATTCAAGTTGTTGGATTTTTAATGGCTTTTTTTAAACAGTGTAGCGACATTTCACATACTGTCTCTACTGTATACCTTCCACAGAACTCCTGACCCATGCAAATATGAACACTAACACAACTAAAAGTTATTTTTTCTTTTATTTCATTGCCACACCATCCTAGATGTCTCCCTAAAATTAGATGCTACGGGGCAGAGACCAGGACATGTGATATTTCTTGGTCTCTCATTCCCTGCAAGTATTCATATGCTGGGTGGAGCGGAGACAGAGATAGGGCAATTCTTTAGATTCCTTCTAAATTACTCTGGAATAACAGAGCAAAATCAGGAAAGAATGAAAGTAAATTCCTCCAAAACTTAAACAGATGTGTAAAGATACCATTTATAATATTCTAGCGATAATATCTTCTGCATTTTAATACTCAGTTAACTGAGGCGATGACTCACTTATCATGCAGTTGACAAGTGAAGGTGCTTCATGAATGACAATTTTTAGAAAAAACATGAATTATATCTGAAACATAAAGCAAATTCCAAAAATATTCACTGGCTTTTCACTGCTGGAGTTCTATTTTTTTAAAAGAGTTCTATAATCAGTTCCTGTAATTCCCTATTATAGGAGGGGAGAAAAAAAAAAAAAAAAAATATCAATTGAGAATTGTTTATCCTTCCAGTTTGCTTGGGGAGGGTGGGGGGGTGTTGCACAGTGGTGCTGCCTGGCTTTTAGTCAATTCAATTTAACTTTACTATGGCAGGAGGGGAAAAAAAAAAAAAAAAAAAAAATCAATTGAGAATTGTTTATCCTTCCAGTTTGCTTGGGGAGGGTGGGGGGGTGTTGCACAGTGGTGCTGCCTGGCTTTTAGTCAATTCAATTTAACTTTACTATGGCAACAGTTACATCGCTTCACATCACGGAGTCTTGGATGAAAAAATAAAACCAGCACCTCCAGCACCCTCCTCCTTCTATCCCTGCACTTTGATCTTCTTGGAGGTGGACTTAAAAGCCCCTGCTTCCCAGATTTCTTGTCAGTGAATGTATGCATAGAAATCTTCTATGTGACTGAGAAGATTTTTCCTATTTACGATTAATCTAATAAAAGCATTTTGCTTTGACAGCTCCTTTATGCTACACAGTATATTCAGTAGTTAGGGGGTTAATGCATGAAATGGATCACTGGGCTGAAAATAAAAATCACTGTTAAAAAAATGTGATACCAGGAGAATTAGGCACAACATAATATTGTAACCACTGAGAATTCTCAACAGTAAAATAAAGCCTTGTACTCCCAGCATTTTCATTAGTTTTCCAGTAGTGCTGGACGCAGTGTGAATTACAATGAGCTAGAAAGCAGTGGTTGCTCTCTTTAAAGAACATGCACTGTATAGGGGGAAGTCATTTCTTCAATCCATACTGTGCTGGTTATTGGTTTGTATATGCTGGTATGCATTTTAGCACTTCAAAATTATTTTTCTCTCCATTACTGAATGCTGCATATAGCTTGCAAAACAGTATGTGTTTAGCAGCTCTCAAAATTAGCCTCAATGTAAGGTAAATATTTGTTTTGAAGCATGCACAGTGATATAAATCTGTAGAAAGAGCATTCTCCACCAATTCTTTCAGTGGGAGGATGTTTTTAAGTCTGGACAGGAAGTACTATTTTTTCATTATAACAACCACAGAAGATAACATTAAGAAGATGAATAAAAGCCTAAACCTTAAAATTCAGGTTGATATAAGCTTCTAATACAGAATGTTGTTCTACTGGTAGTTAGATATTCATCAGGAAAAAAAAAAAAAAAAAAAAGAAAACAAACCCCAATCCCCGCCACCCCCCCCTCGCCCAAACTAAAATAAACTGATTAGGGCAGTAAAGTACTTATCTGTTGTGGTTTAATCCTGTCCCAGCCAAAACCAGTACAGTATCATAACAATATCTTGGAAAAGAGACAAACAACTTTATGTGTATAGAACGACCAATTCCTCTAAAACCACTGCTTACATAGCTCTTTAAAATTAAGCAAATCATCCACATTTGAAGGAAGATTTGAGTTGATCCAAGTCCCAGCCTGAACTTCCCAATTACTCATTTGGGTCAAAAAACCCAAAGGAGATGTAATCTCACCATTTGCTGTACACAGACCTTTATTTTCAGCTATCTGACATTATCCAGAAGGCCAAGCTCAGACCTACCTGCACAACCACTGGAAAATTGGAAAACCTGAGCCTCTCACTCTTAAGAAACCCATCCAGCCTAGACAGAATTGTACAGAGCCTGCAATATGCCACTGGGAGGACCCTGGTACAAATTCAGTGACGTGTCACATGCAGAAGTTTGTAGCGAGTATCCTTTCTCAGAGTCTGACTTGATTCAAGCCCCTAGGTCTCAGAAAGCCTGAAAAAGTGCTGAAAACCAATTGCTTTCGTTGCTGAAAACCTCATAAACAATGACCTATACAATGCCACATGGACATTTCAACATCTACATATGGTGAGTTTCAGTGTGATTCACAGAAACATTTAGGTTGGAATGGACCGCTAGAGATCTTCTAGTTCACCTCCCCCTGCTCAGACAGCGTCACCTACAGCAGGTTGCCCAGGACCATGCCCCATCATCTCCACAGACGGAGACTTCACAACATCTACAGGCAATCTCTTCCAGTGTTTGATCACCCTCATAGTGAAAAAGTTTTTTCTTGTGTTCAGATGGAATTTCATGTTTTTTTATTTGTCCCATTGCCTCCTGTACCATCAGTGTGCACTGTTGAGAAGATTATGGCTCCCTCTTTTCCATTCCCTCCCATTAGGTACTTATACACATTGATAAGATCCCCCTGAGCCTTCTCTTCCCCAGGCTCAACAATAGCAGCTGCATCAGCCTCTCCTCCTCTGACTGATGCTTAAGTCCCTTTCATTATCTTTGTGGCCCTACATTGGACCCGCTCCAGTAAGATCATATCCTTCATCAACTGGGGAGCCCAGATGTGACTGCAGATGTGGCCTCACCAGTGCTGCATAGGGAGGAAGGATTATCTCCTGCAAACTGCCAGCAACACTCTTCCTAATGAAGCCTGGGATGCTGTTGGTCTCCTTTGCCATAAGGGTGCCTTGGTGGTTCATGCCCACCAGGATGTCAAGGTTCATTTCTGCAGGACTGCTTTCCGGCCAGTCATTCTCCAGTATATACTGATCCTTGAGGCTGTTCATCCCCAAGGGCAGGACTGTGCATTTGCCTTTGTCGAACTTTATGGAATTCCTGATGGCCCATTTCTCCAGCCTGTCAAGGTCCCTCTGAATGTCAGCACAACTCTCTGATAAAATAGCCACTCCTCCCAGTTCTGTATCATCTGAAAACTTGCTCTTTCCCCCTTTTCTTCCAATCACATACACTAAAGCAAGTAGTAGAGATTTCTACATGAGCAGTGCCAGCCTGGCTCTTCAGCTCCTCCCTGCTCAGACATGGCGATGCACCCATCACACGACTCTCTAGCTACTGGGCCCCAAGCTAACGCCCCTGCATGTAACCTCACAGCTCACCACGCTGTGAGACGTGGATGCACAGCATCTTGACCTGCAACATGAGATATAAACTACTGACATTTTATTAACATTTTTCCTCACGGTTTATACAGTGTATAGTCAGCTGCAGCCTAAGATAAGTAGAGACATAATATTTTTTTGATGGTTATTTTCAAATTTTAACAGTACCTCCAACACTGTCTCATTGTCCACCTTCTTTTGACGTGGCTCTGCCTTGTTCTCAGTAAAAGTGAGGAGGTTTTATGTTTGTTTGTATTAATTTGCATTTTATTTTTAAGAGAAGGAAGTAAAAGCTTATGATTTTTTTCCTGCAATGCTTAAAGGGAAAGACTTGTCTTTAACCAGCTACACTAATAACAGAAGCCTCTAAAGCATGCAATTAACAAGCATTAAAGCTTTTTTCCCCCCTAACAAACGATCTGATATTGTTTTCTTGAGGGTTTTTTTTTTTTTTTTTTCCCCTAGATGTGAACAGCAAGCTGCTTACAAAGTCATTAAGATGAAATATTTACTGAAGAAAAATAAATAAATTTCAACAAGTAATAATCAGATTTGGTTTGTACCTTTGGCATGTACCTTTAAATACCAAAACTTTGTTGGACTTCAATGGCAATGAAAGGCCAGCAATGCAAGGTGTAGAACATGCCCACATTTGCTGTTTTCACAGGCATCACCAGAGTCATGCAGCCCCTCTGAGCAAGGGACAAGTGGGGATGAGTGAGGCAGGGAACAGACACCGTACGATCTATCATGTCTATAGCTGCTACAGTTTACTCCCATTTCAGAATAGCAAAAAAGACCACCAGTTAAACCACTGGTGGTTTCATATCATGAAACAAAGATTATCACATCATCAATAAAGATCATTGCATCATCAATGAAGATTAATCACATCATGGAATAAAGATCTGCTGCAGTTAAACCACTGCATTTGATGCAGCAGATCTTTATTTCATTAGGAAAACTCATGTGAATGAAGATATCACTCATACGCAGACTGGCTGGACTGAACAAGGATGAGATGACCCATCTGCAAGGTTTGTCCCACCTCTCAGAGGTCAGAAAGTCCAAGGCACTCCCTGGTCTGCCGAAGGCACAAAACCTGGTTCTGAGGCCCTCTCTCACATAGATCCACAGGTGTCTCTAGTGTTACAGGCAGTCCACACCACAGCCTTTTCCTTCGTTGAGTACTCCCTAACCAAGCTACCACTACCGAGGAAGCTCATGCAGATATGCTAACAGTGAGACCTCCATCCTCCTGCCAAAGTCATTCAGAACTCACTTGATGGCTTCAAAACACTTCTGGAGACAGAGGCAGCAACACAAATTTAAAAAGCTTTGTTTTCCTAAGAAATCTGGCTAAAATCAGTCAAACTACAGCAAAATAAGGACAGAGGAGGTAGCCATAGCTGACATGCTATTAACAGATACTCTTTGAGATTACAGAAATCCAGCATACATAGAAAAGCAATCCTGATGAACTAATGATCCACTATATTTTACTTCAGTTACTCTCCACACCTCAGAGACACACATTCCTATAGAGAATCACAGCAGAAATTTGTACCAAGGGTATCAGTTATGCAGTATGTCCCCAACTGCCACACAGCAACACCTTCAGACTCCGAGGTGGTCCACAACATTACTGGTAATAAATAACAATCAGGAGCTAGGATCTCGATCTTTGTCCCACCTGAAAGTCCAAACAGTCCACCACTTGTAAATCAAACACAAACCCAGTTTCAAGTAGCAAAAACCCTATGGATTGACTTTTTTGGTGTGTGTTACCATTGCCTATTATGGAAAAAGTAACAAACAATAGATTAATGTTACATTTAGTGAACACTTGAAAAGCTTGGTTCTGTCAATTACAAAAGATGCAACATTCATTAACAGCATAATACATTGAAAACTTCTCATTTCCAATTAAAAAACATTGCCTAAGTCTTCATGAGTTTTTCAACAAATGTTAGGAATAAAAAAAAGTGCATATTAAGGTAATCTGTTAAGAGTACTTATTATGTTTTTCCAGGTGTTTAGTGTGATTGGAGTACTACACATTTGCATAACTTTTAGATTTTTCTAGACATTAAGAGAGAAGCAAACATAAAGAGAAGCCTGTGATTTATCAAGTGGTTTTTCAGGAAGAGTAATTTTCCTTTACAAGCCATCTGTACAGTTCACCATGTAAATAATTCTCTGTTCAAGACAACAGAATCATATTTTACTTGTGGATTTAACATACACAGCACATTCCCACCTCAATTCTGTTCCACCACCAGAGGCCTCATTAAGAACTATCAATTAACACAACAGCCACACTAGTAGGCAGATTAATGAAAGGACATTTACACCTAAAAAATTTTTCCCCCTCCTTTAATTTTTATTTAATTTCAGAGGGAGCAGACAACATATTAGTGTATAGTTTATGGATGTTTCTACCACAAGGCTTCTAGTAAAGACAAATTGTGATCACCTTCCTATGGCACCTTACTAAATCTCCTGAGTCTTTATTTATTTATACAGAATCCATCACTGCAAAGTCTAGGAGCACAAACAGATTAAATACGCTCCCTGCATGCATCTAGGCTGCTGTCATTGACATTGCCCAGGAAAACAACTGTAGATTCTATTTTCTCTTTTATCCCTTCAAACCTGAGCACAACGGGGAACCTGTGAACGGAATTTTCCTTCCCGAGACTAAACCACACAATTTACTGAGCATCAGTCACAGACCAACAGATGGATGCTTGAGCTGTGGAGAACACACCTAAGCTTCAAACCTTCCATCTTCTTAACACCTTGATGCACAGTGATGGAAAGACAGACAATCCCCAAAAAGCTCCTTGGAAAATTTTAGCTAAGCACAGTTTACTGGTTTGTTGTTTTTTTTTCCCCAAATATAAGTATCTACTTTCTCCTGTAATTTCCTGGCATGGGTGACCTCTACCAAAGTGCTTGTAATTGATGCATTTCATTTTAATACCTTGCAACTTGGAGCGGTGCAGTTTCAGCACTGCCAACCCAGCATTACTGTGACAACAGAGAAGCACAGGAGATCATGAATCCATGGAAGAAAAAAGAAGAAAAGATGACTTTCCATGGAATTCTTCTACCTAGGGTACGAATTAGTATATTGATAAAGCAGTGAGGTCACAGACTTCTCTCCATCATGTGTTTCTGTTACAGGGAAATTCAGTGATATGTCATTCCACGTATGATAAAATGTCTTCTGTGTGCATTTATTTTTCACAGATAAACACTAAAAACCTCATCCCTTTCAATAACCAGGCAAGAAATTGCCTAATAATTAGATAGTGCAATTTATAGTTTAATAGCCTGTGGGATTTAGGGCTTCCACCTTCTCTGAGACTGTCACACCTGTGCCCTTTTAGCATTACATAGTAGCTTAGTGTTCTCATTAGAGTCCAGAGATTAATATTAATGAGACAGATTCTCACTCAAGGCACGCTAACTTACATGACTTTAATTTAAATTTTTTAGTGCAATTTATAATGAGAATTTAACTTTATTACTATTATTTTTAAGAGTTTTCAGTTTCTTTCCGATATCAAATGATATCAGAAATAATTCAACCTTAATTAAAGCCTGAAAAATAGTAATCGGTTCCATGCAACAACAGAATTGATATTAAAAGGAGATTTCAGAGTCTGTAATCCTTTCCTCTTTGAGGACAGATGAGTTGGTTTTGACTCAGGTAGGCAAGGCTTGAATAAGTAAATCGCTTGTAAATGCAGAGGTTGAGGAAGCATACTACTTACAATTATCAGAATTGCTAATTCAGGCAGCCTTGTAAGAGGATTGTGATTACACAGTAAAAAAAATAAAAATATTTCCTGTTATCTACAGAAAGAAGATACAATCGAGCTTTGCAGAATGGGTTTTCTGACTGCCTCACAAGGAAGGAATTACGATGCAATTCAAGATTTAAAATTTCAGTCACCTTTCAGGGATTCTCTAGGAACTCAGTCTAATACAGCAAAATTTGCTCCGCTGAGAAGAAAAAGATCCATTGCAGAGTACCAGCATATGAATGATATAGATACAGCTATGTACAGTCATACTTGTAATATTGTAATATAAAATAATACCCTAATACAGATTGCTGAATCCAAACAGGCAGATCAAACGCACAGAGACATTTGAATATGTAATACACAGTGAATGTGTAGCAAAATTAAGGGGTTCTTCATGGGGGTTGGGGTGGTTTTTTAGTCATGGGGTATGCAAAAGCAGGCTTGTACAATCAATCACAGAGCCTATCAAATCTCCTCCAAGTAACTCCCAAATTTTACTGGCCAGTTTTAGCTTAATTTGACAACAGAACAGTGGTCTGGAAGACATCACATCTCAGCACATTACAGGAAAATTACAAGCTGGGTAAAACGAGAGAAATACAAAAAATTGTCCCTATTAGGGAACGTCGGCAGAATGACCGTACCAGCGCTCTGGCTGGACACAGGGCATGCTGCCGCTTACTTAGGTGACCTGGAAGAGATCCAAAATGCAACAGATGAAACACAGAGAAGTTGAGGACCTAATTCTTAAAAAAAAAAAAAAAAAAAAAAAAAAAAAATTGTTTTTAAACTTTTATGCTTTTTTGTAGCTGAAAGCTGAGCTTCCAGACAATGGAACAAAATTCATGGGGCAGCTTAGTTCTATCGCTGTGCACCAACACTTGTGAAATACAGCAGCCCACTGTCCTACCAGAAGTTGTTCTAAGCTGGATTCTTTTCAAAGCCAATACATCACCGGGTGCTGCCAGCCTAAAAGAGCCGGCATTTTCCAGGTCCTTCACATGCATTGCAATTTAGGAAAAAAAAGAAATCAGACACTTGCCTAAGCTGGCTCTGAAAAGATTTATCTCTTTATTTGGTTCACCAAATTAGCTCCTTAACGTAGTTAAGGCTCCTAGATTTGGGGAAGACATTGGCTAACTAAAATTTGCATTTTTGTTTATTTCTTCATAATGGCTCAAGCTGAATTTTTCCCTCCTACATAGGTTTCTATACTTTGCAAAGAGTAGAGCACATCAAATATATTTAAAAGCCTACAGTAATTTTGCAAATAGCTTCATTATTGGCCAAAGGTGACAGGATACAGCAACTGACGTGGTACCTGCTTTGAATGCAGGTTACTGCGTTACCACAGTAGCTATACTGGATTGTTTTGCATTATGCCCCAGTGGAACCACAATGAAAAATTAGCTGTTCCACATAACAAATTACCTTGTTCTCAGCTACAGCAGGTAATGGCATTTCAAGGTGCACTTATGGCATAGGAGGGGAGGGCGGGGAAAAAAAAAGGAAAAAAGAAAAAAAAAAAAAAAAAAAAAAAAAAAAAAAAGGTGCTTAGCCTGTATGCGTCACAAACTCTCTCTATCTCTAGATTCCATAATAGCATCTGTAAATAATTCAGACTCACTCTCTTACTTTGCAAAACAATAAAACTACTGAAGATCTAATGAGTAGTATAATTTTAAGATTCTGTTTCCTCCACATTTCACTGCAATCCGAGAGGCCCACTGACAGCACAGCGACTAGGGCAGGCGTCCCTCGGGGGATGCACAGGAGTGAAAGGGGGCACCAGAGCAGGCCCAGGGTGAGCTGCCTGCAGTAAGGGGGTCTGAAGAAGAGCCCTCCAAAGAGCTACCCATAGCCCCATGAAAGTCTGTGCCTTCCCAGGACAAAGCCAGGTCCAAGGGCACAGGCGCCACGCTCCCTTCTGCAGCCTGCCTCTGTCCATGAAGCAGCAGCCTAAGAGCGACCTGTAGCTGTCACTGAAAGCTAAATAAGCTTAAACCCTTTAACTCCTCCCTCGTAACCAACTATTATTTGTTGTATATCACTTTTATTATGACTACTATTAACTGCATTTTCCTGTCTGCTTTGCTTCAGACCATTTGAGTTTGAAATCCCCTTCAAAGGAAGAGACAAATAGGGAGGCACAACTCCAGGCACGACCCTACCCACACACTCCCAACACTCCATCTTGAACAGCAAATCAACACAAAATCCTCCCAAAACCAAACTGATGTGCTTTTATCCCATGTTCATTGTGCTGAATATTCACATTCCAGCTGTACTCCTTCGCCACCTCCACCCCTTTTCTTCATAAATATTCTTAGATAGGATTTATACTTAGTCTATTAAGTACTTAAACCTGCTTACATAAAGAAGTGCAAAATCAACAATAATCCTCATAGCATTATCTATGCTTTTGTTTATTAATATGACTTCAGGCAATCTAACATTAACTCCTCACCTATCTCACAGTACACAGCAGCCTGAAAGAATTTTGTGTCTGAGACACTATGAAATCAGGCACCGCAAAACATATTTGCAAATTTTTTCCCTATTAGGAAAAAAAAAAAAAAAAAGGTCCCAGCCATTTCTATTTCAATTTGATTTTGTCATAGAAAAAGCATTTGGCCACTTGAACATATGACAATCACTTATTCTTCACTCTTATTTACAATTTGATTGTGATGTTGATTGTTCTAAGGAAACTTGAAACAAAGCTTGTATGCAAGTATAAGGTAAGGCTTTAGTCCTCCCATTATCAAAGACAAGCTTTTTCAAAGTCAGGTAGATTAATCCTAAATTCACTTTTTGTTTTGCCTAACCAACTCCCAGTTATGAAGTGCTTCCAACAAAAATAAACCAAAAAACCAAGGAAAGAAACCCACCCCATCCCAAAACCAATATGACTTTGTTACTCCAGTAAGTAAACTATGAAGTGCCTCCTCCTTAGGGTTGTTACACCCAAACTCCTGTGACAGCCTCTCATTAAAGATAAGGGGCTGACAGCTATCCTTTCTCTTGCACATTTGTCACATACCGTGACTAAATTACCACATGCTACATTTGTCTAAATTCACTAGACATAGCCACTGCTGAGGGCTTTACTCCCTCCCTCCCAACCCCCCGAAGGCACAGCACCGATGCAGCTCAGCACAGGAGTGGCGTGGTGGGAGCACAAGCTCAGGGCAATTGTGTGGGATGGGAGCAGGGAGGGAGGGATAACAAGGACAATCAGCATTATGGAACAAGCTTTGACAAGACACGAATGTGAAACAGAACTGTACAAGCAGAAAAAAAATAGTAAGATCCTAAAGACAGAATTAGGGAATCAAAAAATTATCAGAAGCCTGAAAACAGGGAATGAGAAGGGAAAGAATACACAGCCTTCAATATTTTAAAGTTGAATTTACATGTGAAAAGGGAAATGGGAGAGCAAAAGAGATAAGAGACATCAAGATGCAGAGAGACAAGGGCAAAGGAAGAGATGGAAAAGCACTGCAGCAGTGAGGAAGAAAACCCAGCTTCTAATGGTCACAGGTAGTAAGGTTTTGAAATTTCCTCATTTAAAGAAAATATAGACATCAAAACCTCTTTGGTTTGTATGCTGACAGCATTTTGGCACCAACTTGGTTTAAAGCTACCAACTAATAAAATATGCTGCAGTACCACAGAGTAAGTTTTCTGCACTTGAGCTTGATTCTTAAGACACACGTGAATAGGAGCAGGCTTGGATAAGCCTCACAATGTTTGTAGCATGCTCGGTAGCATTAAAAATGCAGAGAAGCAGATTCAGCAGCTTCCTTTCTGAAGCCAGTGGAAAAAACACCTTTCTGTCCCAAGTTTCTAAAACCCTGCAGCAGCTTCCTGGCCCCACAGAGCTCCAGCTGGCACCTGGAAGCCAGGAAATACAAGTTTCTGTGGGCACAGACCTAGCACCTCCTCAAACAACAAGTCAATTATTAAAACTAGAGAAACCACCCAGGACTGACTTCTACAAGCAGAACTGGCAGGGGACGGCAACGTGGGAAACATGCTGTGGCACCAGCATGTAGCAGCAGCTGATGTTTGTGCTCCAACACCTTGGGCACTATACACTTGTGATGAGTAGAAAGTTGTTGCTATTAAATAAAAAGAAAATATATGTATTTCACCCTAAAACCTTGATACTAGGAATATTCATGTTCAGACTCATAAAAAAGTAGTTCTCTGTAAATACCTTGGAATAAATCTCTTTTTTTTTTTTTTTCCTTCCCCCCACTCTGCTTTTTCTCACAGAAAGCGGTATTTGGTTAATATCAAAAATATAAATCAATCTTTTTATTTCTAGATTCTAGCACTTAGGTAGTAATGAAGGCACTCAATGTTTAAACAGGAAAAAGGAGCCTGTAGTATCAGCCAAGTATAAATCAGGGAAGGGGAACCCAGGGTGGGCTGCAATTTTGCTTGGGCATCTCAGACTCAGGAAAAAGCACACTAATGTATAAAGAGTGAACGCTCTGAATGCTACCAGGCAGATCCGACCTGCCTCTGGCTCTGCTGTGGATGGGGCCAGGAGCTCTGCCAGTTCAAGACAAATGCTTTTAGAATAACTCCTGGCTACTTAACAGACCATAGAGCAGCACGCTTTAAAGTTTCTGACTTCTTGTTACCATGTGCGTTTCAATAATAAACTATGCTATATGTTAAAGCAAAACTTGTAAAGCAAATCTTAGTGGTAATAATAAATATAAGTAGTTATAATTATTAAAAGCTCAGGGAATTGCAACTGCTGGAAATTCACACTTCTGCTTAAATTATTATATTTTAAATATATATATAGTATTTAAGAAACAGAGACGAGAGTTAAGAAATTCTGACTGGAAGTGAGGCCATAAGGAGACAAATAGAATACAAAAAAGATATCTTTAGCATTGTTAAAAATAGTCACTGTAATATAATGTACATTCAACAAACACTAAGCTTTACCATAGTAATTTTTTTATTGCATAAAATCAACTGGAAATTAACTTGACAATATTCAGACTTTTTTTACTACCTAGCTTTTCTAATTTAATAATTCCTGTAACTTCCAAAATTCCTAACTTCCAATTATAATTCTCACTTACAGAACAATTGCACTAGTACCATTTTTGTTCTTGGTTTTTACCCTCAGCTTCAATGAAATTCTAAAGGAATTTTTTTCTAGGGGACTTTAAAGACTGTTTTTCTTTAAATAAACAATCTTCATAAATAAAACATCTTCTCTCTTAAATTTACAGAAGAAATGCTAGGAGCTTCTTACAGGCAAGGAAGTACTCAGGTGGGGTTTTTTTATCCATCCATATCTGTAAGTTTAAATCATTAAAAAACTTAAATGTAGTGATATTATTTAGCACTGATGTTTATCTGAAGCCATCAATTAACATTAATCTTGTTCAGCTACAGAGGATCAATCCTTAAATTTCATTTCAATTTAACATTTTAAAAGAGTAGAGTTCAGGTTCACGACAAATGCACATGATAATATCTTTTTGCCATAAATATAGTAAGGGCTAGAAATACAACCCATAACTCACAAAGGCTCATAAATGTCTTTTGGCATCATTGAAAATGTTAAGTTTTCTTTACTTCTGACTTGTATTGCCCACCCATAATTAAGAATGATATTAATAGGGCTTTATTAAAACATATAGGAGCTCACAAATGCACAGCAGCTGCTGTAGCATAACACTAACTAAATTTAAACAGCAGTCCTGTAATAAAAGAGAAAATACAAGAGTTGCTGAAACATTTGCAATGGCAGCCTCACTTAGGATTATAGATTACAGTCCAGGCTGCCCAGCAAGGCTGCGCAACCGTCCTTAGCAGGGATGCCTGGGTAAAGCCCTAAGCATCCTAGTCTGACCTCAAAGCAGATCCTGCTTTCAGCACCAAGTTGGGCATAAGTTATCCTATGATGCTATTTTATCTTTTCTCATTTATCTAGGATAACAGTTCAACTGATTCTGAAGTTTGTCTTCCTCTGGTGATGATCTCAAAAAGACCCCACCAAACAAAGACTCACGAAAAAGAAAAAAAAAAACAAACCAAGAAAAATCCCAAACCCCAACAACAACACAGCACCACAAAAACTTCCAAAGCTTTAGAAGACTTCTCAGCTTTTCTATATGATATTAGTTGCTAGTGAATAAAAGGGATTTTCTATTATACAAGCAGAACATTTCTTTAAGCCAACTGTTCAACTACAAAACCACAAGAATTCTACATAAAAACTTGTACTTGTTTCTGACTGGTGGTCCCTGAACCTATCTAATTGCACAGAGCCCAGAAAGAAAAAACCTTCCCCAAAACAAATCAATAAAAGTGAGTAAGAAATAAAATTATCTGCATAGAATGGTTGGAGTGTACTGGTATGGATACATTTTCTTTTCAAGGCAAAGAGGGTCCCCACCAAACAACTTGAGATGGTGCTCCTCTATCATGGTGCTCATGCCCATGTCACTACACAGTGAAAGACAAAGCTTTCAGATGTTATAATATATCAGACCTTGCCATTTTTAGTAGGATCCATAGCATACTGAAATAGCAATCAAATCTTGGTAATCACAAATGCTATGAAGCAGGAGTAGATCACAAAAATCTCAAGAGTTGTCCTTATGCATTAGCAATGCCACTTCATCATCAGCCTTGAACGAATAGTCAAGGAGATGTAACAAGGAGACCTTGTTGCAACACAGCAAAGAATAGATAGGATTCTAACAATATACCAGTACAAGGGATTAGCAAGTATACTCAGGCAGAAAACATGAAAACTCTCTTTTTGATCATTTCTCTCTCACATACTGTTCAGCTGCTTGTTCTAAAGCAACCAGAAGTCTGTAGCTGAAGCCCAAATTTCCAGCTGTGCGATACAAGATCTTAACACTGTGGCACAAGTGCACACAAAGTTGGACATTGAAGGGAAAGAAGGAAATGAAATACTGTTTCTAACTTCAGTGCTCATATTTTATGCAGAGCCATGATAACATCGACCAGCTGATCAATGGAATTCTGCTCCTGTTGGAAAGCGAGAACCCCACTGAGCTAGGGTACTGCGAACCTCTGCTTCTCAATGAGTAAAATTTCTTATCATGTCTAGGACAGCTTCTTCTGTCTCCTTAGCACCTTCTGAAGCTAAACCTGACTCTGTCTTCTCCACCTGTTTTCTGTTCTGAACACACAGCCAAAAGCATGGACAAGAGCTCCTGAATGCAGTGAGCACAGCAAGCCAGAAACCAGCATCCCACCAGGGAAAGCAGCGGCATCCATCATTGGATGGAGCCTTTGCTTCTCTAAACCACAGACCTTCCTGACTCCTACCTCCTGACAGCAAGTGCAATTTCCTACCTCCAAGGTGATGTGAGCCCCCAGCCATGGCCCTCCAGGGGCCCACAGTGCTCAGAAAAGCTTTCTAGCAGTCACTGTTCCCAAAGCCATTCTTGGTGGGATCTCCTTCCCCTGTGAGCTACACAGTAACATTAATAATAAAGAAATAAATTAAATGAGAGCGTGATGTAACACATTATGCCTCACTCCCTTCATACCTAAAAGGAAATCCTTTCCATCATTTCAAAGCCAAACCTGACCTGAAGCTAAACCCCACATCTATGTTCCTTCAACTCATTTTCTACTCGGAATAAGTACCAGAAGCCAGAAAGAGTGCCACACATAAGAAAACACACATGTCATTTTAAACCCCACGTAGACTTAGCAACTGTTTTCAGGAGATTTATTAAGAAGTACTACAACCACTGCAGATGTACCAAAGCAATGCTCAGCACTGCATGCAGAGCAGACCACATGGTTTTGGAAGCGTGCTGCTCACTACCAGACCTGCAAACTTTTTAGTCAGCCAATATGGTTTCTCCTGACAACTGTTCTCTTCTAAGTCTAATCAATTACCATCACAGGGGGAGATGATATACTCAGGGAGTATCTACCTTTCAGTTGTCAATCACATTTGCTAAGTTGCCTAAAAAATGCTTTGTGTGTTATAGCAGACTGTGTGTTGCACAGGTGGTTGGTATGCAGCCTGAACTTCAGGCTCCAAACAGTACAATAACAACTAGCTTAACAGCAGCTACTTTTGCACAGATACTACAATGTACCTATGGGAAATCTATCACCACCCGGGGAATGTGAAAGTAAGCAATATTGATCCAACTTAGTGGTCAACTCTTGAATAAGCAACATCCATCAGGAAGGTATTATTGACATCAAGGCAGACAGTCACCACACCCACAACCACCTTAGAATTTGACCTAGAGATCTTACAGCAAAATGATTTCTGTGATTTGCCAGATACTAGAACTAGCAGAGTATTTTATAGTATTCTTAGAGACTCATAATTTTTTATAACCCTGACACTGAATATTCAGGCTATTGTTACAATGAAACAGATAATAAATGATAAATGATATAATTTATTGGTAACTGTCGTTTATTAGTCACTGTAGCTTTCAATACTGTGAAAAGGTGTGAAAAGCATTGTTTATCACTATGTTCTATCATAAAACAGATCCTTTTCCAAGCAAGTACCCCTTGTGACTGCAGCTCATAGAAGCTGTCATTTGACAATACAAGGACTTCGATGGCAATAGCATTTTACAAACTCTTTACCCTTCTCCCCTGTTCCCAGCTGTAATTTTTGGTCATACGGCACAGGTTGTTAATCATTATGAACCAGAAAAGAGAGAGACTCTGGTTAAAAATAATTTAGAGGAGGAGGAATTTTGAACCAGAACACTTTCTTGAACAATATATAGTACAGTCGAAATAAGCAGCACGACAAGATATGTCCCACTACAGCAGGTACAGACAGACAGGGACAACGGAGCAGAGAGTTTTGTATAGGCAAAACCATTGTATCACTGAGCTACAAACAGCACAGCATCCTGGGAGAAGAGTGATCTGTGGCCAAGGCATTCCTCATGGGAACCAATGCTGCTCAGGAAACAAACAGCAAGTCACTTCTCCTTACTGAAATGACATATACACAAGCATCAAAGTGACAAATCCAGTTTTTCTTTTAACATCAGAAAACTGAGAAATTAAATGAATGGTGAAAAACATGAAACCAGAGTTTCAGAGAGCACCCATGAAATGAACACCTCTACGTTCAACTTCCACACAATGCAAAACGGTAGAAATAAACAAAAAAGAGAATAGAATTAATAGTCATAGAGATTAATGTAATGAATCAATATAGCTCTCTTGGGAAGAATCTCCACCTCATCTAGCTTATGGAATAGGTGACTGATTTAGCTGACAGCCGACCTGAATTTCCAAGAAAGCCTTTTACAAAATTCTCACCAAAATCTCTCCCTCCTAGAAGCTGAGACTTCATCAAGCAGGAGGAAAAACCTTCTCATGAATTAATTAACTACTGTAGAAATGTTCAGTTTTAATTATGGGGAATAGGCTTGTGGAGTCTCACAGACATCTGTGCCCGAACTTACACTGTGCAAAAAGAAGGTGAGCTGGTAAACTCTGCTAACAATATAAAATTATTCAGGATAATCAATTCCATCATAGAAATGGAATTTCTATGATGAAGGAATGAAAAATAGAGTAGCAGATGAAATTCAACTTTGATAAATACAGAGTAACACATTTATAAAAAATAACCATTACAAGGCACACACCATAGTGGGTTTTACAGTTCAAATCCTCATACCAAACAGAAAAGAGATTTTTGTGTCTTTGTTTAAAGTTCTCTGAAAGTATAAGTTGAAAGCCAAGTAGCAGTGAAAATGGCAAATTAAATGGTAAGTGCTATTAGGAATGGAACAGAGAACAAAATAGATAAAGGTTAATGTGACAATGAATAACCCCATAAAGCATTCAGTTCCCTAGCACAGCGTGTGGCTGTGGCCACTCTATTTCAAAGGGAATGTAACAGAACTGAAAAAGTTAGAGAGAAGAGCAATGCCACAGATGGAAGTTATGGAGTGACATCTATATCAAGAGAAGTTTAGGAGACTCACCTCGGAGAAAGATATCTTAGATATGAGGCGAAATTACTCATGGAAGTGAGATGATGAACAAACACTCATTTTCTCACATGTAAGAAATATGAGGCCAAACAAGAATATCATGCAGAATATTCACAACAAATTAAAGACCATATAAAGGATAACTACATAACTACAGACTGTATTGCTGTAGGATGCTGTAGAAAACAAAGACAGAAAAAAGCCACAATTAAATTAAGGGGGACAAGAAGTCGTTTTAGTCCTATTAAACAAAACAATCCCAATTCATCTTTGCTTGCAAAGACTCAGATCACAGCATACTGCATCATGGAAAGCTACATCACAGGGAACATAATTTTGTATTTGTCTTGAAGTATTTCTTTCCGGTCACTATCAGACAAAAGAGTGGGCAAGGTAGATTTTGGCTTGATCTAGCACAGCCATTCTTATGTTCCCATTGCCCCATCCTCGCCCCAGTGAATCCCACCCTGCTGACATCCTTCTTCAGGGAACAGAAAGAAAAAGCTCATCAGCTTACTTGTCCTGACCTCTACTCCTTCATCTCACCAGCAGTTTCCAAAAGGGCACAGGGAAATCCCTGTGTAAATCACAGAGGTGAAGCCTAAGGAAGAAGAGTAAATCCCCACACTATCCTCTGACATGTTTCATATATCAGTAAGCTGCTGCTCTCAAGTTTCCTTTGCAATACTACTGCTATCACTATTGGCATTAACTACCACCTTCACTGACGCTTGCAGACAGGCCCCACAATTCATGAACACAAGTGGTAATCTACATGAACAAGTTCAGAAAATTATGCTCATCTCTATACATACATCAAGAGCCACAACAAAGAGACACGCATGTCAGCAGCTTAAAATGTTGGAGGATTGATTCTCCCAATGAAAGCAGCACTCCCCTCATTTCATTTTCATGATTCAGTGTGGTGTAAATAATTTCAAACAGTCAAATAATTGGATACCAACTCCTCTTTGAAAAAAGGTAAAGTAGCTGCAAAACGACAGGACATTTGAGAATTATGGCAGCCCTGCCATTATCAATGGCACACATATACAGCATTTCCATTGCAGAAATGGTACACAATCACAAAGTAAAAAAATGTATAAGAAAGGCTACAAAATACAAACAAGGAGAAACTTCAATCATGTTTGCCTGCATTTTCTGCAGCTTTATACAGTGCATGAGAAAAGTAGATTCTTCACAATAACATCTACTTAAGCACAAGCAACAGGCAAAGTGATAGAAGCAGATGAGAGAGTGGAAAAGCTCTTTTTGATGTCTTTACGGCATGCTTTGTCTAGCATGCACAATCAAGCTCTTTGCCTATTGTTTATAACCAAGTTTTCCTCTGTGCCAATCTGGTCAACGCTGTCATTCTGATTACTCAAATTTGTAATCCGAGCATAACCTCCCGTTGAGACATCCTTCAGATTACATATCCAAATTGGCACTTATACTGGCATAACATTTCAAAGACTTAGGTCTTGCACAAAACAGAAATGAAAAATTTTAAAGTCATTTAGTAGTTTCACAGTATCCATGCAAAATTTACATACTAACTTATAAAAACTATACAGGGAATGGCAGTATCAAGGGAAGCCATGCATTTGAATCATCCTCTAGAAGACAGCTGTCACTCCGTACCACAGCATGATTCACTGTAGTCACAAGGATGGCAGAGAAAAAACAGGAGTGTAACAAGGGCATCAGGGAAAGCAGTAGGACAAACAGTTTAAGATAAAGATAAAATTCCCTTAATATCATCAGTAAAACTCCACTAGAAACTGTGAATATAACTGGAGTTGGAGAACTTCTATACCTGAAGATCTTTAGAAAAAGGGTCTTAAGTGATTTACCAATGAAGCTTAAATCAGCCACATGAAAAATTATTTGATAACTACCCTGAAATAGCTAACATACAGTCAACAATATCACATTAAAATGAGCTAAATTCATAACCAATATAATTTCAAAATACTAGATCAATTTCACAGAGGCATTATTAAATAAATTATTTTTTTAATATTTAATACCATTGTGATCTCTGGAGCAAATTGGTATTTTCATCATCTGTGTATCACAGCGTTAATGTTTCAATTTATAACTGATTCTAAGATGCATGGACTAAAGCAGTGGCTCTAAAATAATAAATGTTGTAAACCACATTCTGCTAGCAATCCATAATTTGATTTTGATATGACCAATAAAGCTACTTACAGAAAAAGAGTTTCTATTTTCTCCCATCAAAGCTATATAATCTTCAAAAAGAGACATTCACTATATTAAGGAAGGTCATCAATCTGCAAGTTTTAATAAATGTGTATCAGTCTAGGAAGCAATGAAAAATAGAAAAAAAAATAGGAAAAAATAATTATGCTGGTAATCCGAGCATAACCTCCCGTTGAGACATCCTTCAGATTACATATCCAAATTGGCACTTATACTGGCATAACATTTCAAAGACTTAGGTCTTGCACAAAACAGAAATGAAAAATTTTAAAGTCATTTAGTAGTTTCACAGTATCCATGCAAAATTTACATACTAACTTATAAAAACTATACAGGGAATGGCAGTATCAAGGGAAGCCATGCATTTGAATCATCCTCTAGAAGACAGCTGTCACTCCGTACCACAGCATGATTCACTGTAGTCACAAGGATGGCAGAGAAAAAACAGGAGTGTAACAAGGGCATCAGGGAAAGCAGTAGGACAAACAGTTTAAGATAAAGATAAAATTCCCTTAATATCATCAGTAAAACTCCACTAGAAACTGTGAATATAACTGGAGTTGGAGAACTTCTATACCTGAAGATCTTTAGAAAAAGGGTCTTAAGTGATTTACCAATGAAGCTTAAATCAGCCACATGAAAAATTATTTGATAACTACCCTGAAATAGCTAACATACAGTCAACAATATCACATTAAAATGAGCTAAATTCATAACCAATATAATTTCAAAATACTAGATCAATTTCACAGAGGCATTATTAAATAAATTATTTTTTTAATATTTAATACCATTGTGATCTCTGGAGCAAATTGGTATTTTCATCATCTGTGTATCACAGCGTTAATGTTTCAATTTATAACTGATTCTAAGATGCATGGACTAAAGCAGTGGCTCTAAAATAATAAATGTTGTAAACCACATTCTGCTAGCAATCCATAATTTGATTTTGATATGACCAATAAAGCTACTTACAGAAAAAGAGTTTCTATTTTCTCCCATCAAAGCTATATAATCTTCAAAAAGAGACATTCACTATATTAAGGAAGGTCATCAATCTGCAAGTTTTAATAAATGTGTATCAGTCTAGGAAGCAATGAAAAATAGAAAAAAAAATAGGAAAAAATAATTATGCTGAAGAGAAGAGATAGTAAAAAAAAAAAAAAAGAATTAGTAAGATACAAGTTGACCTTAGGAAAAATAAATAAGTGATCCCTTTCCCTCTTCACAGGTTATATACCATTTTTTTCCTCTGGAAACTGCAGCATAGATTAAATCTAAAACAGAATCTAATTAATGATACAAACAGCAGCAATATTTTTTTGCAGCTGTCACTTAAAAGGAACTTATTGGATGTGGATACCTGCCTCCAATCTAGAAAGTTAACGGAGCAATGCACACATAGAGCACAGAGTTGTGCTTTGAATCACTGCAAATACACCTGTGCATTTGTGCATATCTGCTTTGTCCTCGCATGGAGACCAATCTATGATTTGCAAACAATATTTTCTGGACATACCATATAGTAGAAAAAGGAGGTGAAACATGCAAACAAAACTATAAACCAGCTACTGATGGCACCCATAAAATTTGGAAAATCATCCCACTTTCAGACAGTCGTGCAGAGATATCTTTTCCTTATTCTTTCTTTTTTTTAACCACCAGAAATATCAACAGCAAAGCAGGATTTTAACTGCTGCTTACAGTTCTTCTGCAGCTTATTCTTAACCTAAATTCAGAACTGTAGTTTGGGATATCACCATTAATTGCTTCTGAGACTGTGAAACATCAAAAAGTAGGTGGTTTTGAACTGATGCAGGAAATTAAGCATGGGAAACAGCAATTCCTCCAGTCCAAATTCATTAACCAACATTGTTTAAAGCAATTTTCTCTCTCCCGTTTTCTGAGCTTGAAGAAATTATTATGCAATACACTAGTTACATATGGGGAATTATAAACTTTAGGCAAAAGTTTCCAATTTTAGTTGAAAATTTCAGAAAATTTAGTTGAAAATTTAGTTTGAAAGTTTGAGGTTTTACCTTTGGAAGCAGGAAGGAGGAAGCTGGCAGCTTTACCCTCTTTCATATTTTTTAGCCTTCCCACATACTTCACCACTGAAACAAGCCAACAGATTTGGTGCACAGTGAATTCTGTCAGTTTTTGAATTTTGACTTGGCGTAGGTAATACTATGCCAACATGAAAGAAACACTGGCTGTAGGAAGAAGCAGCTAAGATGACACACTCTTTAGACTTTCCATCATTAGCATACTTATCAATGATTTAGAACAGGAAATAAAGTAGAAATGGAAAAAGTAAAAATGGCAGTAATACTTGCAGATGAGAAAGTTATTACAGTGTGCAGGACCAGAGAATACAATGAAGCATTCAGAGTACACTAAATGAACCAGTAAAGCAACAGCAAAATATGCTCCATGTTGATGAATGGAAATTAAGGGGGGAAAATGACCATCCAAATTATCAACTCAAGAAACCTGGTACCAGAGAGAGCAATGGCAGAGAAAAAAATGAAAATAAAGTATCTATTTCTGCTTGTCAGCAGTTGTGGTTAAAAACCAATAACGATGTGCAAGGAATACTATGGCAAAGCATGTGGATTAAAATTTGAAGAATATTACTGAACTAGTGGATGAAAAAGAGGAGAGTGAAGAAAATCACTTTAAGTCATTTGTATGAAAAATCATGACTGTTACTTTTGAAAGGAAAACCTAAAGGGATAGGACATTGCGAATGGTCTAGAAACCAGTCATGAGCTTCTTATACTGTAAAAACACAGGAATTCTCAATTGAAGAGAACACTCGAAAGAGATTAAATTCAAAATGGATAAAACTCTCCCCAAATTATGTGATTAAAAATCACTTCCACCAAAAAGTAAGTGAAAAGAACTTAACAGATTTCAAGGCAGGAATGGATATTCAGGTATTTGTCACAACATCCATAGGATTTCAAATTAATTTATAGGAGAGATGTTAATCTTCCTTGAATCAATTACTTGTGAAAATAAGTCCAAATAGCTGTCTGTTAATACCTCATTCATTCTTCTAACAATGTAGCTAGAGTTGATTCCTTTTGGAATTTGATGACTGCTGTAGATGGCCACCAGATCTAAATTAATTAGCTCTTGCTAATATTCTAATAGACATCCATCAAATAGATCCTGCTCCCTGCAGGATCTCCAGTATCTCAGAGGTAGAACAGGAAGGATGAGATGCCAAAAATCCAGCTTCGTACCTTCAGAAGTAGTAATAGAAAATGTTTCTTCATAAATTTCAGAACAGCTAGGTATTTTATCTGTTTCATGCTTTCAAAGCACAAATACTTTAAAAATAATGTTTGTTAGAGATGGCATTACCAAGACGAGTAATCATAGATGAAGCTGAAAGGGCATCAGTCGGTACGGGAGACACCAGTCTGCACACCCTCACTATACAGTTTAGGAATAGGAGCTCATTAACAACGTTTTACCTTGAAGTGCCAGAGAGCACTTTTATGGACAGCTACCGTGGAGCAGTTAACAGCACATACTTTGTTCATGTGTCTAAATCCTTACACTCTCACAGCTTGAAATGGCTCAGTGAGTTTTGAGGTTTGCTGTTGGTTGTTTTTTCTTTTCCTTTCCTTTCAAGATGAAACTCAATTTGATATTTGAACTCCAAAAACATTATGAGAAAATAAAGATAGTTTCATACTTGACATTCCACACTACTGAATTAAGCTCACTAGAAGAGCTGAATCCAGGCTACTGTAAGTCATCAGCATCCAAATGCACCAGTTTGAAATAAGTTTTAAAATTATTTGTTAAGCTGAAAAGAAAATAATTAGGCCTGAATAAAAGAAGTACAATGCAGTTCCTGCTCAATTAGCTCATATCAACTATAAATAAATCTAGACACATTCAAGTAAGATTTTTTTTTTGGTTTACCTAAACCAATTTTTAGTTAAATTCAATAACTTCTGTTCTGCTCTTTTTCTTATAAAATGACTAGATGGGGAGAAGTTGGCACCTTCAGATTTGTCAGAATGACAACGACCATCCTAATGTTCCTGCTCTGAAAGAATTCAAAAGGGAAAAAACCTCAACATTTTTCTAGTGCTTCCACTTGAAAGGCCTGCAAACAGACATAAAGCAGACAGAAATAAGAAAGAACTAAGAAGCCTTCAGTTTACTGGATCAATAACGTTTTAGTGTGTTCTCTTATTAATCAGCATATAGGTCATTCTTTCTCGCAATCCCTTTGATTTGTCTCTGGTCTGCAAAGGCTGCTGCATAGAGAATGCTAGATTCTGCTTATATTCATATGAGTTTGTATCTCTTCTCTCCTTACAGATTTGTTTGCATAGCTGGGTAAACTATGGACCAAACCAGTGGATTTCTCCTATGAGAATCCAATGCTCATAGGAGATTCTCCTATGAGTTAATCCAATACTGGAAATAACTAATTTATATAATCAACGTACCGACACTGAAAAACACAAGGCCATCCAAATTACTGCGAGTAAACCAAGTAGTGTTGATTTTCTTCTGAAGACCTCCTCTAATGCGATTTAGAACATTCCTCCATCACAAAGAAATTTTGTCTTTTTTCCAGTAATTATTTAACTAATTGTTTAACGAAATTCAGGGCAAAATGAGAAACTAAAGCCAAGCAGAACACATCACATGTACAGCTTCATATGAATGAAGTCTGTCTTCTTACCAGAATAGGAAAAAAAAGTAATATAAATCTACATTTCAGAGGGCGTAAGGCAAATCAAAGCACAGAGTTCTATAAAGCTTTTCTCTTTTAATAAGAAATTTACCAACAGTTTTGGATGCTATCACTTCTGTCTCACTTCAAGCTACACTTCTGAAGGATGTGGGCTGTCATGTAGGATGTCTGAATAGTAACTTTTATTTAATTTTTAAAAGGCTAAATTTAAATCATTAGCTTAGCCATCTTCTCAAAGCACAGAGGAAAAACATCTCCCCCCCAGACACAGGGTATCATTTCTCAGGCATATTATGCTATTCCAGTCTGAAGGACCATTTGGCAATGTGACTGCAAATACCTTCAGCATTCTGGTCAGCTAGTTTTCCTTTAGCACATTTCACTTCATATTTTCACCAGCATATAGCTTCCTCGTGTTTCTGAGGGAAGCTCACATTGCATAAGTTCAGCATGAAAACAAATCAAGCATTCTCTACATACTGAGAATCTTCTTAACCACCTCAGATGGTTGCTTACCTGGCTCCCTATTGAGGTTTGATTTCTGGCTCCCTATTAAGATGAATTCCCTGGCTATTCGTCCATATATAACTGATGAAGATTGAGAAATGAAGTTTTAATAGCCACAAAAGTCACACATTGTTACTGCTGCCTTGTAAGTCCTCTGATTTACACAAGCACATACCAGCTCCTGCCTCAGTCATTGGAAGATAATGACATCAGTCCCTTGAAATAAGCCGTCTTTCAGTTACAAAGATGTAAGGGCACGTGCTGGTTGTTGGGGACATGGGGCTTTTGTAGTTTTAATGTGCATAGTATTATCTTCTGTTTTCTTGTGCAACACTTCCTTTTCCCAGCAGTATAAATTTGGGGACACTATCATTATACTAGGTACTTTCATATAGAAATACTTCCTTTCGAAGGTTTGCACTGAAACACCAAACTCCTGAGAATCTTTTGACTTTCAGAGTCCTTTGCGAATTGTTTCTCAGACCACCTACCTTATTAGAGCTGATTTCAAAAGAAAAAGAAAAAGAACACCTCCCATCTTGTGGGGCATTTTATGCACTGGGGGTTTACATACATTTTAAAGCAACATTTCCACTTACAGACGTAGTGGTTTCCTGCTCTTTGTTACTATATGTTATTAGCCTCAAAATATGCAATTATCAAGTGATTACATCAGAAAACCTGCTGATTATAGCAAATTACTTCCATATCATCGAGAGTTTTTGCCAGGTTTGCAATGTATTTTCCTGTTAAACCATTTCCCACATCTTGCAGGCACCACACTGTATGCCTGACATATGTTCTGCAAAGCAAAAGCCTCTGCAACAGAGCACTGCTGGGGCACCTTAAATTGTGCACCACTTGACAAGACATTGAAATAAATAGCAGAGGTTGGAACAGGAATTCAAGAGTCTTAAAAGTTTTGGTTCTCCTTCCCACTTCCCCTCTGCAGACAATAGAGCAGTTCTTCTCCAACCCCCCAGGCACCCAACACTGGCAGACCTTGACCCATTTTTGCTCTATAAGTAGAAGCACAAGAAACCATAAGACAACAGAAGTCTTGTTGCTGGAACTATTGAAATCAAAGTTCAAGACACTTGCTCAAGACTCTGCTAAGTAAGGAGCTGAAA
This sequence comes from Calidris pugnax, assembly GCF_001431845.1. Lineage (NCBI taxonomy): Eukaryota > Metazoa > Chordata > Aves > Charadriiformes > Scolopacidae > Calidris > Calidris pugnax. Next base: position 20,479,370 of record NW_015090922.1, on the reverse strand, counting down.
TCTAAATACTCCTCATGGGATAAACCTTACCCATTCAAAGGGAGACTAGCAGTCAAGAAAAGAAAGGGTTTGCCCTTTGCAGAAGATAAAATGGAGAGCCACAAATAGTTCTGAGCAAGCGATCCTGTTTTTAAGACCTGAGCAAAGATGAAGACACAGCATGTGAGGACAGACCTTGAATGGCTGGCTCTCTGTACACTTAATACAGTGCAAGAGCATAATGAAGGAAGGAACTAATGAAATATTTGGGGAGAGGGGAAGACAGCTCAAATTTTTTATTCAAGGGTAGTACTAACTAGAAAGAGTAATGATTTAGGACTCATGTCCAAGATGTGTAGATCCATCCCACATCCCTGGAAAGAAAAGGATTCTTTTGTTGTCTGTCCAGGGAAAAAACCACAGGTGCCAATGCAGACACAGACACATGGAACAACGTGAAGGAGCCAAAGAGCTTTGAATTGTGGTAGCTCAAAAGGGACAAGCAAAACAGGCAGCAGCTCCCAGCTGCTTTTTGAACTCAGATTTATCAACACACCTACTCTTTAAATTCAGGAAGGAAAATGGGACTCAACACTTGTAACATACTGCAAGCATTAACAATCCTTCAACCAGTAATTTTTCAGAAGCCTGCCAAAGCTAACTTTATAATGGAAAGTCAGTCAAGAGGTGCAGAATCAACAATGTAGTTTTTAAAAAGCAATACAGCTTGTCTCAAAACGGTCAAAATTAATTTATTCCATTTTCTATCAAACAGAACTCATTTTACTCTCAAACTAAACTCTATCTATAATTATTCTATCAAACAAAACTCAAAATTATTTTAAGGAATATTATATTCTCATGGGGAAATGTTCCCCTTCAAAGTATTTAAAAGGTAGCAGTGAATAAAGCTGTATTCTAATTCATGACAGAGAAACATGGCCAAGCCCCTAAGTCCTGCTATATCTTTTAGGAACATATGCATGAACAGGGGTATCTAATATTTGTACCTGAAGTCCCAAAGTCTGAGGAATCTTGCACTAGCTTTAGATACCAGACAAGGTCAAAATCATCATAAGTCTCTGAGAAATTATGACATATAGAAAGAGAAGTTAGGTCCTCACCCCAAATTTTTGTGTAATTTAATTAGATATATTTTAGTAATGCATAAAGTCATATCCATTTCAGTTACATAATCTGCAGTGTGATAGAGTGGAAATAGAAGTACAGAGAAAAGCAGAAGGAGGATACAGTTTCCAAAGAAAATGAGATTTTAAAAAAGAAAATAAAAATAAAAATCAAGGCAACACAGTTGTAAAGCTACCCAGTAACATGATGTTATTCCAATCTTTAAATCTTGCCATAGATTCGGTTATTTCAGTCTTGCCTAGACTACAGGTTTGAATCAAAAAAACAATTTTTGGAAGCTATCAGTATTACGTTTCCTCCCATACTTTCATTAAAAAACAGCTCATTGTAACCCTGAGCCTCAGTTACATTACATTGCACCATTGATATTATTAAAACTAGTATTGGACCTAATTTGAACTATGGTGACTCAGAATCAGAACAGAACAAAAATGCAGAGAAAAAAATTAAAGGTGATTACTGCTTTTCAAAATACTTCTGTAAATATCATCATTTTAATGTTCTTATTGTCCATTTTAGTTAAGAGCATCAACCAATATAGAACAAGTTAAGTTTACTACCTCTGCTGAGCTCAAACATCTCACATGCCTCTTAATATCCATTCAAGGTTTTTAAAATTCACCAGGTAAAGAGCCATCTATGTACTTCTTGTGAAAAAGTGATCAAATGCAAACTAAGAATCTCTACAGGTGTCACTGAACTAACAAGAAAGTTAAACCTTTCTAGAATATATATACTGTCATTTACTTTCCCCTGGAATACAATAATCTAAAAATGGTACCTATTCTACACATGCAGCAGGTATCAAAGTGGCAAGGAGTGGAAACAGAAGACAAAGGTATTAGATATCTGCAGAAAAAGCAACTGCATGAAAAACGGAAAGCTGACAGGGACTCTCCTTATCTTATCAGACACCTATTTATTGTTTATCCCTATTTCATCCTCCTCCTGCTTTCTGATTTTGCATGTTAGACATGCTTACCTTAATGAATTATTATAGTCACTCGTGATCTCAGACAAACAACAGAAATTCAAAAGCACACCATTGGTCCTAATGCAGTCAATGTGGATTTCTTTATGGGAGGAAGGAAAGGTGGGACGGATATGAAATTTCAATTGGTGGGTAGCCTCTATACATGTAGCAATACTTCTACCTTTGAAGAACTTGACCTGAATAAAGACTTTCACATACCTACTTCAGGTTCAAAGTTTTCAGTTTAAATGCCAATCAGCACAGAAATGAGCCTTTTTCCTATTCTATTGTTTCTATGCTTTTTGGAATGAACATGTACTTTTCTTGCAAAGTGTCATATACACCATTCACATACTCTTAAAGGACAAAATAATGAAAATATTGTGGGAAATCAGCAAAACTTCAAAAAAGGTTATTTGTTCATTTATTTTTAAGAAAATAACTCAGACCCAAAATCCAGTTGGAATAGCAGAGATAGTTTTAGTGGCTGTCTACCAAGTTATATACACAATTTATTTGTAGTCTGATTATACAATCTTCACATTTGTTCTAGCTTCTCAAGTGTACAGTCCTGCAGTTTCAATTTCCATTGGTATTAAACTGACCCCTGCTGGCATGATTTGTAGTTGTTGAAAACATCTGGACTTTTAAAAAAGTTTATAAGGATGGAAACAATTTTTTTAATGACACCCACAAGTACACCAATCCACCTCCTTGTACAAATCTTTGTAACCCAAGGAACTCACAAAATTACTTTCTGACATGACCCAGAAAGGAGCAATCAGAGTGTAAGAAGGAAAAATGAAAGCAGACATCCAAGATTATGTGGCTATTCAGCCACAGACACAGGCTATTCAGAGATAACACTTTCTCCCCAACCTTAAAACCAGATAAACTCTTAATAACAAAATGATGTCGCTTAGGAAAAAAAAATATATTGAAATAGTGACACATTTTTTAAGCTGCATTATTTGAGGGTTATGATATGCTACTTTTGGGGAGTTTAGTATAACATTAACAGCAAGTATTGAAACTGATGGTTTTTCTTGGAGATTTTTTCCTCTGTCAGGCTAGTTTTTCCTTCTGTTCCTTTCCTTTGTTGCTATTCCCTGCCTGCTAAATAGCAGCCTCTGCCACAGAAAAGGCAGTCCCAGCTAAAACACAAGGTCTCTTCTCATGCATACACATACATGTGCAAAGAGTTTGGTCTGTGCATCTTTTTTAAAGAAAACCAAAATAAATGCACCTAATTCTTTCCATAAATCTATCGAACATGGTCACTGTGATGAAATGAGCGTGTGTGCTTCATTCCTGCTTTGACACTGAAAACTGTTAGACAAAGAAACTGAATCTACAAACGCCAAAACTCACAAAGCCTAGGCTCCTTGGCTTTTATTCACAACATTTCTCTCTGCTTCAATTATCTTATGTCTATTACTACACTAAGGAAACAACATGTGTATTTTCACAAAACTTGTAGGAATAGCTTTAAATCCTCTGTCCCTCTATTAAATGTGGTGGCAGTTTTAAAAGTTATCGGGGAAAGAAGAAATAATTGGCAGACATACAATACAGAGCATGATCAACTAAGTCACACATTTTCTTAGGAAACCAAGCCAAAAAAGGATATGAATTGAAAATAAAGACCACAGAAGAAGGAAAAAGGAAGAAATTTACAGAAGAAAAGAGCTAGAAAGCAGTATGGGGTTGGTTTTTTGCCTTAGCGTAGAATAACTAAAGAGAGTAACGTAACCGCACAAAGCAACTGAAAACAGTGAAATAACAGCATTGGGGAAAAAAGGGTCAAAAAGAACTCATTTAGTCATATTACTCACACAGTATTTTAGTCCTTTCAAGCACTTGAAATTGTAGCATGCAAAGCTATATATGCTTGGAAAGAAAACATTGAGAAGAGCAACATGGGCGATGAAGACAATACAGACTAACACTCTCCACAGACACTTTTGGAAAAACTAGAAAAAGAAGTAGCAACTCTGTAATGTAGGTTTTTACTCTGTTCTGACTTATCCCACCAGGCTCAGGGTAGATATTATACACATATGTGCACACATCTCCCCGATAACCTATAGGCAAGCTGTTGTATATACATTTGATTGTCACATGCACATGCGTGGAAAGTATAATTATAAAAAACTTCAAGAATTTATCTGAAACATTTGGATAGTTGGGATTGATGAAGTGTCATTTGTGGACATGCACATATTTTAGATAATGCAAAACAGGTACTAACTCCTGATAACCAACAATTGCTCAGGCATTTATAACACTCCCAGATACAAGCTACAAGATATGACTACAACCCTATAAATGAGTTTTTAAAAGACTCTTTAGACAGGTCTTGTATTTGTTACTGTTGTTATCTTTAGGTTATCACATGTATGTTTGGACATTCTAAAATATTATCTACTTCTAATTAACATCTAAGAATATTAAGGTTGAGAACAGAGAATTAATACACACTCACACAAGCAAATGTTATGATGAAATTATTAGGATTATCTAAAATCTTACCTTAATTGAGGAGTTTTTTTTAAGATGGATACAATTGTTGTCAATGCTGTGTATTAGTGCATACACAGGAAAAACAATCTATACTTTTAGTCAGAAGAGAAATACCCTAAAAGTGAGAAAAGTATTACTTCAGGTATGGAATTGAGGTGCTCCCTATGCCCATGGGACATTTGTGCCCCCCACGGTTGACACCAGTTGCATTTCCTCTCTTCCTACGGTATTGAACTCAAAACAAAGCTTCAAATGTAACTATTTAAGGAAAATAGAGGGGAAAAAAAGAAAAAGAAAAACTGAAACAAAAAAACCCCAAACTCTGTTTTCTGGCTAAGTAAATATTCCCATTCACCATGTCACAAGCTGCCCCAGCATAGAAACTTAAACATAGTTATTTAATTATTTCTTGGCTTCTCCAATTCTCCAACAATTTTTTTTGCTGGTTCTTCAAGGCCTAAAGTCACTTCTGCAGATCAAAAATTCTTTAATAGTAAAGAGAATAGTTTATTAATTTATTATACTTCTTTGAGAAAGCATGATTTCAGGCATTTGCTTACTTTAAAGACACAGCATTCAATTTTACATCCACAGTTCAATAATTAACAGATCACTTTTATTTGCTGAGGTTATCAGCCACCTAATGATAAATTATACATGCTTTTTCATTCAAGGGACGCATTTTCTACTCCACATTTTGAAATTAGTACTTTTGGACATAAGTATATCCAGTCTCACTAGAACAAACATATACTACAACAAAACAGAATGTCCTGCAGGACTCTGATTTTCCTTGGCAAATCCTGAAGTAATTCAGCACATAGAACCTGTCATTTTTTTGCAAAGTGTGCAGAAGTACTAAAAAGACCAGAGACATTCAGATTTACACTCTGTTTTAATGCAGTGACACTACCTGCAAACTGCCCCTTTACTAGACCAAGCTGTCTAAAAAAATTCTTCCAGGGATTAAATAAAGAAGCAAACACCTTTTGTGCATACTCTGGGTTTTTGGCAATACCAAACTAATGGAGGATAGTGACAAAACCTATGAACCTTCTTAAAGTGTATAATACAAGGCTTCTGCTGTTACTTACCAGCTGTAAATTTCTTCCAGCCATGTGTCAACCCCATAGCTACAAGGCAAATGTTTGATATTTCTACGCATTCAAGTGGAACTGTATGTAGTGTGCTACAAGGAAATGAGTTAGGAGCACTCTAAAGTACAATACTGTTGCTCAAAGAAAAAGCCAAAGCAGAGGGAATTCATAGTGCAAGAGAAACTATTTAAAAACAACCAACCAACCCACACACCAAAAAACAACTTAAGTCCATGATAAATTCTTGAACAAACAAAGATTTAAAGACAGAGTGGCCCAATAAATAAGAGATGGGTCAGCAAGAATTCTAGCTTGCACTATTGATTTTTCAATACACTCAGCAAATCTATTTCTGCCTCAGTTTCTCCATCTAAACAATATGAGTAAAATACTGAAGAACTCAATAATAACAAGAAGTTACACAGGAACATTCTAAAGACACAAATAACATTTCAAATAATTCCACAGGAAAACAGAAGTTTAATATCTTTTGTCCCTGCTTTTTAAATTTGCATCTTCTATTAATTACATACTAATTTAAAAAGTTAGACTAAATACATCCATAAGAACATAGGTTTATATAGTAGAACACTGACCTTCTGAACTACAGAAACAGAATAATTCTGCTTGTGACATGAAATACTATTTCAGCTAGTAAGTTGCGAAAGTGAGTTCTCCTGCCTATTCACTCAGTTGGCCCTCTCAAAAGTATAAACCGTGTTCTGAAAGCAAACACAAGCTTAAGTTGCCCATACTCCAACTTAGAAGCCAGGACTGCCTTGGCAATGGGTCCCAGGTAATCAGGGAACAGCTCAGATTCACTTCTATGCTAATTGTGCTGGTCACCATTTGGCCAGCTGAGGGCTTTACAGGAGTACATTTAAAGCTGCCTGCAAAACACTGTACCAAAATGCTCCAAGTCACCTCTTTAGAGAGGTTAATTTTGCTCAGGGGATCAAGCAAACTTGAGTCAATTCAGGTCATTTAAAAATAAAAAAAGGGCACACAGATCAAATCCAGTGACTACCTGGTCAAATAATTTTGAAACGTTTAATAATAAGACACATTTAATTGGAGATATTTAGGGACTGGATCAGATACTTCTTGGGAAAAAAAAAAAAAAAATTAGAAGTAAAACATACTTCCAGTGCTTCCTAGCATCCTTGCACCCTAAGCAAGTAGAGCACCCTTCACTATACATTTGGAATAGGACTATTTGCAAACTGCACAGCTTAAACACAGGGGTTTTTTTAATAAAATACATCTCTTTGTCTCTACTATTGAATATGTATAAAATAAAATTATCATACAGAACTGGTAACTGAAATTCAATGTTTTGTTCTGTAAATTGCATTTACATGTTCAGAGTGGTATATAAAGGCAGAACCTGTAGTGAAAACCTGATTTGTGTTCTGTATTTAGCCGGAAGTACTAGACCACATGTTTGGATGTTTAAGAGGCCCATTGCCTCTAGTTTCTCTTTATGATCTAGGTCTTGCTGCTTGTTTATACATGGACTTCAGCTCAGTTTCAGATAAGGCAATTTCCTAAATTAAGATGAATAAATAACGATTCTTCAAAAAATATAGCAATTTTCTTTACAAATGCTAAGAAAGGTAGATGAATCCTGAGAAACTTGAAATACTACCACATTAAAAATATGTAAACTTTTTGCTGACAGAGCTGATAAACAGTTGATAAGATAGCTTACTCAACACAAATGCCCATATGTCTAGACCACTGAGTACAACCACGATTTGCACATACAGCATAAGTAATCTATCTTATTCCAAACTGAGCAGACACAAAACCACTTTTGACCAGAAATAATTCATCTTACCCACATAAATACGCCACACTCTTTAAAAGTCAACACAGCTACTCAACTGAATAAGGCAGCAGGATTTCATTATTTTTTTTATGGATGCCTACAGACTCTTTTTAACAGTCTTTTTCAGCTTTCTCAGAATTATAGTTTCCATCATTGATCTGGCATGATGACTTCCACATCCCCTTTCAGTACTAAGGATTAAGTCTTCAACAGACCAAATCCAATAAGGGGATCAGGTTTTAGTGGGGTCCCTTTTGTTTTGTTTCTAATGGAAAAGGCTGATCTGTGAATTTACAATTGCTGCCTGTGGAGGTTTGTTTAGCTTTCACAAGTATGTCAGTTTGTTATTCACAAGACTATCAGCAGAAAGAATGCAAAAGAGACATTAGTATATGCGAATTTGAGGACAACCTTCAAACTACTCAGTCAACTGACACAGTAGGTTTTACGACTGACATGTAGATTTTAAACTGCATATAATAGGCAAATAACTGTTTTCTTGCAGTTCAAACAGCATATCAGCAAGAATACTATCCAAATAATTTTAAGAAATCTGTAGGTTTGCTTTTCTTTTGCTTAATAGCAAAAGAATGGATTTGGTAATGGACAAAGGAAGAAGTCCTCAGCAACTACAGATTTGAGGCCACCAAAGTTATGAGCTATTCTCAGAGGCTCATAATTCTTCCATATTAGTCATTTATTTTGGCTGAATTTTTCCAAGCAGACTGTCTGATTCAGGCATTCTTTTCTGGAGAAAGAATGAGATCAGAGAAAGGGGGGAGAAGTGAAAGATTTAGGCAATAATATCTCAAACATTTTTGAGGTTGATAGAAATACTTTCTTTTGCCCATAAAAGAAAAAAAATCTTGCAATTATTTTGTTGGGTTGCTGTAACATGTCTACATCTTAAAGTTATGATAAAATCTGTTAGGGGTGTCTAAAAATAATTCACAAGAACCCAAATTTATAAGACTTGGAAAAAATGCCAGCATAAGAAATTTCAGTACCAACTTGTTAGAGCTGAACCATCTTCTATTTTTACTCCAAGTATGCATTAGACTCTCAACTCTTAGTGCGACTGAAGATGTATTTGTCACACTGGGGTTACTGGCTTTTCATGTGACCTTCCTTAATTCACTTACCTTGAATTTTTTGAGAAGCATGTTGACCAAATGAGTACAAAAGAGCTATTGCATCTTTTTCAGCAAATTTGTACTGATCATGATCATTGTTAACATTCATGCAAAACTGAAAACGCACATGAGATCATGTGTTTCAGTTTACATTCCTACTACTCCTCATTGTTCAAAAATGAGCAAATTTAATTACAAAATCTAAATACTTGGGCTCTGTATTGGTAAAAATCGGCTAAGGGAAAACTCAATCTCTTTTTAAAATCCCAAAGCCTATAGATGCAAAAAGTGTTCCAACTTCTCCCGTTTCACAATGACTTTTCCAAGACTGGAAATATATATGAGACAACTATAGCAACTAACATTTCCAACATTAATTAAAGATACGATGCAGAAACTGTAGAATAGCAAATTAATCTCTACTATGTTGCCAAAACTGTTGTTTTTACGTTCTGTAAATATACTCTATAAAAGTATATAATCTATATATGTTTATATTCTATAACAACATCGTTAAGCTCTTTTTACTTATCAGAAAGTTTTAATGTCACAGGTTTTTAGTATTAACAAGAAAATACTGTTATATTTTTGTGAAGAGAAATTAGACAAAATACCACCAAGGAGCTCATTAAAGCAGCTAACAGACAAACTCAAGACATTGTAATTCTGAGAACACTGACAGGATTTAAATATACAGTGCCAGACCCTGGTGTCACGATACCCACTCTACCTGCAAAATTAAAAGACTTTGACCTTGACACCAAGGCAGGATGAAGCCACCAGCCCCAGACGGTTGGATCCCCTGGGCAGCAAAGATAAATTGTGAAAAAATTGAGAGGCACACCAAAAGGGGTGGGGGGGGGAGGAGAGGAGGAAAGGACACAAGGGATCTGAATTCATAAAGGCAGAACAAACATGAGGCTCAAAGGAAGCACTGAGATTTTCAAAATGGCTCTCCTCACCAATTTCATAAGCAAAGTTCATTTTTTGCACCTGAAGATATGCTTTTTTGTTTTATGCTTTTCCTAACTTGCCATCAGATTTTTAAAAAGACTTTTAATGTCATTTCTATGCCTCAAGGCATTTCAGTCTTTATAACTCAAACCACATTTACAGAATACACACTATTGCAGCATGTAAATTGAGTGAGTGGCTTGGAAAAGGATGGCCCAACACAGAAATCTGCTAAGTAATCTTACCACTTCCACGCGAAACCAGCAAGGAGCATCTCTTCTATTTTTACCACCTCTGTTGTTAGAGCTACATCATATTCCTCCTCAGCTCTTACCATCTTCCCAGTTTCATCACTTCATCTAGTATCTTTTTTTGTTCTCTGCCTTTTTTTGTATTGCCCTCAATCATAAACTGTAACCCATATATCAGCTCTTCTTGCTACCCATTTCTTGCACCCCAGTGCTCTGGTTTTTCTTTTCTCTCCTTAGCCCCCTTGATACCTTATGTTTCCCTTCCCACCTATATTTCAAATGGCTTCTTTTTTTCCTGGGAAGCAATCTCTTCAAATACTTGCTCAAATCCCTCTCTGGCTGGCTCTCTGGTACTGGCCTCCACTTCAGTGTGATCTCCTCTTTCTTTGTTGCCTGACCTTCAAAAAAAATTCTTGCAGCCAAACACAAAATGTACTACAAATATTGTATCTTATACAATCCATTCAAAGACCAATCTGGGGTCCAGCGCCTCGGCAAATATGACACCTGTGATCTTCCTTTCTACTGAAATTGTTTTGCTGTGCAAAATTCCAGTTTCCATTTATAAAATAATGTAGCCACTACTTATTTTCTCCCAAACCCTCTCCTGACAGAAGTGTGGACACAAGCCTTGTGGCATGCTGAGTACATGGACTCATTTTCAATCCCCAAGATATTGGGTGGGAAGGGAAAAAAGGGAAGAGGTGGGAAGAGGGACTGATGAAGGTCAGCTAAAGCTCACCGTGAGAAGATTCCTAAAAAACACCCAAAAAGCACAAAGCAAGTTAAATAAAAACCTAACTTATTTTTGTATTTCTTTGCCAAATTTAAATTAGTTCACTTCTAAGTCTATGCTATAGTATTTTATGCTTGGGTTTTGCAAAATATACAGGGGAGCATCTAGTTCTGTACCACTGTGGACTCCTTTGAATAAGAAGAAGTTATAGTTACGTTGACGTAACTAATCTGCATTCCTCTTGCATGATGATAGCTCTGAAATGGAGTTAGCAAAAGAGGCCACACTCGTCCTTTCCTTTGGAGAAAAGCTCCTGATTGCTTTCTCTTTCTTACACTTCAGGGAGTGGAATATCACATTAGGGCATGCAGGAGCAAATGTTAACTGAACCTGTAACGTCAGAGGAAACAGAAGCAGCACTGGTATCAACAACCCTGAGGCTTTTAAATGTATCTAAACAAATGCATGAGGAATGAAGGATATGCATGAAAGTGTGCTCCATTCCTCAAAAGTTGGTAGCATGAAAGCATTCCCATTTGTAGATTCCCACATAGCCTGCATATCAGTGCATGCACAAACATACACAGCCCTTCTTTAGCTACACACATTTTTGGTACTTGGAAGGAAATCATTAGGCTAGATATTTGTACCACTGTGTTCTATCTTTTTCTTTGCAACATGTTTAATATACAAAACTATGTAAATGTACCAACATGTCAATTTTGAGGAGATTCTATTATAGTCTACTTTAACTATCCAGGCTTTGCAATCTCTTACACACACTTTCAACATTGCCCAAAACCCAAGAACCACATTTACAGACTTAACCACACTATACCTTCATTTCTTGTAAATAGTTCTATGCTGTAAATAGCAAGTGAGGAGTCTGCAATAGTTTGCGCTAATACAATCCACACACAGCATCCATGATTTTCAATGCAAAATTATGCTTGGACACAGAACATGTGATTTAAATGCAAAACTAGAACAACCAGTCAAAAAATCCCCAAAATGGGTGATGCTGAAGAGGAATGCAGTTTTTGTTGAGTTAAGAAGCTTTAAATAATTCCTTTGAGCTAGAAAAAGCACATAGCACAACATGGGAGAAGAGAAGGGACTATTCAGTTCTACCAGTTCATGGCCCACAAGAAACTTCTCCTTTCACTTAGTACTGACATTCACCCTTCTCAGTGCTGGGAACTCAAGCTTAGTCCTCAGCACCTGATAAGAGCTGATGTTACTGTGGAGTCATCCTAAAAAACTTAATGCTGAGCCAGAAACCACTCAGGAATCTGACCTTTCATATAGTCCTGGTAACTTATTCAAAGTAGTCTTGATAACCACCAGTGTCTATTGCTAGTTTCAAGATAATTGATGCTTTTCTGAGCAATCAGGGCACCACATTAGAATTTGAAAAAACCCAACCTTTTAGCATGCATAGAAGAGTAAAATATGCAAATGCCATCCCTAAAAAGTTACAGACTACAAAACAAATGAGCACTATCCCAATTATGCTAATCATGATTTGAGTATTCCTGCCTCTGAGAAATTCAGGAATTAAAATTCATGACACCTCAGGATGCCTACATATTGAAATAAGCCATCAGTGTCTTGGACTGCTGGTCCAGTAACTTTACGACAGGTACGTAAATTGATGTCATTCTAGGAAGACAGAGGTGATCAACAGCAGCTTCATAAAGGGTGACCCCTTACTATCAGACCAATTACAAGAAATGCTGAACCAGTAGCATGACAGTAGCTGAGGTGTTGAGCCACGTGAAACAACAAAGCCCTTCTCTTTTCTCAGCTGGAGAAGAACAACCAAGGCTCATTAACCATCAATAAAATGAAGACTCATCAAGCAAAAGAATTCTCACTTCATCATAAACAATTGTTTCTGTTTAAACTGAGTTAACTACATTACATTGCTCAGCTGGTTCTCAGAAAATGCAAGGCAACATCACAATGCAAACCTTTCATCATATTCATAATATGTCTTTAAAAAATTATGGAAACAATGCCTTAGATTTTATGAACACGGGGATGTACCACCATTTACAAATATTGTAGCACATAATGCTCTACTATGGAAAATCCTTGAGGCAGAACTTATCAGAACAAGTCAGTGTGGAAAAAAAGCTGTTTTTATCATTATCTTTTCACTGTAAGAGGCAAAGGTTTGCATTGCCTATTTTATACTTGCCAGCAAATTGATATTGAATATTTTGCTAATTCTTTCTCCATCAGACAAGTTTCTTGGCAAAAAAGTGATACTTTCTCATCTTTAAATGTCAAAATTTCATTTACTTTTTGGCTTGCAAACAGTGCAGGCCCATAAAATCCAACAGTAGAGGGTTACAGAATCTCTCTAGGATTAATTATGCTTTTAATTAAATTAAAAGATTCCTACTTACATGACCTCCATATCAGTCCCATATGCACGTTATCTCTTCTCAGGCTCGTCTCCGAGGACAACAGACTCCCCATTACAGAACTTTCCCTTTTGTTGCATCTGCCAAGAGGCTGTTTGGAATTTAATTGCTGCCCTTATTTATGAATTATAACTGCGGGAACAGTTGTTTGTGTGACAAATATTCTATGAATTTGAATTTTTATTGCAATGGTTATTGTAGGAAAAGAAAAGAAACACAGTAGATTTTTGTTTTGTACTCTGTTTTAGAGACAAGTACAATCTGCCTTGTAATTAACTTTTACATGTCCAAAACCAACTATTGCATCTGACTACTAAATACTGTACACATCTAATTTAAAATATACACAAACAGAAACATCTACATAAGTATTTTATGTAGATGTAGACACATGCACACACACAAATTTTTTGAGAGGCTGAATATTCCTAGGATATATGAGCAGGCCTACATCAACTAATATGGCGGAGGTGGGGGGGAAGCAGTTATCCAGGGGATACGGAAAGAAGAGACAAACTGCAGTGGCATGCAGCACTGCATACGCAGCAGGTTGAAAAAAAAAAACAAAAAAACCAAAACCAACAACAATAAAAAAAACCCCACCAACACACAAATATTGTTCATTAACCTTCTTCTCCAGTAGAGGCTGAATAAAATAAACAAATTCCCAAAACTGAATTAGACATGGTTCGATTAAAACACAAAGCACATGGTGGAAGATAAAAGCTGTAAACAACATAATGGGGTCCTTACATGAAAGCATGTTTGCAATACAATTCTAGATAACATCCCTTTCCCTTTTTCTTTCTGAGCAGTCACAGCAGCAGCATTAGTTTCTTACGAGCCTGTCACAAAACATGAGGGATGGGAAATCAAAAAACTGCACGCTGATGAAACAGAAGATAGATTCCTGACAAGCAGCAATCTTTCAGACCCTAGCAGTGTTTCTTAAAAGAAAACAAATGGGAATAGGTCAACTTTCTCCCCCGCACACCACCTTTTCTTAACGCAGCTTGATTTGCAATTAGTTTTGGCTCGGCACACTTAGTGTTTTCATAGGGAACTGAACGGGAAGGCAGGAAGTGGCATCGATCTCTCACTAAAAACCGCAGAGCGCATTGTATTAGCTCTCTGCACAGGTCAGTGAAGCATTGGCTCATGAGAAATTATCTGCTGGGAAGTGTTCTGACAGTATCAAGGACGAGGAGTGCTCTTCTGGGTTGGCCATTGCCTCTTTCCCTGGGAGGGCACCCACATCCACAGGAAACCTGCGAGTACAGCACAGCCAGCAGCACCAACGCAGGCTTCCACATGGGGTGAACAAGAATGGAACAGTGCAGCTTCTCCCACAGATAGCAGTGAAGAGGCATAGGATATGATCCTCAAATTTAGTTTTCAAAATTCAGTGCATATTTGTCAAAAATAAGGCTGGTTCAAGACACACAGAATGATGAGATCCCTCATCAGTTTTTAACTTATCCACGCAATTTCCGTTTGTAACAGGAATGTCAGAGTAGTAGTAAGGTCAAGCAAGTTATTACTGATGAAGCCTCACCATAGAACAACTGGTCTGAATATCTCCTAATATACTTCTCAGCTGAAAAGTCTGTAAAGTAACACCTAATCTGAAAAGAAAGTGAGACAAAGAAAAAAGGCAGAAAAACCCAACATATGAAATACAATCCTCTCCAGACAAGCCCCAGTGTTCAGGTAGCCTCAGGTACTCTCTCGGGTGCTGACAAGCTCGAGTCCATCTCGAGAGCGACTAACGGATGGTATAAATGGAGCAGACACTTATCACAAAATGATGCTCTACGGACAAAGGAATAACTTATGTAAACCTAATGAGTTTAAGAGGATTCATTCTGAAAAGCAAAAGATAAACTTAGTTTCTTGTACATAAGATTTCTTCATTTTAAAATTAATTTTAAGTACCTCTTCCTGGAAAGATTTTGGCAATATATTCAATATTTCTTATTTCAAATTCTTACTCAGGACTTTTAACAACCTTCCTCATCCAAACTGTCAAAGCCCGACAGCTTCCGCTGTAGTGGCTACTCCTGTCCCACCAAGTGACTCATCTTTTAATGTAATGTGCTGAACAGTTGTATAATGGAATGGCATTTGCTCCTTATGCCATTAATTACCTTTGCATTTTGACTGAAACAGGGCAAAATCCCATTTGTGTTTTTTCTATTATGTCTATCACTCCAGCATCCAGATGCCACCTGCACTAATGAAAATCAACTTGGCTGAGCACCAAAAGGCCAAATGTCTCCTCCCTCCTCCTAATTGATTTGTCCTACTCTGTAAGAGCAAGCATTTAATCAGGTGTCTTCCAGGAGGATGACACTAACTATTCTGCAATTCTTTAACTGGAAGAGCTTATCAGGTAGAAATGAGGCTGTGATGTGTCCTAAAAAACACTGGGACTTAGTCATTCTTGAGCTCAATGTCCAAGAACTCCTCTACTTACCCTCCTCATGCTGGGAGGTGCTCATGCTAGATCCTGGCTGCATCTACCATTGGTATCACACAGACAGGTAGAAAGGAAAAAAAGATTTCAGAAAATATGATTTCACCCTGCTACACATTTTCAGCTCAGGATTAATGCCTTAAATCTCCTCATGGACCAATACTCAGTGTAAGCTCTGGTGTTACAGACTCTCTTATTAGTCCCATTTTCAAAGCGAAGAGGAAGTCTTGTATAAAGAGGAGTTCTTGTATAAAACTTTATTTTTCATTTCAAAGGTTATTTCAATACTGAAGTGCCATCTGTTCATGCTGTAATGAAACATTTTTTTTATCGTTGCATATTTTAAAATTAATTTCATTATGGGGAAAACAAAAAATACATGAAAAACAGTTGAAAATATAATTTTAAAATTATGAGACAAGTTTTCAAAAATAATTTTAAAGAGCTTTCTTATAGAAAAGTGTCAACTATTTTTAAATTGGATTGGAAACTGTTTTATTTCAGTTTCTGAAAATTCAGAAACTTCACCATTTCTAAACTTGAGGGACAAAGTTCAGCTTCCCATTGTGCCTGATGAGTTAAGCTCAGATTGCAGTAGCACATTGTGGAAAGGACAGACATGGATCAGTCTAGCAGAACTTTAAATAAGTACAAATATTGAGGGACGGAAGGAAGTATATTACATTTTAGCCCAGGGGAAAAAAGAAAACTCTGTGACTTCTTACAGCCATCTGGATATCTGATAGCAGTAACTGAAACCCACAGAGCACAAGATATAGCTTGGCAATCAGAGAAAGATGCTTTCAATATGGGGGAAAACACCTCATACCTCATATTATTCCTCCAAGTCATTTTCCATCCTGATGGCACTTCCTGCCAATTTCCAAAAATATACATAGCCTTTGGACAGACCTCTGATTTCTGAAAACAATGGCATAATTTGGAAAGCAATATAAAAAGCTATGAAATGGAGAGTTAAATATTATTTGTGTAGTAATAGTAGTCTATCAGCCTCCTCCATAATGCTACCAGAGGCTCCCTGCTGGACTGTCACTGCCATGCAAATATCATTTGATCCCAATCTATTTTGGTACAACAATAAAAATACTTTCTTAGAAGTCATTCTAACCCTATCAGAAAGCAGGGTCATGTAGTACCACACTAGGAGAATTTATTAAAGCAAATGAAAGGTCTAAACTATTGTCAAAAAGAAGACTTTCCAGCCCAAATCTGAGGGTTTTTTTTTTCCTTTGGTATCAAATGATCAGCCGCTTTTTATTTTTCAATATCTCAGACTATAATAAAGTTTCACATCATAGTTACAAGAAGTGCAAATAAACACGTCACTTTTTAACATAAGGGAGGCATAAAGACAGCAGTGCCAGTAAAAGTAAACATATAAAGATGTTGTTTTTCTTTCTTTCTTCTTAATGTCTGCCTCAGTGTGAGTTATTCCAAAAACCTGCAATATAAACTTTGGCAGATTCTGATAATTTGCCTGTGAATACTTTTCTTAACCTCTTCATTCACAGATTTTCCCTCAAATCTACCTGATGAGGAAATGCCGACTAAAAAACACTAGAGAAAAGAGGGAAACAAATGGCTGAAATATAATGCATACACTTATTCTCAAATACTCATACAGCTACAGTTTGTTGTTCACTCAAGTTTATTTCTAGTAATAGCATTACTATTTTTGAAATTACGTCTATGTGCTAAGACAGGAGAGGCTGAAGATGCCTGGTTTCACTTTTAACATGCTCATGAAATTTCACCCAGAAGCAGCATTCAACCATAGCAGAGCCAAATTACTGAAGCTCTCATTATATTCAAGCTGGTGCAGAGTCATGGTTGATATATGAGTCCATCACTCTCAGCATTGATTTGCAGAGCTCTCTGAATGTCTCCCAGCAGTACAGTCCCCTTAAAGCATTTTTCCCTTCTCTGTGCCATACATCATAACTCAAATTGTCAAGTCTTATTTACATTTCTTTGTTACATTAAAAATATTCATCAGGTAAATCATTACATTTAGTTATGCATCTTCTTTCCCTTTAAAAATAAAAACATCAAATCACAGCAACAAAAAGAATAAAAAACAGCTGATGCAGCAACATAAAGCTCTCGTGACTGTCATAATGAGGAATGTGAATGAAAAACATTACAGATACATTTTGCTGAACTACATCAGTTAAGAAAAGGCTTTCTTGTGCCCCATTGCAGGCATTGCTCAGGTAAGCAGTATGGGGATCAAGGTCAACGAATCTTTCACTAAACTCTTCATGCTCTCTTCTCTGTGTAGACTTACACAGAGTAATCGCATCATCTGCAGGTAAAACACACACATAATGTATAATCCTCGTATTTCTTTTAAGAGCCAACATCTTAAATACCACTGCTCTATTGTACACGTTCATAAACAAAACATATTGAAGCATAAAATAATTTTTCAGCAAAAGTACAGCATGTAAATTTGTATGAATAATTAATAACCTGGTAAAAGTTCCTCACTGAGAGAAACTGCATTGGCTTAATTCTACATAAAGCAATTTGTTAAGAAGCATACTCTTCATGGGAGGTAAGGAAATTGCCCACTCAGCATGTTTACCAAACTTATATGTGCCTGCACTACATCTTCAGTAGGTAAGAAAATACAAGTATGTCTTGTCAAAGGCCAGATGTATTCAGCTGAAAAACTACTCTACTCAGAAGGAAGGCAAAGCTATTGTTTTCATTTTCTTTCGCCTATTTAGTACTGAAATTAAAAAAAAAAATAAACTATCAGTATGAATTTTTGCCAGCAGAGATTACTATAGCTGGCATATGACGGTGCTCTAGCAACAAAAGCCCTAGGCAAACACACAAATGAAACCATAGGGTCTCCACATGTATTATTGTTTATAATCATTCCCACACATGACTTTGCTTACAAGACTTTTTTTTTTTTCTAAAATTTTTTGGTAACTGCCGAAGAGGGAGGATGGGAAACGGAAATTTACCTGCAATTGTTGCCACTATAAGAAGAACTGCCCCAATGGTAACATGGAAGTATGTAATTTACAGAATGTTTACTACTAAATTTAGTATGACTAAATATAAATATAATTTCTCTTCGTAAGTGGAAGTATCTGCAGTTCAAATTCTCTCTAAAGCAAGTTCAGGAGAGGATCAAAGTCTTGCTCAACCAATCTTTTACTCCATCAGTCCCACCTTAAATAGATCCATGAATATTCCCCTCAATAAAGCATCATAAAGCTCAACATTTTTTCCCCTTACTTTCAAAAACTCCCTTGGCTTTCTCCAACTAAAAGCCATCTCAAATTCTAGTTCCTCTATACAAAGCACCAGGTTTTTCCCACTACTTCCCAGTTGCTGATTAGCAGTCTTTATTTAAAGGAAACAGGTTTAACAAGAATGCTCAACACCTGGGTCACTATACTTCACTCAAATATCAGTTACAGTCAATGAGACTTTTACCAAGAGACATTTAAAATCAAATCTTGAAATTACTTTGATTTTTCCATAGTGTAGGATTCCCGATGAATAATTTTAAAACCAGGAAGACTGTTCTATCATATGAAGCAAAGGCAAACATATGAGATCAGTTACCTTACTGAAAGGTCACCCACAAATTAATTATAACACAAAGCACTGAAAAACAAATGTGCTAAACCAAAATGCAACAGGAATTCTGAACCATCAAGATACAGCCATGCCTGAACTTATAATCATGATGCCACCATCATGCCAATTTTTTTGTATTTATTACTTTCACAGACTTTGAGACTGCTAAATTCTATGGCCTGCTTTTCCACCTCACACAAGACAAGGCTTTCCTTGCCTGGATTAGTTTTAGTGGCTTCACTGAACCATCCTCTTTTCGGTCAGTTGAGTGCCAGCACTATGGCAAAGAAGATTCAACTACATGGTTAAGGATGGCAAGAAAGGGAAAGCACAAGTATCCCCACTTCAGTTTTACTTACACAGTCAAGAATGCTCTCAGGTATAGTTTGCCCCTACAGATAAGCTTTATCACCAGAAGAGGTGGACCCCTCCAGCTCAGTCCTCCAGCCCATTCTTGCCTATATTCCTGCTCCACCTTTACTCTCTCTAGGATCTCACAGTTCCACAAGTCAGGGATGAGATGTTTCCATTGTCTGACGATAGCAACCCCCACATACACACCCCTTTTGGAGAATTAGTTTTCCCTATCAGCAATGCTCCACAGCTGGATCAATTCAGCATTAAGGATAACAGCACTACCACACTTCTGCTCATTTCCATTCCTGGCTTAGGTACCTGGGGTCCAGTCATATAAAATTCACTAAGTAACACCTTTTCTCTCATCAGCCTGGCCCTACTAAAATGCTGACTCCAAAATTAATAGAGTAACAAGGATTCAAATACAAAGATACTGCACCAATTTAGGGTGAGCCATGCAACCTCAACTACCAGGCAAGATGCTTTGTTTACAGAGCACAAACCCAGTGCAAGGCAACAGTCCAATATCTGTGGGGGTCCTTGAGAGTCAAGATTACCAGCAGAATGAAGATTAAGTAGTTTTTCCATGACAGACTTCATCAATCTCTCAGCACTTCATGATTTTACAGTCATCTATGAAAAAAATCAGACTTAAAATCAACGTCTTGAAATGACACCACAATGGTGATTTGAGTACAGGCTCATCTGGAAACACACACTGATAATTAATCCCTTGTGAGCAAAAGTTGTTTTAGTCCTGTAACAAGATAATTGAAAACTGTCAATTCCACTCTGATATAATTAAACAACATTAGATCAGTATCCAAAAATAATATTCATTTGGTAGCTGACTGGCACTTTTATAATATCTGCCTCCACCTGAAACCTCTTGAGATTCTTCCATTATAGTGAATGCATCAGAAATCTAATTGAAAAATGTGCTTTTCAACAGAGTTTCACTTTGTTGTATGAGATTCAGAAATAAGATTGTGAGTGCAGACTATAATTTGTTGTCTCTGCTATATCAAAACTATTGATCATGTGTGCTAGAAACACACAAATCAATACAGCACATATTGATTGTGGATGACTATAAATATCAAAGTATATTTTTTATCCATAACAGGAAATAAAGCTAATTCAGGTAGCCAGGTAGCTCAAGATTTTATTTATTTTTTTTTAAATAGAAAAAACGTTAATGGTGGGGGGAACACACACTTTCAATTGTCTACCAAGGACTGACTTCAATAGTCTATTTTTCTCTTATAAATCTCACTTTTTCCACATATTGATTGTGGATGACTATAAATATCAAAGTATATTTTTTATCCATAACAGGAAATAAAGCTAATTCAGGTAGCCAGGTAGCTCAAGATTTTATTTATTTTTTTTTAAATAGAAAAAACGTTAATGGTGGGGGGAACACACACTTTCAATTGTCTACCAAGGACTGACTTCAATAGTCTATTTTTCTCTTATAAATCTCACTTTTTCTGGTTTTTTGTTTGTTTGTGTTTTGTTTTTTTTTTTTATGATAGGCTGCATTGAATGCTTCAGAATATCCAAGTTTGTGAATAACACATTTTCTGAAGCACCAACAAGAAAAGGAATGAGAATATGAGAAGACAAATGGTTGGAAATAAAATAATAAGATCTATAAAAAAGTTGGTATGGGTTCATTCTGAAGTCTCTTATGGAGATTGAAATGAAAATGCTAGAAACTAAGGTGATAAAAAAGGAAGATTGAAGCTACAGTGCAGGGAAAGAGTCCTACTTCACCTCTTCCTCTCTCTAAGAAGTCAAATGCAGATGAAAGAGGTCTGTGTCCAGAGGGATGAGGTGGTAAAGATAAGGAAGTTATTGCAGCTGTTTGAGTGACTTTTGAATAATTTGGAAAATGCACAAACTCTCCAGTTTCTCCTTTTTTAACCAAAAAAGCTCACCCATCCTGATCACAAATAGAGTTTCTGATGCCATGGTGGCACCTACTTCACTTTCAAATTTTTTTTTCCTTCTTTAATCGTTTAATTAAAATACACCATCCAATGAACTCAGGAAGTTATAGAACCAACTTATGTTGCTGAGGACTCAAAACATTAGGTAATGTAAAATTCCAGCTATTATATCATTCTAATTCTGTCTGCTTTACAGAAATTGTATACCGTTTCTCAACTACCCCACATTTTTCCTACATGCCTTCTCATAAAATACATTTACATTGAATCATACATTTAAAAAAAAAAATCCAAACATTTAAATGGTACTAAGCGATGTTGACTAGCACACCGTAGTACTAAAAGATAGTCCTTCTTTTTTTTTTATTATTAAAAACATCAGATAATATATTTGATACAATAGGTGATCTGTGGTTAAATACATATTGCCTTCCTTCATAAACAAATATACACGGAAGATTAAAAGAATGAAGTTGAAAGTATTTAATCAGGCAATGTTTAATGAGAAATACAAACATTACCGGGGAGAGGTGTCTTTGTTTTTTTTTTTTTTAATCTTTGGGCGTGCTTTTTTAATGGTCACATTTGTATCATTTTTAGATTTTTGGGGGGCTGGTGGGGAGAGAGTTGTTTATATTATTGTAGAGGTTCCCTAAGGTAAGCAATATTTTCTAGAGAAGAAATGTCATTTTATCATTTTTTTCACACCAATTATGTCGTTTTGCTGTTTGTTTCCCCTTTGACTGTTTGGGAGGGAGGTACGTATACTATGTATACATATGGTATTTGGACAAAAATCTCTGCCTCCTTTACAGGCAGTACCTTTACAGACATAAAGGGGTCAGAATAAGGTTGTGAAGCTATTACCTCACATAACACCTTTATAATATGGCTTTTAAAAAGGACTTTTCTCAACATTTAAATTAAACATAATACATAAGTCAGCATGCACTCAGCACAGTAGAACTCTGTCATAACTTAAAACTTGAAATACTTGGCCAAGTACTTCAGGCTTGAAGTACATGAATCAGACCTATGTCTTTCACTGGAGCTCCTTACCTCATGCATGAACATGGCCAGAAGTTGGACCAGATGCACCTGGCTAAGGCTGCTGAGGTAAAACTGAAAAACCACCAGAAAATTGTAGAAGTCAATCAGAACAATGGGAGAAGATTATTTCAGTGCTTTTGTTTTCTGGCCAGTCCCTGTTTTCTTGTACAGTACTAACAAAATGTAATAAGAGTAAACAGCCTTGCTCTGAGGTAGAGCAATCGAGACACAGTGCCATGGTTTCTACAAAGGCAAACTTAATAGGAGCAGTGGTCATGTGAAAATGATGCAGAGAATATTGTTCCTGTTATTGAGTTGGTGTAATCGATTCCCAACTGGACAGACAGAAACCTTCCCCCTCCTGGAGACACATATATGAATGGTCTTTTCCAACAACTCATAAATGGATAATGAAGAGAAATCCCAGAAAAAGCCTATGTTTCAATCAAGTGATACAAGTGCACGTGACTGTTCTGGAGAAGAACTCAACTCCATTTCTTTTCATACAGGATGAAACCTGAGGGTATCATTAATTCTTGAGACACTCCTATTCAAACGGATAGCCTGAAGTTGTAAGCACTTTTTTTGGCCTCTTATATTCCTACAAAGAAATCTGCAAGAAAAGAAAGTTCCAGTTATGTTCTTTGCTATGTTTACCCAAGGCTGTCTCATCAGGAACAGATTACTGTAACATAATCCAGGCAGACTACATAAAACCAGCTAAAAGATGAAGCCAGTGCAGAAAACAGCTGTTCAATTTTGCTATATGCTGGCAACACAATAAAATTTCTCTGCAGACTGGCCTCTAGCTATATGTTACTTTTCAGATGGCATTTACTCTTTAAAGCTCTATGCAGGTTACCACTTGTTTACTGGCAAATATCCAGCTAACACTCTAGCTAATTTCACCCCTCTGAAGACAAAGCATTAATGACCAGGTGTTTTCCATGAGAGATCCTCTACTCCAAAGCTCACTTCTCAGCAGAAGGCAGATCCTACCAACTTTACCAGCACCAAATCTGCATTCTTCTCCTTACATAGGAGGGAGTGGTGGACACAGGGCTTATTATGGAAATTGGGTAAGCACCCTTGCATGACACTATCAAGGTTTTCCTTGGGATACAATGTGAAAGTGTACTGTATTTTTCAAACAGTGTCTGGAATCTTTGCCTGTTAGATTTTGAAAAGGAGTAATCTCAAACATATATTCCTCATTGATGCTCCCTTCTCCCTTCAAAAAACATTTCCATTTCTATCAGGACAAAAAGCTGCTTTTTTAAATTGCCTGCATAAAATGACCATACAGACGTGGATTTATGATAACACAGGGAATTTTCCCAGACCATTTGATTATCAGGAAGGACATCAAAAGATTACTTATCTCCAAATATGACCTCAGCATAAATTTAGTCAGGCAACCACAAAAAATGAGCATACTGTATATCTTGAACTTGCTCTATTCTTCCTCTGACAGTCTTGAGTCTACCAAGAAATTGTGCAACTTGTTCATATTTAATCCCTTCTATGATGCCAAGATTTCCAAGTTTCAAATAAGCTTGCATATAATTATTAAATAGTCCTTTATTATGCAGTTTTATTGCTTCCTAATATAAAAGGCTTACATTTACACAACTCCATGTTTTGCTATCACAATAACTGGAAAAGAAGTTACTTAAATATTTTGGAGTATTTTCATTTACTGGAAGTGAACATTTGACTTTATTCCAAATAAAACATTGTAGACAGTCTTCATTTCATTATGCAAGTAAATAGCAGCTAGTCGTATCTGAAGAGTTAGAAAGAAACCATTTATGGGGGAAAAGCTATTTATTAAAATGTTAGTGTAATTTTATAAACAATGTTTAGACCAAGACCATTCATAGTATTTCTAGGACTATATTCCCCACAGAAATGTTAGCTTGTGGTTCTCCACTGTAAGACACCACCATCTCCATGCTTTGCCCCTAAGTGTACATAACATGATGTGAAAAAAGCTGGACACAAGGAAACACACACACTACCTCTGCTCTTCATCATTACCCACTGTTGGTCCTCTCACCAGTACCAAAAATTAAATCTTTAAATCCTAGAGAACACCTTAGGAAGGAAAGTGTCCCAGCCATTTGTGCTGCAGCATACATGACATTTTGGTCTTCCTAAAATGGCTCTCAAATACTTCCACAGCTTCATGAGAGAGCAAAAAGAATGTTTTCATTTTGCCTACAACACTTCTGACAATGAGAAAGTCAAAAGTTTGTTAGGATTGCTCATGACAAATCCATCATGTCATAATCCATCATATCAGTACCTGTCAGTACTGTCTGTTGAAAGTTCAGTTATTTGTCTGCCTCTAAAGGGAAAAGAGAAAGTCTTCTAAAATGTTTTCAGGGGAATTCGGAGCATACACTGAATATTAGGATACCTCAGACCTGCTGCGGGACTACGAACTTCTTTAATTCTGCAGTCTTCCATTTACCTTGAAATTAGCTGTCACTAAATTTCTCAAAGACAGTTTAAACACTCAATCTCCCATGGTAATCTACTGTCAATCCTGAATTGTCAAAAGAAAAAAAAAAAAAAAAAAAAAAACCATTACACCCAAAACATCGAATTTA
>NW_015090922.1:20429213-20454220 GCF_001431845.1 Calidris pugnax | reverse complement strand
AAAAAAAAAAAAAAAAATCAGTACTACCATAACCATGCATTTCAAAGGAAGAATGCAAGAAAATTACCTCAAAAGAGAGAGTACAATGTAAACACAGAAGTGAAATTATTGTTCTTTTTTGGCCCTAGTCTGTATGGCTCTAGAAGTACAGTGAACAGAAACTGAATTTTTGCTGAATGGAGGCTTTAGAAGGATCAGGACTTACAACTTATTTTTTTAATAAGTATATGAAAGACAGTAATGTTTCCATTCTCTCTCAGGAAGCTATTGAGTTAAAACTTTCGCTTCAGGGCGAGTAACATACAGCTTCTGACCTCCATGTCCTTGTTATAAAGAGAGTAACAATAACATTGTCAAACTCGAATAAAGACAGTAGCATGAAAGGTCTTTCAACTGCTATGAAAACACTCAACTGTAATAAGATACAGTGCTGTGCTAATCTGTTAGCTGCAGGAAGGAAATAGTCTCTGCCATACTAGCTTTTAAACAGAAGACAAGGTTTTCTGTACACAGCCTGGTCTAAATAATTCCTTTTGTTACAAAAGTCTTTTGCTTTCTTCAACTTTTTATTTACTAGAAACTAAGGAAATTTGAAATAAATGAAAATACATCCGCTTCTGTCTCTCTTTCACCACAGAAATAGAATAATAAAGATTTTAGTCCTTACTTTATAAAACTCCTTTTAAGACTGTCACTTTAATCCCATAAGGAGTTTCTGTTACAGTAAGAATATGTGGGTTTCATAAACTGAGGATGCAACTTACTGGGTAACAACATGATGCAATAAACATTGGCTTTATTCAACTAAGAGGTTTGGTTCTACCCACTTTACCAAGCAATACAGATCATTCCAAAGAGCTGACTGCTCCTTAGTCTTCAGTTAAGAGTTTGCAGATGATGATCACTTTATTAATTTTTCCAAGCACTGTCAAAAGTATCAAATAGCACAGGGTCAAGAATCTATCCCTGCGACTGAGACATCACAAAAGTATGTCTGTACAGTCAATATTCATTCATTTTAAATGAATGCTGAGATAAGATACCTGCAAATTCTAAAAGGACTTCAGTTGGCATACGATTTTTTTTCTCTTAATTTAGATGACAAAAAAAAAAAAACTTAATACCAGTATTATCTTTCTCCACCAAACATGCAAACTCATCAAAAACCATATAATTAATTTAATAAGAATCTATTTTCCATAAGGTCAGTCAAGACTCATTTGATGAGATTTCATTTTTATTCATATCTTGTCCTCATTGAGAGTATTTTGTATTTGACAGTAACATTATTATCAGGACATACTGATTGAACATCACCTTTTGTCCAGTTTTCAAAAAATTCACCACAAAATGACTGTCAACCAGCATTAATATTCCTGACACTGTTTTGTCCTGTTAAATCCAAGTTGTCAGATTATGGTGATAAAAAGATAGTGGAGCATTAAAATAAAGCAAATACAGAAAATGTGATTTGTTGGTTGGTTTTTTGTTGGTTTTTTTTTTTAAGATCTTTTTTGTTCCAAATTCTTTTTATGTACTATTCCCTTGCTTATAAATATAACAATAACTGCTAATATTAGCTAACAGCTCTCTATCCTCATCCAGAGACCAGCTTACTGTAGCAGGCATGTACATGAGTCCTGCAAAATGACAAAAGTAATTTATTTGTTCACTTTCCCACATAAAAGTCAAATGCAGATTATTTCTACCTACTGACTATAAAATCCACAAGCTATTAATCAGCTGCTAGCAACCATTATATTTTGTTTCTTGGAAAAAAAGTGTACAAGTGCTGTTCCTAATACAAATTATTACAGCTATCCACCGAAAGAAGCAAAGCTATCTGAATTTATATCTGTTAAAGATTTTTCACATGGTATGGACAGATATTAAAGTACAAAAGTGACCAGTGCACGGTACAGGGATAAGGATTTACAGTGATCACTGTAATTTCATACCTCCATTAAATATACATCCTGTGTCGTAGTGTGACCTATTTAAAAGATTTTTAAAGATTTTAAAAAGATTTTAAAAGATTTTTAATTTCATTCTGTCAGGGAGTTTTAATTCTTATTCCTGTGAATGTGAGTTCCAATACAAGTAGGTATTTCAGAATTTTCACGTTAAGTTAATTTTCCCCCTAAATCCAGTGCCAGAGGTTAACCACTGGAGTGCTGTTCACCTTTTCCCAGCACAATAAAAAAATGCAACTTCAGGAATCTTATACACAAATGATCTTTTAAAATAAAAAGATTTATGAAAAACCCTGACATTGAGAATGAGGAAAACTATTGTCTACTTTACTTGCAGGCATTTTTGTAATGAGACTCAGTAGGTGTTAATTAATTCTTATTTCAAATCTAGAAAAAAAAATATTATAGAATATTTAACTTTGTGCACCATGAGACACTGACAGAAGAGGTGTGAAATAGAGAAAGAATAGGTGTACCAATGTAGTCAAAAGATGGTGTTAAGTTCATGTCTTGTAAGTGAACCAGGGTTTGGATAAAGAATCGGTGGAACAAAGTTTTCATTTCAAGTCAGATCACATTTCTTTGCTCACTAATATGGAGAAAAATCATTCTTCCCTTCTTTTAAAGGGTGTTTGAAAAGACATGAGGAATTCCAGAGTTAGGCAGGCAGATGGTCAGGTTTCTATAGAATAGGATTAACAAATCATCATTTAAGGACAGCTATTCCAGGTCAAACCAAAGGACAATATGCAGTCCAATATCACATTTCTGACTGGCCCACGCCAGATTCTCTGTGAAAAGGTGTAACAGCACAGATATAGAGGGATCTTTCCATTAATACATCCATCTTATCAACCACTAACTGCCTTAAGTATTTCTTGAGCCAAAGGCTGTATTCATCTTAAAAATGACAGTGACTGATTTTTCAAATCAGCAGATCATCAGACGCACCAGTCTAAGACACAACAAATCTGATGTTATCTTCTCCCCTCAGGCCTTACCTTTCGATCCTCCAACTTCTTCCATGCAACTAACAGTGCAACTACAACGTTAGAACCACAAGATGAAATGGCTCCCACAGCTCCACCCAACTTATAGAAGACTAATGAAGTAGAGAATCAGATCAGACAAGCCAGATAGTACCTCTGACGAGGGAAAATACTCCAAAGTCCAAGGTAACAGTTGTCAGGGCAGACCTGCCAGTCCATTACTTGTCTGCATCTACCCAGCATCTTGCACCAAAAATAAATAAATGAAAAATCACCAAATGAAAACCTTTACTCATCCTGTTATACTCCCTCACTTTCCCTTTATCTGTCTAATTTTTTCATTCAGCATCAGTGAAAGTGAGGATCAGGGTTCAGACACACGAATGAGTTGCCATACTTCAGCATAGCTCAACCACAGCAGCTCTGTGTCATTCTTCCGCACCCCAAAGGTCAGGTGAAACACAGCTGCTCAGTGCTCTCCAGGAGGTGCTGGCAGTAGCTGCAGAGCACAGCCACCACCTGGCCCATGCCTGGAAACTTGCTTATGTGCCTGTGCCATTACCCTGAACTCACAGGTAGGCTTTTCGTAACAAGTATTGTAGCTTAAAATATGAGCTATCAGGAAAGGAGTTTGTCTCACATTTGAAGACATTAAAGGCAATTGCTTCTTTGAACTCTCCAACTACTAGAAATACATCTGAAATAATTTTTCATGGGTAAAGTCCATTAATACAATGGACCATAATCAAATTCTGTTTACAGGATGTCTTTTATACCACATCATAGTTATACATGGGTGAACCCTAGTTCAACTTTTTTAAACAGTGTATTTTCTATCCTTTAATGCAAAAATATAAAGTCGTCAAACTTATTTCCCAATTATTCAGTCACAGAACTACAAAGCACTCAAAAAATGAAATGCATAAGATTTAATTTGGGCAGTGTTTCACAACCTCAGAATGAAGTGTAAATGAGCACATTTTCTTCTGCTGCTTCTTCTTTTTCAAAAGAAGCTTTCTCAATGATAGCTTCCTTGGCAACAAGACACAAACACATAACATCACTGATTCAAACAGCTAATCAAGGACAGATGTCTCAAGAGTGTCAGAGCAGCCTTCTGCATTTCCAAGCACGTCTTTTCTACAAATGAAAATATAGCCTTAGCTAGGAAAACCAGTGGCATTCGGAAAGTAAAGACATAATTCATTTTCCAGTGCATCTTTCTATACTTTAATTACAGATTCCCTCACAGTTTGAAAAAAAAAAAAAAAAAAGAACAGAAGCATTTGTCACAGCCATATGGAAGGAGAGAGCAAGAGTGTTTTCAGGGGAGATACTTTTAAAAGTAGTTGTTTTCATCCTAACTTCCAAAGTACACTAGCACCTCTGTAAGCTGCTGACTGCTCTAACTTACAATGAACACGTCAGTAACATTTTCAACGTGATTTCAGAGTGTTCTGGCATAAGATCAAGCCTCATAACAGTTATAAAGGTCTTCTCTTAGGGATTCAAAGTTCACAGGTTCACATATACTCTTCTGTATAACTGACACATACAGAAGTCTTGTGTGATCTATAAGATTCCAGTATCACTTTACCTAGAAAATGCATCTTATATCATTTTAAGGCTAAAGGTAGAAACCCCAAGCAATCCTGATTTCACTTACCTTCCTTTTGCATAACACCACATTCCAGTTACACATGTGAAACAGTGATTATTGAAAGCTTTTTATAGCATAAGACTACATTGTAAAATTAATTAGTAACACTATAATAATAGCAGTGCTAATTAATTCATCCTAACCTATAGTGAAGCAGTATGCACAACGCTGCTAGCATTAACCATTATTCCACAGTGTCTAATCTCACACTGAACATACTCACATTGCGCTGCACATAATTCAAACATAACATTTCCCAGAAAACAGCAGAGCTAAGGTAGATCTGGGGAGGCAGACTGACATACCAAGAGAGAATAATATGGGAGAGGCAGAAGGCAGTTTCTGACACCAAATCAAGGTTGAGAAAATTCAAGTTTAGTTCCCCATTTGTACCTAAGCAGCAACGAATACATTCAGATCTTGTACACGATGCCATGAAATCAATGATGGGATTCCTGATGACTGAATCTCAAGTTACTGGAATCTCAACACATAAGGTTCAACATAGGCTACATGGTGGGAATGGATACCCAAGTCAACAGCATATACATGCCTGGGCACGCAGTCCCAGGACAGGCTTGTGCCTTGCATGTAAGAGCACATAGCAGTGCAAAGTCCCTGGAGCCCAGATGCAGCTGGAACTTGTGCCTTCAAACAGGACAGCCCTCCCGCTGCAGAGCAGCACCTCCACCAGGACCCCATGCAGGAGGTATCAGCGGACTCCCTAACCATGTCTGTATCTAGTACAAGGGGTACGAGATGAAGAATATTACACTGTAAATGTAGGAAATTAATGAGCTTCATTGGTGAAGAACAGAGCAGAGGGCAGAACAGGACCCCTGGTACATGAGACTTGAGGGTCCATCTCAGGGAGGTTGGATTCTGAACCCAATTTTTCAGTGTTTGCAGCAGCCCCTACTGCTTGCCTTTTATCAAGAAAAGGCCACTCTCAATCCTGACATGAAGAAAGCCTGTAAAAAAGAAAAGCCTGTAAAAGAAAACCAGTCTGCCAAAGCCAATCTTCCTAGAGTAAAATTTTTGAATATATGGGCAAAAGCAAAAGTTGCAGAAATCACCTCAAAATTCAGAGAATGCAAATCAACTGTAATTGCAAGATAATCTGCAATCTGGGCTAGAATAGTACATAAACATAACTATACAAAATTATCTTTGAGCTCTAAAAATCTTACAGACATTTTGAATATAAAAATATATTCTTTTTCTTTTCATTTAGACTTAGTTATAAAATCAGCTGTAGAAGGAGAAGAGTGAAGTTGACTATTTAAAACAAAGCTAGTTACAGTTTTTAAAAAGACCAAATAAACTTTGTAGGATCTCCAGTCAGATTTTTTACTGTATGCTTTTTTTCCTGAGAGCTCGTCTTTACTTGGAACAATAAATCAAAGTCATTGTACCTCATTAATCTAAATTCCACTATTTATCATTACTTGAATTTAATCAATGTCATTTGCTTGCACGAGCTAGAACAACCACCTGCCCTCCCTCTTGAGCATCCTCCAAATGCTCTGATTCTAAAGAGCGGCAAAAGTATCCATATACTCAGGGCTTCTCAATTACTGAGCAATGAGCACTTTTGTTAGTAGTATTGTAATGACATGTTAAGGTGAAAGGAGAAAATTTTAGTGGTCTAAAAAGAGTTGTTCTTTTTTCTGTCATAAAGAACTACATCAATTAGCATCTCCCCACTGAAATGGCAGGAGATCTACAACAAATACCCAGTGTAAATATTAGACACCAGGAGAAAACTTGCCAAACCAAAGCTACACACCTTATTTAATATTACTACATGAAAATAGATCATTAAATGAGATCCAAGGAGACTCCTAATCACTAGCAGTACTAATTACAGAACTATCATCAGACAATCGAGCATTCCCCACTTAATCCTAGGTGAACTAAATATCAATTGCCACAGAAAGAATTAACGCAATACACTCCTACCTTCGCACCTTGGAAAACTTACTGTGAGAGCTCTGGAGTGAAACAGTTCAGAAGGCACTAGATAAATACAAATTACAGTTATTACATGCTTGCTTGATCCAACAAGCTTGGTGCAACAAGCTTGATCTTATTTCTGCCTGTGCATCATCTCTCCTCTCCACCCCAGCAATGCAAAATTGTAGTTCAGGGAAATGCTTCTCCAACTGCACTTTGATAATAAACTCCAATCAAATATGTATCAGCAAGACAGAGTGATTAAAAGCATGTCGTTTCATATATCCACAACTTCCCACTTCCCCTTACATTTAACTAGTGTTGATCTGTACATAACTAATACCAAATATGAAGAACTACACAAATGAGCAGAAAACCTATCAGCCCACTCTCCCCTCATCAGCTCTATTTCTTATACTTCGACACATTCACTTAAGTTTCTACAAATACCTTTATTCTCATCCCAAGCAATGAAGATATGCTCTGGCAGCAAACAATGGCGCTCAAATGTTGTCTCAAAGTTAACTGGAAAACACCACGTTCACCCCTAATAACCAGCTGTCCTGGTTTCAGCTGGGAAAGAGTTTATTTTCTTTCTAGTGATTACCCTGAAAGGAATGTCAACAATACATATTGTTTTAGTTGTTTCTAGGCAATGTTTATGCTTTTCAAGGACTCTTTTCAGCTTCCCACCAAAGCTGAGAAGGAATATATACAGAACAACAGAATGGACAATAAAATAACCCACACCATAGATCTCAGAATTATAGAACGGTCAGAGCTAGAAGAGACCTTAAAGATCGAGTTCCAACTCATGTCATGCTCAGTATATAAAAAGGGGTTGGGCTCCCACAATTACTGCTCAGGACAGTGCCAATTCACCAGGCGGTGAGACTTATATCATTATTAGTATTTTTATTATTGTTATTTTCCGTTTCTGATATTAAACTATTAAACTGTCTGTGTTTGGGGTTTCTTTGTTTTGTTTTCCTTTCACTCCTTTTCTCCTTCTTCTCCCTACCTTTCTGGGGTAGAAAGAGGAGGGAGCGAGGGAGCACGCAGCTGTGTGGTCCTAGTCGCCAGCTGGGGTCAAACCACAACAGACCTGGTGCCCAATGTGGGGCTCAACGGGTTGAGATAATGACAAACCTGATCAGAGCATATTAGAACAAATTTGTCATAAGCATTCATTGTATTGGGTTAATAGTCACAATGTTGGGGGGGTTGCATCTTTTAACACGTAACCTGCTGTATGTGCTCCCTGTTGCATTATCATCGCTGGGAAATGGCTCAAGATTATCATTTTGCTGTGCCTTGTAGTACGGGCTTATGATATGATGACACTGGGTACTTGTACATGATTAAGAGCGATGAACAAGGCAAGATGGCAGCAGCACTTTCATCTGTGTACTTT
This sequence comes from Calidris pugnax, assembly GCF_001431845.1. Taxonomy (NCBI): domain Eukaryota; kingdom Metazoa; phylum Chordata; class Aves; order Charadriiformes; family Scolopacidae; genus Calidris; species Calidris pugnax. Next base: position 20,446,228 of record NW_015090922.1, on the reverse strand, counting down.
GGAAACCTAGCAGAAACTTTTAGTAATTATACTTTTAGATACCCTTGGGATGCTTGAACCAGTATACTCCTATTACTAGGTGTTCTGAACGTGTTTCAGGTCTTGCTTAGGGTTAAACACCGGTGCACACGCAGAGACACTACTCAACACCCTTTGAGGAGTGTTGCAGCTACTGCAATCCTCTCTACAAGGGTTGCTGCTACTGCAACCCCCACAACAAGCATCGCAGCTGGAAGCAGGACACCAGGGCTGTTTTATCTTCCTCTGCATTTCTCATGACACCCCTCATTTTCCTCATCCCTCTCATCTGGGGAGTTACCAGAAAATTGAATATGCAAATTTCATTTCTTGCATATCTACAGCATGTAAATAGTAGTAAAAAGAGTTCCTAGAAATCATATAACTGCAGACCTTCTAAATTGGATTGGTTGCTTTGTTTTTATCATGGGCAGATTTGCCAGCATAATTTTTAATCATTTTGTTGTTTGTAGTACAATTCCTTGATTAGCAGATAAAGACTTTCAAAGAAAAATACCTGGCAGCAGCATACTTGGAAAGCGGATGTGCATATGCTTACTCTTCTTCCAAACCATAAACTGCTTCATGGTCAAAAATCCCTCGGTGGAAACATAGTGTTCACAGCTCTGGACACCCCAGCTTTTTTGATTCACTCTCCCAGCCCAGTGGTACCAACGGATCACAGTTTCTTCCAGAATACACAAAGTTACCAGACACACCTCTATTTATTTACATTTCTTTACATTTACACAATTTGTGTGCTTATGGAAATATGTTATCTTTCTGATCTTGTATCCACATAGTGACTTGCTTTTGTCTTTCTGACACAACAACATGCACTATGATTCATTATCTACTGATACCACCTACAGCAGCAGGGGCCATTGTGAGACGTCAGCAAATCTAAGTTCAGCTTCTTTCAAGAAGACACAAGTTATTGCAAATAAGAGCCATCAACATTGTCCAGGATCCTGCTGTTACAGAGTACTTTTTGTTTCCACGCTCTCATGTTCTCTAATTTTGTGCCATGACAAGATATTACAAGGACAGTGAAATAAATAAAAGATAGGAAGCATATCCATTAACACCTTCATTATGTCAAGAAGTCTTTTAGAGAATAAGTAAAGTTAGAGTTAACCAGGAAAAAAATCTCTTCAAAATTAAAGTTAACACAATTAGCCCAAATTGATTCTATTTTTATACCTTGTGTTTTATGCATGCTGAAGATGTTGCTGTATTCTCAACACCACTTCTAATTCATTTCAAGTATAACTTTTCTACAGGAGATGGTTAAATGCACTTACTCCTATTTTAACTAACAGGTCAAGGATATTAAGACAACAAGCTGAATTCTTCTCTTGGTCATTCTTGCCATCAGTCAGGAGCTGCTCCCTGTGGAGTCAGCCTAGTAATATCACCCAGGTAATGGTACGAATTTTGGTCCCAAGTGTCATCGCTGCCAGTGACAGAATGGGGGTAAACAAGTGCTGCACTAAGCTTCACCACTGGAGCTTGCTTACAGAATTGTGGCTTTTCAAGTAAAATGAACTGGAACTTACATCAGAAATTACTAGCTGGTTGTCTGATATGTCTAAAAAGTTAGTTTAATGAAAAAAAATGCTGTGGAATGAGAAACATTATGATCTTGTATAGCTAAGACAGCAAATGCTGTTGGATTTGTATCTATCATTGGTCCAAGTCCACAACAAAAATCCAACACTATCATTATATTCTCAAGACAAGCTGCTTCTTCAGACAATATATAACTTTTTATAAAACTATAGACATGCTTCATTAAGACACAAGAAAATACAGTCAATGCATGCAGCATTAATTATAAAATCTAAGGAAGTGAAATCTCTCATTTCGAGAGATGCTAATTTCAGACTCATGCAGGATCACCAGGAGGATGGATACTGTCTAAAGTTAAAAAAAACCCAAACACACAAAACCATAACAAAGTTGGAAGTTTAAAAGCAAAATAAGTGATTCTATGCTGTTACGAGAGGTTCTCACTATGGAATTTTACCTCATACTCTGTAAAGTATAAAAGCAAACACAACTCTTCAAAAGATTAGACAGCACACATGCACCCCGTGCAAGTTGCTGTTTTAAATGCAGATTTTTAATTTGAGTTCAAGCTTATTCAGTAAGGCTGAAATGACTACAGAATGAGAAACATCTCAGAATTACTTAGTCTATATAATTTTTGCACAGCAGAGGAAATTGATGCTACTGACAGCAGATAATTTGTGCACCTCTCTCCATTCTTTACTATCTTCCCAGACTAGAGGCGAAATAAGTAAAGATTTTTCACCCGCAACACTGAATGAACAAACCAGTCATCTGCCACTTCATCATTTCTACCTATACCAGAAGCAACACATCACCACATCCTGTCTATTTACATGATGTGGTTAGACAACTTTGACTTCAGTGATCTTGTGATGCAGAGAAATATCCATCAATGAGTGGGTGTCCAATGCAGTTTCCTCTGAAGGCTGAGTGAAACCTTGGCCTTGATAGTAACAGAAGAAGAAAGAAGACGAATTTTATACTTGTGATTATAGGCAAAGCACAGGGTTCATTGACAGATTGTAAAATGTTCTTGAGGAACAGGAGCTGGAATGGAGCTTTTATCCTGCAGTTTTTCTATTTTAAACTAGAAAAATACCACCAAATTTCCAAAAGCAATTATAAATGCCTTAATAACAGCCCACAATTACTTTGAATTCAGAAGGGAGATACGTTCAAATCCATCATCTGCAGTATCTATGACATTAGGGACACATCTGAGTGCACACACTTCAAATTTCAAAAAGCTCAGAAACAGCACAGATAGTTCCAAAAGGTTATAGGTATGAATGGTTATAGGTATGAAAAAATCTATTCAATATTTACACAATCGAGAGGAAAGGGGTGAGTATGGGAAAAAAAGAAAAAAATTAAGTCACTAAGGCGAATAGGATGAGCTTCTAAAGGGAATATTCCTGGATCTGACTCTGCCCATCAATCAACATCTAACTACTGAAGGATAGCATGGGAACTTCCAGGGCAAGCGTGCAGAGAGGTGCAGGCAAGAAAGAATGACCCATTGACATCATGTCCACTGATCGCAAAGTTCTTGCGCCTTGTTCCCCAATATCTGCTGCCAGCTGCTATTACAGCATAGTTATACCCACTGCTGTGCCAAGAAACCATCTAAATTAGACTCCATCAGCTTCAGTTTGCTATGGTACAAGTTAAGTGATCTCAAGCCTGCTCACAGTGTATCAGCACTACAACCCCTTTGTAACTGCTGCTCACCCATACTAAAATATAGATCAATTAAGACTGTGATCCTAATCTAGTATGACTATTGTTTCTTTCTCCATCTTATTTCCACAACAAACTTAGGAGTAGTTTTAATGAAATAGGACACGCCAAAATAATTTAAATATCAGAACTATAGTTTTAATAAAACAAAAATATGTCTATACTCATTTACTGGAGAACAAGGAGAGAACATACTTCTAAGGACTAAATTTCCTGTAGGCTGGTATCATTTAATTGACACCCACTGAAATGCCTACATGTGACAGAAGTTGTCTCATCTTCTGTTGATACTCAGACTGTAACAGATACTTAGCTCTATAGGATACCTTAGACAGAGAAAGTTACCCTCATTTTCAGAGAGGTTGTTATCTCAGCTGCTTCAGAGCAAGTCACCAGTAACACCACAAATACATGGTTCTTCATCCTATATTCAAAGAGCACGGTAATTTTTCAACAGACTATCAATCTACTCCAACGCCATTCTGGAAGGAAAACAATTTTTAGTCTTTTCATCTATTAAATATGTTAAACAAGTCTCAGAGCTGATTAATAATCCTGCCATACAGGATTCTAGCTCTGCTCACAGCCAAAACAAACAAGCAAAAATACTTTGAGCAACCCCAGTGCAGGTCATCCTAAAGACAGGGATAGAACAGTTTGCTGCCAACAGCATTACAAGCAGTTATCAGGCTTATCCTCCTCAATTAGAGGCTTTTAAAATTGCTGATAGAGGATGTAAGTGTTTTGCATTTACTACTCAGGTCTTTACTAAACATCTCCATGACCTTGTTTCACGCTGGCTTTTTCTAAACATAGAAGGTGCCTCACCCCACATATTTCTGTGTGTGTACTCCAATTGCCACAACTCCTAAAGCTATTTATCATTACTGTTCCAGTTCACTTCCATAAGTGTGCCAGAAAACAGACTGACGTATATCACATGTCAGAGACCATTAGCTTTTTAAACACTGTATTTTGCGGATATGCTTTGAGCAGCACTAGAAAAGCAATGGTAATTAAGTCCCTGGCCACCTGGATCCATTTCAGTTTTGCACAGCACTATCACAGCTCTAGACCTAAACAAGAGTGAGAAAAATAAAAGACGACCCTAAAATGAAGTGAGATTACACTACTCTGCTATTTATTTCTCCAGATTCTTTTCTGTCTTATTACTTCCAACTTTGCATGAGAGAAAAAAGGTCAACTGAACAATAAGTATACACGCTTGCCCAGGGCCACTCAAGGCAGTCACTTTTCTAGAAGCTGATGCTTTTCAATCAGGGCTGAATTTATCTCCTTAAAAATAGTCTTTTATCTTCCCTACACCCTGCCCTCTGAGAGCAAAGCTTCCTTTCCTACCACACACAACAAAATTATTACAATTTCTACCCAACCATTCCTTGGTTTAGAACTCCTTCCCCCTGCTTTCTACATCTGTAGTTTGTTATACTAGAGGCAGTTAGTAAAACAGATGGTGCACACAACAACTAAATGAAGGGGACCCAAATTATACCATAAACTCAGTCTGAAGTATTATAGCTTTATGGTCTTACTTTTGTTGCACTGAGCTTTGTTAGCAAAAGCTTGTCGTTTAAATATAACCATGTCACTGTAATTTCAAATGAGGTAGGATGGTGTCATGGTCTGGTACAGTATCTTATTGCTCTTGAAAGTAACTATTGTGATTAAAAATTAAGATAATTGCTATGGCAAATTATCTCCCCGAATTATAATTCAATGGGGAAATAACAGGAAATAACTAGACCTGAAAAATTACATTAGAAAAAAAATAAGTTCCTGTAAAGATGCAACTTTCATTTAGTGAAGTAGAGAGAGAAGAGTCTTCTCAGACTATCACCCTCATTCCAGACTACTGTTGCAACATTTCTTCCCATTTTATTAAAATTTTTACTATTTCTTCTTTAATTTCTATTTACACCATTGCTTCCAAAGCTATTGCACAGTAGTTGTCACTTCCTCTGCAATCTTGAATTAAAGAAAGACCATCTTGTTAACCAAATATAGAATCATGGAATGGTTAGAGTTGGGAGGGACCTTAGACATCATCAAGTTCCAAACCCCCTGCCACAGGCAGGTTGCTCAAAGCCCCATCCAGCCTGATCTTGAACACCTCCAGGGATGGGGCATCACAGCAGTATTCTCTGCAAAATTAAAAAGATACAACCTAAGACATAAACTCTTATTCCCAACTGCTCCTGTTCCAATTGTTTTTACACTTACTCGTTACATTGTGGAAACAAGCAGCAGAACACTACTGCTACACTGTGCAGCAGGAGAGGTGATTTAGTCCTCATTGCCCTTATAGACCTCTTATGAAAAGACAGCTATGTGACCTATTAGATTTAATTTTCTTCCTTAGAAATAATACTGGTCTGCTAAACAAGAAAACCATGAATATACACTCTTTAATCTTCAAGTTCTTCTTGAGCCTTATCTGAAGAGAGTTATGCAAGTGAAAAGCATTATTGCCATTTAATAAACATGCCAAAATCATAAGCAGAGACAAACAAAAAACAAGAAAGTCAACTTCAGATTTTTGGCTTACTCCTGCTCTTTCGAGAGACCAGAATTGACAGGAGAACAAGAAATCCCAGGCAGCCAACACTGTGATCCCAAACCAAGTAAATGAAACGCTAAATAGCCCCAAGATGTTCCCTACTTGTCCTCACTACAAAACATCCTCCTGACTTTTTTTCCCTCCCTGTACTTATGAAATATTAACCTTCCTTTAAAGAGTTAAGATGCAGAATGAAAGTTATACCAGAAATTGGTCTGCATCATGGACTTCTTTCTAGTGCCATATTCAACTCCAGGGGTGAAACAGCTCTGCCTGTTAGCTCACACTGGCTCATTGCCTCTTGAGGGATGTTCCTCCGCACTTTACAGTACCTTACTTCTTAAGTTAAAAATAAAATCAACTATACCAACAGCCTAAATGGGTGACCAGTCTTACAGTTAAAACTGTCTGTAGGTACACAGAGACGAGTATGCAGCATCAAATTTGTATCTCTTCTTCACTTTAATTTCAACTTCCCAAACCTCAAAAAATGAAGTAGAAAAAAAAAAAAACCTTTCATCCTGTCCTAGACTTAGAGCCCTACACTTACTTCGATATGTTTTTACTCTGTCATTGATCTGAGGCAATTCTAATCTGACCTGAAAATGAAAGAGTAGGACAGCAGCTGAGAAGATGATGGTAGGCAGCACACTACCTGCTTCAGGTGGCATATTAACCTCACATATGTACAGGTGCGTGACCTCACCAGTGAGCTGAATGAAAGCAGCACATCTACTTTCAAAGCAGCTCTGCTTATAAGAAAAAGGTGGCAGGATTGGAAGTGTAAGAAAGATTAAAACTTTCGTAAAGCTAAAAATTCTCTCTGTAATCCCTATCACCCCACCATGCAGTTAAGATACTGTCCGGAAAATGAAATTTTGCAAAACAGAAAAATTAGGGATATTGTCATTTTAGCAGTAAAGTATCATCTTTGTTCTATGTGGTTCCCAAGAACCTTCAGTCCAGCGTCTTATCACCAAAAGTTTATCAACTGTTTCATCAAAAAAACTTTAGAAACCTTTTGTCTTCCAACAAAATTCTGTTTTAAGAATTACTAAGCTGCTCTAGAAGTCTGTCAGCAGTTCATCAGGTGTCACTGAATTTTACCTTACTGTTATTTGATGACAGAGATTGCACATATCTTACCATTTCTATAAATATGAGGACCTGAAATTTGGAGATCTTTAAAATGGCTACCATTTTACCTAACATCAGAATCTCTTCTTTTTCTTATTAACTGGATTAAAAAAAAGTTTTCAGGCAATTTCAAAATGCTCAAAAAGTCAATTCTGACATAGCATGAGTAGTTGCAATTATATGCAAGACACCAAGTCTACAGTTGGTCTAAAAATAAAATGTCATTTTAGGCCTGTTCCAGTCAGTGGAGTCACTCACAGTACAGCAACCATGGTACATAAAGACTTCATTCAATATCTTGTTTACACGGTTCTGTCTGCTACTATGAAAAGAACCATAAACATATACAAAAAATTTTAATTCTTTATCCCACATCCATTAAATGTCTTACAGGATTCCAGGCCACCTCCTCACACATGTAAGTAAAAGCTGAAGAATAAAAAGCAAGGACTGATTTTATCTCAAGGTTATGGAAACATAATTAAACCATAAAACCATGGTGTCAAAAATTTATCTTGACATTAGAAAACGTCTCAGTGGAGTTAAAGCCTTATCACATAATTAATTGCAGATAATTCTGTTTAATACTTAGGATCAGAATTTAAAAACAGTCACAACCTTGATAAATCGCATGTTAAATAAACTGGAGCTTCCTAAGAGTGATCAGATAGCAAGACTGAAAAAATCCAACTCCAGCTCAAAGGATAGTTTATAAAACAAGCAAATTGTCTAGTAAGGACAGGGCAACACTGTCAAAAAGGAAGGTACATTATCCTTTTGAAACACCTTCCCATCGAGTACAGCTGATGTTTTCCATATTCTTTTTGCAAAATAAAAATTCATGGGGGTGAAATTCTGTTCCCGTAGGAATAAACAGCAAAACTTTCTTTGATTTTTGATGGGAAGTTTCTACAAGTTTGCACTCAAGGGGACTTTCTGCCCATTAAAGAGTCACAAGCAAGTGAATAAAACTATAATTAATTTCCACAAAGACAAAAGCAGTGGCCAGCAGAGAAAGAGGACTGTTTAAAAGAGCTTCTGAGAAGCTCTTTTGACCTAAATCAGGTTGGAAATTTTCCAGGAACTATCTGGAATTTAGTCATCTCGCTGCAGGACCGTTTTTCTCTTTTGTCTGGCTGTCTGCTTATTTTCCTTCTTGGGGATCCAGCATCAAACAGAATAAAAATGACCTTTGACTGGATCATTTTGTGGCATGCAATAAAAGAACTGATCCAAAGAAGTTCAATGTTAGAATAAGCACCTACTGAACTTGAAAGGAATGTTGGAAGAGGTTGGGAAAACAAGATTACATCTTGAAGTCATGTATCTGTAGTATTTCTTTATTATATGACCACACAGAAAAGTCATCCCAGCTGTTTGGTTTTTTTTTTTGAGTTACACCACAGAGAAGTGACCACATAAGTCTTTTATCGGAGACTTTAGAGTTGCAAAGCCTTAAATTTTACCTGATGGGAAATAAGAATCTCCATTCAGTTTAAGGAAAAAAAAAAAAAAAAAAAAAAAAAACAAACCACCACCAAAACCAAATCACACCAGTGTTTTTCCTATTGACATTCAGCTTATCTTCCAAAAAATGCCAGCTGCTGCCTCACTAGAGATGGGAGCATATTAAAATCTTATTTTAATATAGTGCCATACTTCATAACACACTCATCTGACAACCAAATTGGGAAGGCTATAAACTAACACATGGAAAATTAGAGTGTGACAATAAAGATTTCCAAAAAGTATTGTGCTTGACAGAACTCCAAACAAGTTACTAATTTTACTCACATGTAAAGCAAATGAATATATTTAGTTGACAATTGTTTTCTCCCAACCAACTCACCTGTTCAGTCAGATTCTTCTGTCAATTCTTTTTATTATTAGTGATATGAAGTACCTGTACCTGTGATAGGTCTGTGTCATTTGCTCTCCATTTTCCTAGGGCAGACTATCACACGGACTCAGTAAAATGATCCAAAGAAGGAAATGAGTCCTACTTTAATGGTATGAGAGCCTCCGAATTTCCAGAAAGGCAAAAAAACCACAAAAGCAAGCAAACAACAACTAAAAAATGCGGTACTTTGCAGTACATTGAATTTGTTCCTACCCTATTGACAGCCAACATAAAGAATACATTGAGTTAAGAATATCTTTGTTATAGCAAGGCTATAGTGGGACAAGTGTCATTTACAAGAGCATTCCTAGTTCTCAAATTAACAGGATACTGAGCTGGGAAGTCTTAACTTTCACTCTGCCCTTGATGCCCACTTGCATCACCTTGGTGGAACACATGTGAAGGAAGTGCACATATGTGCAGATGCATGTGCACATGTGTACACAAAAAAATCTAAAAAACTTCCTTATTTTCCTCACCAGTGCTCTAATATATTGAGCAACCAACACGCTAGTCCTGTAAAGCCACCACAGCCAGACTCCATCTTAAGCTTATTACTACATAGAAGGTAACAACATTTGTAAAGAATTTCTTACAAGCTGCAACAGTTCAACCAATTAGGCAGTAATTACCTTCTGATACTCAGCCTGATCTTCAGCAGTACAAATTCTCCGAAGCAGATAACGCAGTGTGCATATTTCATGTGAAATGCATCTGATGTAGCTTAGGCCAAACCAGCGTGCCAACACAAGACAGTAGAGACTAGGTACTGCATAAGGTTTTTAACTATGAGCCCTTTTGACTGCATGTGTTTCAGTCTGCAGGGTCCTTCAGGGAAAATTGCACCTTTACATCACAGCAGTCTTATCACCAGTAAAAAAATCCAGAAAAATAATACAGATAATTATATTACTCCTACTCCTTCTGTTCATAGCAAAAAATATTTCAGAATTTGTGCAAACAATAAAAAAAAGGTAAAAAAACCATATATTGCATTTTTACTTAATTTCTTTAAAAGAGGCTCTTCCTTTTTCAGAAGAAAAACATAGAACATATATCATAGAAAAACATCTAAGAGTTTGACTTCATAAGAAAACACTTATTAAAACAACTAAAACATGTATGAGTTAAGATCTTATGGCAGAATTTATCGATCAATTATAAATCAAAAAAATTAAATCAAGTTAAAACTATGAGTATTCTGCATATGAACTACCTTGCTAGTGTTGTCCAAATGAAACTTTCTGAATTGAAAGCAATAAACTACCTACAGCAAAAGCCAACAATATTTAATTAGTATCATAACTAGCATTTTGCATATTGTAGAAATTAATTTAAAATACTTTACATGTAGCCTTTTAGAATAGGTGAACCACATGGCCCCTGAGAAAGCAGTTTGTGGAATACAGGACTGTCAGGAACATTTGTTAGCATATACTACTAAATGACAAAATGGAATAGCATATCTGCAAATGTAAGATATTGCACTTTGCAGAAAAATTTTAGGCTGAAGAGGGACGCTATATGCTCTTTATCACTGTGGAAAAATTACTTAGGTTGATTGACTCAACTGGTTTTGAACTTGTTTGGTTTTTAATGCAACTTTTTTTTTCCCCTGGCGCTTTTAATTTTTTTAATTTTAAAAGGGAAAAGAAAAAATATCCTCTTGCTGCTGCTTTAATTTTGAAGTGATACAATTATATAAAAGCTATACTGCTTAAATACTGACTGTACAGAAAAAATAAATAGTTTGATTTCACTTTGCCATATATCACATTCTGTATGTATCCACTAAACTCCCACTCAAAAATAAATCAAGAACACAAGGAAAGGATAATTTATGAGTTGTCAAGCAATCACATTCTAACACTTACTTTTGTGAAGATCTGAAAAAAGTCAATTGCAGGTGGCAAGCGAGACACATCCTGAATCTCCGGTTTCAAATACAGTTGCAACGTCTGTGCAAGGTGCCTGAGGCCATCTTTCATTTCTTCACTTAACTGTTCAACATCTTAAGGGAAAGGAAAAAAAAAAAGTATATCATGTCATAAACAGAACCTTTTGCAAACATTTTGAAAACGTCCAATAGCAGCCATACAGTCTAGACACTTCCAGTCCCAGAATTAATCTTGACAGAGGACAATTTTGACAGAGAGTGGACATTTGTCATTTTTTGTGACAGCTACCTATCACATACAGAAGAGTTTTTCAAGTTGCTACTGCCAAGTCATATCAATACAATGGGGAGTTAAAGATAAAAATCCAATAGATAAAGCTGATGTGTAAGCAGATGTAAGACATTAAATACAAAAAATAGGTATCTGGGTTTTTAAACATTAAAAACATGCTTGAAATTTTATCCAGCAGTATCTTCCTCCTTGCAGCAGTGCACACTTTTATACTGTATTTGCCATAGATGTGTCAGAAACACTTTATCCTGGCAGATAAAAGGGAAAGTATTTTAGAGATAAAGGTAGTTTCTTACACAGCAGTTGGTAAATGGAATTGATATGGAAGAATATTAAGCAAATATCACTTTATTAAATACTAAAGCACCATTATTCATGCTTTCTGGATAGGAATCCTGAAGCAAAAAGGAACATGGTGCCATATTTTCTAATGCATGACCTGACCATGCATGCATCACGTCACTGATAACATGGAAAGTGAAACTCAGCTGCCTTAGTAAGTTCAGTGCCTGATTACCTGCTTCATATTTTCTTTTTCCGGAAAGGTAGTAGAATCATAGAATCATAGAATCATTCAGGTTGGAAGAGACCCTTGGGATCATCGAGTCCAACCGTCTACCCTACACTACATAGTCCTCCCCTACACCATATCCCTCAGTACCCCATCTAAACGTCCCTTCAACACATCCAGATATGGTGACTCAACCACCTCTCTGGGCAGCCTATTCCAATGCCCAACCACTCTTTCTGTGAAAAATTCCTTCCTAATGTTCAGTCTAATTTAGTAAAAAATGAGTAAGACCTAAATGGAGACTGTGACAGTGAACAGATTCACGCACCAGTCTATAAGAAAAGGCAAAGAGGATTATTATGCACTATTAATCAATTTAATCTCTGTATGATGGTCAATTGTTACTTTATTTTAAACATCCATCCTTAATGGGAATGAAATTAACCTTTTACCACTAAAGCTTCTTCCCCACAGCCCCACCCAAGCTTGCTGGCCTCCAGGAACGACAATTCAAGATCTGTGCTCCTCCAAAGCAGTTTCTTAGTCCCTCACTTAAAAAGAGGAGGCAATTAAAGCAGATGATTAAACAGCCATCTAGTATGTACAACAGTTGGGCTTCTGTGTTTTACCTCATCCAAACAGTCCCTTTGCTTGAAGGTACTGGCTATTTTGTAGGTTGTAAAATTGATTATCACAGAGTCTCCATTTCACACACAGCACACAAGTGAGGTGCTTTAATAATCTCCTGTGAACTACTTCTAGCAGAGCACTAAATGCTGGCTTACTAAAATGGCCAGTACTGCTACCAGCCAGGAGTCATCCAGTGGAACCACCTTCAATTTGCTTCTAGCCTGGTATGGTTTCTTTATTTGCAAACTCTTTGGTTCTGTTCAGACTTTCTCTGGAGCCACTGAGGTCCACCCTCATTACTTATCACACTATTTCCTCGTTTCCAGTCAAGTCAAATGAAGTGGAGATTATCTTGAGGCGTCCTAGAGAAACCTCAGTTTGTATGGAATTATGAGTTACACAAAATCTCTGCCTACACTAAATAACACTGTTGTTAAAGTGATCAATATTTAATTCTGAAAGGGAAACTTTTCCCTCCAACGCCGCTGTGCAACCTGCCATTGGTACAACAGAGAATAAAGAATTTTTTTCCTCTAGCAGTGCCATGAAGCACAGAAGTGCCTAGTCTTCATAATTTTAACTTCATTTGAAGCATCTGGAAATGCTGCTCTTAACTCACATACTCATCTAACCCCCCACAAGCTTTTGTTACACGATTTGAGAATATCCATGGCTGAAAGTCATGATGCAGATTCAAATTGCGGAAATGCATTCCCTCTATCCCTTTTACTTTGTTGCCTTGAGGTCTTTTGCCCTTCCAGTTTCGGAGAAGGTGGCAGAATGTCATGATGTACAGAAGTAGAATGTAGTACTAATTACCGTACTTTTTTATTATTTTTTTTTTTTATTTCTACCCAACACAACCAATAGATCAAGCTGGTTTATAGCCAAAGCTCTGAATAACACTAAAAAAATGTGGAGATAATCATCATATTCACATTACTCTCTAGAAAATTCCTTTAAGCAAGTTGCAAGAACGAACTAAGGATGTATTTCTTCCCTTATAAGTCTTTAACCTTCAAGCTACCACAAAATCTGGAAAAAATGTTTTCTAATTCTATGTCAGCTCTGCTGAGAGATTATAATGAGCATCTTTTCCTACCCAAGCAGCTGAAACTTGTGAAACCACAAAAATACTATCTGCATAATTTTACCTTTTTTTCTCCATTGATAAGCCAGGTACAAGACAGACATACACATATTCCTTGTAAATTTTAGATTTTTTTCCTTTTTCTGGAAGCTATTTTGAAGCTTTATGCAAGAGCACATAAGTATTAAAAAAAGTAAAAACTCAATGTAAAAAGTAAATGTATTTTTGTGTATGTTTATAAAAATATTGGCACTGCATTTAATAAGGCAGACAACAGGTAAACTAAAAATTGAACAGGCAAGATGTAAGCTGTAAAATGTGAAAAAATATTAAAGCCAAGAAATCAGGTGGACATTTTGCTTGAACAAGACACACATGTTTTTTTCCTGATCTCTGAAAAAAATGTTCTTCTCCACATAAGTTTTAGCAGATTTTGTCTTTGATTCCGTTATTCTACGGAGCAGACCATCAGAAGGCAAGCTTCAAGAAAATCAGATGGCCATTCTGTAAAGCATTTCATGCAATATGGTTGGCAATTACTTACTTGACTGAAGATCGGAAAAAGAGTAGAGTCTCTCAGAAAGGCACACTGATTGTCTAAGCTATAGAGAAAAATAGATAATTAACACTTACATAGCATGCTTTATCTTGAAAACACTCTAGAAGATTGATTATTCAATGTGATATGCCTGCAAAATAATTACGTAAGAAATGCTGTTATAACACTTTTAGTAATTTTTTTTTTTTAACTTTGGCAGCTTACACTTAGTAATTTACTTTGGCCCTTCACTCTATAATTGAAAGCAATTCATGAGGTTAGCAGTCTCAGATTTCATGTGACTATAATTAATGCACAGTATACATAGGTACATATTTGCCCTTTAAAAACATTCAGGTACACGCTCTTCCCCACAATGTATAAATTAAGGTATTAAATCATTTTTTAATCACCTCAGACCACAACAAATGCAGACATTTTTATCCAAGACAGACAACATCATAGCAGGGTCAGCAAAAAATATTGAGCAAATCCTTTTTAATTTACAATTCTAGTTCATAAGCTGCTTAACCCAACATAAAATTTAGCCCACATAAATATCAAACACCCAGGACTTCCAAGAGAGCTTCAGAAAAAAGAAAAAAAAAAAAGAGATTGAGAACCCAACATTGAAAGCATGGCATTGTGCCCTCTAAAGAAAGGACTAGCTATCAGTGTTTCTGTCCTTACCACTCATCCAAATAAGGCTAAATGAGGTGCACAGTCAAGTTAATGGAAAAGCATCAATAACTTCAGTAGTATTGAAGGAAAAAAAACTGTCCCTCTTTGCTTTCCTTCTAGGCAGAAATAAGTTTCAAATGCTACCACACAGTCATAGGCAGAGAAAGTCAATAATTAGGCTCAAGGGGCCTATTTATGTCCACTTTAGCATTTCTCAATACTTTCAGCATTTCTGCAAATTAATCAGTAATCTTGTAATGCAATATGCAGTCCAATTTTGTTCAGCAATCCCAGTCACTTCAGCTTTCTAGCTCTTAATTACATTAAAAATGTAGAGTGAAAAGTATTTATCTGAATCTGTTACACTGAATAAATCTAAAAGAATGTTACTTACTAGCTTAAAAACAATCCTGCCAGCAAGTCTGATGGAGTCTGGAGGAATATTGGGCTCGACACTCTTAAGACACCGGCATTCTTGCTTGTGGTCCAGCCAAGCTTCTTTCTATTAGGATTTTTTAAAAAGGAAGAGAAGAAAGAAACCTGCATATTATTTTACATCAGTTATATGCCCTACTTTTTACATATACACACACAAATATATTGTGCATATATATATAGCTATTTATATTTATATATGCATACAAACACTCTCAGCCTTGCCATGGGCTGGACCAGGGGAGCCAGAACCATGACACCACCACCCTTCAGCTGGGCTGGGAGGAACGGCTGCAGAGCCAAAAGTCAGCTCCAAAGGAGCCAAAAGGGGACCTTCCTCAGGCACTGATATCTACTGACTCTGGCAGCCTCTAACACAGTAAACCTTGGATGCCCACTGCCAAAGAAACAGCAGCACACACGCTTTACCAGCATGGTCTAAGACTGCAGGTATAACACAAGTGTTGTGGAAAGGGACAGGCTGGGTTATTCACTCAAATCAACCCCATCATGCCACTCCTTCCTCTGATGTAATTAATTGTGTAACTATGGACAATAGATTGTGATACTTCGATAAGTTGGAGAAGTGCAAGTTCAGAACACAACAGTATCACCATTATTCTACCTCAGAATTTAACTTTACCTTTAAGAAAGCCTATGAGAAACACAAACAAAAAAGCGTATGGTCAATTTCCCCAGTCCAGTTCCTTGCCAATACAAAGCTTACTTCTGTTTACTTCAGGCTACTGTCTAACAACACAGTTCACACCATACTTTTTCATTCTATCTGACCCCTTTAATGCACAAAAGGAACTTGTAAAGATAGAATGAAAACTGCATAGAAACCTAGAAGAAAAACCTTCATTTTTTGTCCCATGTTACTGTTATACAAATAATTTTCTTTACCTTTATGCAACGCACTATAAATAACATCATCGGCTTAGTTCAAACTGGTATCACCGTTCCAGCTAGGTGAAATTTTTATTAGATAAATACATAGGCTCTGATTCTCATTTCATTGTGGCAAGAAGAAATGGAGCTGCACACTTCGCAAAATGGGAGAGAAGCAGAAGAGATGCCAGAATGTCCTCTACTATTGTAATTCTGCCAACATACATAACACTCTAGGCAAGCATTCACTCAGCAATCAAGACCACAGAGGCCTATAGAGTCTATCCATTTCACCAAAATCCAGCTGCTCTAAAGCAATGAACAAGTTTTCCATGCTGCAAAAATTGTTCCCAAAGATCCCTGAGCTGATGAAGCATTAATGCCCATGGCTGGGAGGACTGGTGATCATATTTTCACAGTTCAGACCAGGAATGGTCACTGTAACCAAAATTTACCAAAATGGAAGACAAAACCAGAAATATTTTAGTTGAATGTACTACTTGAGCCTGCAGCTTTTGTTTCACAGGTCACTTTAGAGCAGCAGACAAAGATTAACGCTTCCAAATACTAGAGAAGATACAGGATGACAAGGTGAGGGAAAGCTACTATATATTGAAATGTCATTTTTTTCTTTTTAGCCCTTCCTTGTCCACCCCCAAATCAGTGTGGAAGAGCAACAAGACTGAGTCTTCAGCTAAAGAAATATGTTGGAAGAGACAGTCAATTTCTGATCACTTTTCTTTTTTTGCCTGTCTTTACAAGCTGAAAATTCTATTTATAATTTACAAAAACTCCAAGCCCATCTCATTAACATAGAACATATCTACACATTTTATTTATATATTCACAGTATATGTTTGAAGCCACCCAGCTGTTTCAAATACTTTTAAAAAGCAAATTGAAAAAACAGGGCATAACAAAAAATTGCTGCAATGACAAGAACTCAGAGTAACCAAGGTGACATTTTCTCATAGATATGCAGCAAGGAAAAAAAAAAATAACTCAGAAAAACAGCTTCTGTTAGATATCTGCCACACAGAAAATGATAAAATGTCTACTATAAAGAAATTACATGTTCAGCAATAAAAAAAAAAAAAAAAAA